>NC_058082.1:276537509-276894976 GCF_014858855.1 Bufo gargarizans | reverse complement strand
ACTGAAAAAAAAATGATCCGTCACCCACTGACTTACAATGGTTTTAATGAGGGATCCGGTTTGCTCTGTTTCGTTTTAATACAACCACATACAAACGGAACGGATGCGGAAGTCTTGTATTAAATTAACCATTTGGCCGTGCGTCTAATAAAGCGAATACTTTGCTGGCCGCTATGCTGCACAGCGCGGCCAGCGAAGTATCAGTGTGAAGGAAGGAGGCGGGGACACTTATGGCGGGGCCTGGTGCAGTGACTCTACTCTAATACACCGGGCCCCGCAACTGTTAAACATTCAATTTGATCTCTATATCTAATTGTAGACACGCTGTACGGTACTTACTGTAGTACCAGAGGTATAACATTAAGACGGCGCAGCGCCTGCCGCCTGCCTGCCCCAGCTCCCTCTGTCATGCGGCGCCTGCCTGTTCATTCATAAAGTGAGATAAGCAGGCAGGCGGCACATGACCGAGAGAGCTGTGACAGGCGGTGCATGACTGAGGGAGATGCCGGTCTGCGCCGTCTTAATGTTATACTTCCGGTACTACAGTAAGTACCGTACAGCGCGTATACAATTAGATATAGAGATCAGATTGAATGTTTAACAGTTGCAGGGCCCGGTGTATTAGAGTAGAGTCACTGCACCGGGCCCCGCCATGAGTGTCCCCGCCTCATCCCGCCACACTGATCCATCTGATGGGGGATCTGTAGATGACATAAGTGCCATCCACAGAGCCCCCCCATCAGTGTCATCCACAGAGCCCCCCCATCAGTGTCATCCACAGAGCCCCCCCATCAGTGTCATCCACAGAGCCCCCCCATCAGTGTCATCCACAGAGCCCCCCCATCAGTGTCATCCACAGAGCCCCCCCATCAGTGTCATCCACAGAGCCCCCCCCATCAGTGTCATCCACAGAGCCCCCCCCATCAGTGTCATCCACAGAGCCCCCCCCATCAGTGTCATCCACAGAGCCCCCCCCATCAGTGTCATCCACAGAGCCCGCCCCCCCATCAGTGTCATCCACAGAGCCCGCCCCCCCATCAGTGTCATCCACAGAGCCCCCCCATCAGTGTCATCCACAGAGCCCCCCCATCAGTGTCATCCACAGAGCCCCCCCATCAGTGTCATCCACAGAGCCCCCCCATCAGTGTCATCCACAGAGCCCCCCCCCATCAGTGTCATCCACAGAGCCCCCCCATCAGTGTCATCCACAGAGCCCCCCCATCAGTGTCATCCACAGAGCCCCCCCATCAGTGTCATCCACAGAGCCCCCCCCCATCAGTGTCATCCACAGATCCCCACCAGTGTCATCCACAGATCCCCCCCATAACAGTGCATCATCCACAGACCACCATTAGTTCAAAACCTACCAAAAGCACACCTTTTGGTTCAAAATATTTTTTTCTTATTTTCCTCCTCAAAAACCTAGGTGTGTCTTATCATCAGGAGGGTCTTATAAAGCGAAAAATACGGTAATTTGTTTTATTCTGGTTTTGAGATCTTCTGCCTTACACAATACTGCTATTCACAGTAGTAAAAATGACATGCATGTTAAAACAAAGGTAAGCATACAGGCAGATCCATTTTAAGGGTGGTTATAGGTCTATTTACAACTATTCCTCATAAGTACATACAATGTACATACAATGTCACTACTTGATAGGCTACGTGCACACAAACAATTGTGTATCCATTTTCTGGCCATCTGTCCATTTTAAATGGACATTTTGCATGGCTCATAAAAATGGCAGAATTTTATTGGCTTTTTTTTTTTTAAATAAAATCCGAACCCCTGCAGTATACAGAATGTCCCTCATACTGTCCCCCAGCAGAAACAATGTCCCCCATAGTGGCCCCCAGCAGTAATAATGTCTCCTATAGTGGTCCTCAGCTGTAATGTTTGTTTTTAGCGGAAAATAATAAAGTTATTTATCTCATCCACTTGCACGGACAGAGGCAGTTGTTCCTCTCTTGATTCTGAAGGACTGGCAGAAGGACCTGCTCTCCTGCATGAAGCCATCACCATGCGATCATGCTCGGAGTGCATCACGCTTGAGCGCAGTTTTGAGCAATTTTTCTTCAGCACGGTATGAAATTCATGCATGCTATTATAAAAATGAAAAATAAAACACAATATGTGACAGACGCCAGCCACTTAGCAATTTTTTGCTTCATTATGGAGAATTACTTTCAATATATATGCAAGTGAGCGGTTAAATGCGCCACTGGCAGGCTCACACCACTCTGTGCACCCCTGCTCCTCCTACTTGCTCTGCCAGCCCCTCCCTCTCCTTCATGAATGACAGGGCCAGGCAACATGACAATGCAGGACACTGGCCCTGTCAATCAAGGAAGAGAGGGAGGGGCTGGCAAAGGAAGGCAGAGAAGCAAGGGTGCACAAATTGGCTTAGGCCCGCCCTCAGTGCTCTTAACTGCACACTTGCATATGGAATAAAAGTACTTGTTATCCAGAATGAAGCAACAATCGCTAAGTGAAAGGTATCATTACAGTCAGCTGAGCCAGCCATAGAAGGCATTGGCCTGGTTTTACATACTCCCTTTAACAAGTTCAAGTGCTGCCGACTCTCCTATCTATAAAACTGAACAGGTTTTAGGATTTAGAAAATATAACCATTTTTAAATATTCTATTAGAGCATTATAAGTGAACAGACAAGACATCTCTCTAGCACGACCTTCATCAATTTGTACCTATGACACCGGGTGACCTGTTCCATATGCACTTGGCAGCTGAAGGCATCTGTGTCGGTCCCATGTTCATACGTGTCCGCATTGCTGAGAAAAATTATATGCAAATTAGCCTCTCAGAGCAACAGGGGCGTTGCAGTTACACTTAGAGTCTCTGCTCTCTCCGCAAATGCTGCACCCTATGCACTTTGATTAACAGGGTCAGGTGTGATGACATTTTCACAGACTGGCCCGTCAATCAAAGTACAGAAGGCGCGGCAGTTGCAGAGAGAGCAAAGCCTCTAGGTGTAACAATACCTCCCCCATTGCTCCTAGATGCTCGTTTGCATATATTAAAACTTATATTAATAATTATATTAATATTTTTCTTAGCAATGCGGGCACATATGAACATAGGACCAACACAGATGCCTTCAGCTGCCAAGTGCACATGTAACAGGTCAGCCGGTGTCAAAGCTACAAATCTGCTGACAGATGCCCTTTAAGCCAGAGCAGCTACAACACATGTCTCTCTGGAAGGTTTGGTATGTCCATCCATTACCTGAACAGACTATTGCTTTTAATTGGCACCATGTAATTTTCATTTTCCTGATGGTGGCGCTACAAGGGAACTGAACACTTGCTGTAAGTTTCCCCATCATTTATAACTAAGGGTATGGCCACATGGGGTGGAAATCTGTGGTGGATATCCACAGCAGCATAACACTGACATGCTGCAGATTTCAAATCTGCACCCTCATACGAAGCAGCTATCTGTTCTGGCTCATGGGACCCCTCTATAATGTCCATATGACGTAACAGGACATGTCAGTGTAGTCTTCGTGAGACCACTCTTAATAAACTTATATAGCGCTGATATATTCCGCAGTGCTTTGCAGACATTAGCAGCACGCTGTCCCCAATGGGGCTCACAATGTAAGTTTCCTATCAGTATGTCTTTGGAGTGTGAGACGAAACCAGAGTATCTGGAGGAAACCCACACAAACATGGGTAGAACATACAGACTCCATGCAGATGTTGGTCAGATTTGAACCTAGGACCCCAGCGCTGCTAGGCACCAATGCTAACCACTGAGCCAACATGCTGCCGTACGTATGAAGCAATGCTGCATAGGGAGATGCATCAGGATAATTGGCCAGATGTGCTTTACCAGAAAGAGATATACATAAGATATCACTAAGAAGAAGTTTTAACAACTGTGCTAAAAAAAAACTCAAGGTCTTTACAAGTTTGTGTATTTGCTGTTATTTTTGTTGGGGGAGAATGACCTTCCTGGGTGGTCAAGCCAGATAAAGGTTTGTGTTCTTTCCATTTGTTTGAGAGAGATATACAATAAAGGCTTTTAAGTGCAGCAATCCTCCTCGCAATCATAAGGCTACTTTCACACTTGCGTTGCTTGATTCCGGCAGGCAGTTCCGTTGCCTGAACTGACTGCCTGATCAGGCAAACTGTATGCAAACGGATGTCATTTTTTCTGACTGATCAGGCATTTTTCTGACTGATCAGGATCCTGATCAGTCAGAAAAATGCCTGATCAGTCAGAAAAATGCCTGATCAGTCAGAAAAATGCATTGCAATACCGGATCCGTTTTTCCGGTGTCATCAGGCAAAACGGATCCGTTTTTTTTTTTTTTTCATTTTTAAAGGTCTGCGCATGCGCAGACCGGAAGGACGGATCCGGCATTCCGGTATTTTGAATGCCGGATCCGGCACTAATACATTCCTATGGAAAAAAATGCCGGATCCGGCGTTCAGGCATTTCTTCAGTTTTTTTCGCCGGAGATAAAACCGTAGCATGCTACGGTTTTCTCTTTTGCCTGATCAGTCAAAACGACTGAACTGAAGACATCCTGATGCAAACTGAACGGATTACTCTCCATTCAGAATGCATGGGGATATGCCTGATCAGTTATTTTCCGGTATAGAGCCCCTGTGACGGAACTCTATGCCGGAAAAGAAAAACGCAAGTGTGAAAGTACCCTAAGATGTTGAGAAAGGTGCCAGAAAAAGATACATTCTCCACTCACCCTCTTCCATAAACCACGTCTGCCCAGAAGATCAGCTCTGGAATGAGATCTCCCGCTTAGGAAGCATGGAGTCGTAGGCTATAATTATGGTTATTGCTATGCAGTTATGTGATATCCCTTTCTTTTATTTTGCAGTTTTGCATTTTAAAGGTATTTATTATACATCTTCTACATCACATCTATATAGAAGTTTAGAAGTGCAAACCTAAGCCAGAAAACCTTACACTGAATCTATCGAACATCCCTCACTGAAGTCTATAACATTGTGGCAATCTAACAAGCTAACTGGTGCTTTAGCGGTTTGTCCATCTTTGTTCTAACGGAAACCAGCTCTCTGTGTACTAAATTCCCAGTGAGCGTATGTAAAGCTACCAATCTCAACAGACAAAGTTGCAGCATCAAGCATGAGTAAGAGATAGAGCAGCAGACTAAGCCTCTGATGATGCAGAAGGTAAAACTCTGTTACATTAGCCGTTAGATTTTATGGATAAACATGATCCTATTAGTAATGAAATTTCTGCATTTACAATATACATGGGATGCATTAAAAGCCTTTTTGGGAGAGAATTGTTTTCTGTCAGCACAATCAACCCTAGAAAACCAAGGCATACTGCCTGGTAGGCTCGATCATGGAGACTGTAGTGACCTTTCTCTCTCTTGCAGCAGTCGGATTTATACTTCTGTTTATGCTAATGAGGTGCTCTGAGCACTGATGGACAGGCCTAGCCCCTCGGAGCACCTCTTCACCTCTGCCTTTCACCCTTTGCAACTCTCTCTCGTCCACTGTTAAAGGTTAGGCAACCTGTTGGGTATATTTTTGGTAGACCTCTTCCTCCTCGCCAGACCCGCAAAGGGAAGCATACTCGCCTCCTCCCTGCCACTGGGTCTTAGTTCTTTCTCCAACTCCCCTCAACTGACATGATGCAAGGGGGCAGGTCACTGCTGTGGCCAGTCAGTCATTAGCTGCAGCAGTGTCAAAGTTGATGTTGATAGTCGAGTACCCGAGCGAGGCAGCCAAGGCTGGGGAGTAAAGGAGTGGGGACCAGCAGCAGGGAGCAAGTAAGCACGCTTGCGCTCTCAGGTTGTGCGTGAACCCATTCATTTCTATGGGTCCACAAAAAATGAAAATACTTTAACATTTTAGGATCTGCAGGAAGGTTATACTATTACTAGCTGCAGAAGTGCTGGAAACAGCACATGCATGCATTCAGAATGAGGGCCTCATCCATCAACGACCTCTATTCACTTAAACTGGGGACAGACAGGAGAACTAGCCTATGGGCAGTCCATTCCCATTGTAAATGAACGGAGACCACTGATTGACTGGACCCTCCATCTGCGGTCATTTTGGGAGCACAGTGCCAGGTAAAAAGTGCACAGACCAGCAAGTAAACATAAATTAGGTTTAATAGACCAGTGTTTCCCAACCAGTGTGCCTCCAGCTGTTGCAAAACTACAACTCCCAGCATGCCTGCACAGCCAAAGGCATGTCCGGGCATGCTGGGAGTTGTAGTTTTGCAACAGCTGGAGGCACACTGGTTGGGAAACACTGTATTAGACCATTGGACATCGGTGACGACAGTTTAATAATGCCTATTACTAGCCATTACTCGCTCCACTAAAAAGCTTTGCATAGCACATTGGTACCTCTGTATAGCACATTGCTGCTCCTGCCTGTGCCCGCTGTGATAAAGCCAGACATAGCACATTTATACCAGGCTTTAGCAGAGCAGAGCTGGCAAAGGTAGGAGCAGCAATGCGTGTTCCTCCCTGTACATCGCTCACTGCTGCCCCACAGTGGAATCCGTGCACTCATACACCACTGACATTTCAGCAGTGTACAGATTCCAAAGTGCCATATACACCAGAGCTTCATGTGGTTATTTCGTAAGGAAACATGAAAAAAAAAAAAAATTTAAAAAAAATAATAAAAAAAATAAAAGAGTATATTACAAACATTCATTACATGTCATTTAGAGTAGTTTTAATAAAATTTTAAAAACATTAATAAAAACATATGCATGTATAAAATATTATATATAGTATGTATTTCATGATTTTAAACTATGCAATACAACCGCAGCCATTAAAGAGAGGAGGAAAAATAAATCTCCTGTGTACATGAAATAATTAAAGTGCCAAAGAGTTCAAGGAAATCTGCTACTCCCTTCAAAGGAATTTTCACACCCAGTATTAGCACTTCCGCATATAAAAGGAGGCTGTTATCAGCATTTGTTTTATTCTGCTCTAAACATTTTTTATGCATATGCCAAGCACTGAAATGACCTGCCTTTTATGGCTAGCCTAGGCTTTTGATCACTCCTGTGTGCAACAGCATGCAATGCATCACTACTTGCGCTTTAACTGACAGATGGCCATCACTTAGCTGGATGAGGGCACGGCTTAGGAAGCAAATTTGTGGGCCAACAGTATGGCACCCTTTTTTGTATCAAAGTAGGCCGACCAATAGGTGGTGTAAAGGTAAACAAAAGTGTCTAACGATGCACCAAATGAATGATCCAACATGAGCCACCTAGACACTTCTGTAGCATCTTTGGACTGTCAAGTCTAAATTTACACTAAACAATAAGACAGGATAAATCAATCTGTCCCATTGTGTGTGAAACCAGCATTAAAGTGGATTCAGACTGCCCCATTTTTGGGCAGATTATTGGGAAAAAACATTCCTGCGAACGCTCGTTCCTGACAATCTGCCCATCTAAATGTGCCGCCAATCACACCATGAATGAGCGAAGCGCTCGTTCATCAGGTGATACCGTCTTTCGTACAGGCGCATGAATTACTGTTTAAACAGTGATCTGATGCCCAGAGACAATGATCCTGCATGGGGACGAGTAATCGCATCCTCATACTGTGAAGGAGATCACAGCATGTAAATGCACCAGTCTCCTTCGCTGAACAAGCAGCTGACTGTGGAGAAGGAACGCTTCCTTCCCAACAATGTAACATCGTGCGGCCTCCCGCCTTTAGGGAGACATGTCTAGACCTACTGAGGGACGTCCCATATTAGCACCACATCTTAAAAGGCCCAAGTGAAAAGCAGTGCACAAAGTTAGACACGCAGTGAACAGAAATCAATAAACAAGCTGTCCTCAAATAAGAGCCATAAAACCTGGGCTGAAACAGATTCAAGTGCAGAAATAGTGGGAAGGAAGAAGGTGGTTTCTGACGCTTAACTAGTTTTCTGGTGATCAAAGAGTCACCACTCCAGGGGCAATGCAGATCAAGCAAAGTCTTGATAAGTGCCCCGCACCCCACCTGTTAAATTCACTTTGTCTTAGGCTACTTTCACACTTGTGGCAGAGTGATCCCGCAAGCAGTTCCGTCACCGGAACTGCCTGCCGGATCCGTCAAAATGTATGCCAACTGATGGCATTTGTAAGACTGATCAGGATCCTGACCCGTCTTAAAAATGCATTGAAATGTCGGATCCGTCTTTCCAGTGTCATTCGGAGAAAACGGATCCGGCATTGATTTTTTTCACCTTTTCTTCGGTCTGCACATGTGCAAACCGGAAGGACGGATCCGGCGTTCCGGTATTTTGAATGCCAGATCTGGCAATAATACATTCCTATGGAAAAAAAATGCTGGATGCGGCAAGTGTTCAGTTTTTTGGGCCGGAGATAAAACCGTAGCATGCTGCGGTATTATCTCTGTCTGGATCAGTCAAAAAGACTGAACTGAAGACATCCTGATGCATCCAGAACGATTACCGTATTTTTCGCCGTATAAGACGCACCGGCGTATAAGACGCACCTAGGTTTTTGGGGAGGAAAATAAGAAAAAAAATATTTTTAACCAAAAGGTGTGCTGTGGGTTTGGTGGGTTTGGAACTAGGTGGTCTGTGGATGGCACTATTACTGGGGATCTGTGGACGACGGACACTGTTATGGGGGGATCTGTGGATGACGGACACTGTTATGGGGGGATCTGTGGATGACGGACACTGTTATGGGGGATCTGTAGATGACGGACACTGTTATGGGGGGATCTGTGGATGACTGACACTGTTATGGGGGGATCTGTGGATGACTGACACTGTTATGGGGGGATCTGTGGATGACGGACACTTATGGGGGGATCTGTGGATGACGGACACTTATGGGGGGATCTGTGGATGACGGACACTGTTATGGGGGGAACTGTGGATGACGGACACTGTTATGGGGGGAACTGTGGATGACAGACACTGTTATGGGGGGATCTGTGGCTTTCACTGTTACAGGGGGATCTGTGGCTGGCACTGTTACAGGGGGGGGATCTGTGGATGGCACTGGTATACATGTGTCATCCACAGACCCTCCCAGCCCATAACTGTGCCATCCACAGATCCCCCCGCCGCACTAATATAATATGTCTTATTCAATTAATAGTTATTAAATATGCCTCTTTATTCCTAAAAGTACCTTAAATCCTAAGCGCTTCAGTAGAATGCCGGCAGGCCGGGCAGCCGGCGCGGCGCGTCACTCACTGACGTCACTTGCCTGCGCCGCCTGCTTCATTCATAAAGTAGGCGGCGCAGGCACGTGACATCAGGGAGTTACGCTGCCGCCCGCCCGGCCTGCATTGTACGGATGAGCTTAGGATTTAAGGTACTATTAGGCATAAAGGGGCATATTTAATAACCATTCATTGAATATGACATATTTTATTAGTACACCGGAGCGGCGGGGCGGGCCTTTAGTACAGTGACTGCACCGCCCCGCCGCTATTGCCGGCCCCAGCTCCTCCTCCCAGTCCCTCCCCGAGTCCTCGCTCTCTTTACATCGCTGCCAGCGATGTAAAACTGACTGCATTCGCCGTATAAGACGCAGGGGCATTTCTCCCCCATTTTGGGGGAAGAAAAAGTGCGTCTTATACGGCGAAAAATACGGCTCTCCATTCAGAATGCACAGGGATATGCCTGATCAGTTATTTTCCAGTATAGAGCCCCTGTGACGGAACTCAGTGCTGGAAAAGAAAACCGCTAGTGTGAAAGTACCCTTACATTTGCTCCCTCATTTTAGTAAAAAGTGTAAAGAAGTAGCAAAAATAATTAGAAAGTTTAGATCAAAGGCATACCTGTCTCCCATCCTGGCCAACGTTTGTTTGACCTCGTACTACAGTTCTTATACTGTCATCCAGACGTCTGGAACAAAAAATGCAAAACACTCACATATTTGTCATACTTCTGTAATACAGTGTTATTCTATTGTTCTTCTCAAAAGCCATTATGTGGTATTACAAGCTTCACTGTACTGCATGGTAAGATAGATTTCAGATTATAGGGTTCACAACAGTCAAAGGAACATTGAGGTCTACATCCAATACTACAAAAAGATGACCATTTGCAATCAATATTTCCAGGCTCCTCTTCCCTGTACTATAGGCAGCCCCCTAATCTGAGAAACATCATTGTCAGAAACTGGAACATTGCCATGTAACCAGACAAAATGTAAGACCTGTCCACACCTAACCAGTGACAAGATACAGATGCAAATAGCATCAGGACTACAACATCCCAGGTACCTTTAAGCGACCACAACCAAATGATTATATGTACCAAATGGCCTGCCGGGGATCTCTATGTAGGTGAATCTGGTCAAAACCTTGGAACAAAAATGAACTCTCATCGCCACACAAGGAAAGATCATCACAGACATGAAAGTCTTGACATTAAAAAGGGAATTTCAAATCTCAAAAGGGACAGGAGAATCTGGGAATACAAGCTCATGATGACCTCTGACACTCAGATCAGGAAATCATGTGTTACATCTCTTATGGAATCAGCCCCTCAGACCTCTTAAGGCCCTGTTTCACAAGCAGATTATTGACTGCTTGGTAGCGATCATCTGATCATCTGGCAGTGTAATACTGTGTTTTACATCAGTATTCTCATCTACCTCACTATTCCTTTCGTGTATAAAATGGGAATATTTAGACCGTGTGTTATAAAATGCCTGATGAAGAGACCCAAGTAGTCTCAAATTCTAGCAATTGTCTCATCATCCTTTCAGTTAGCCATCAAAAGGTATCTACTAAGGAATCTTCACATATATATATATATATATATATATATATATATATATATATATATATATATATATATATATATATATATACACACACACACACATATATATATACACACACACACACACTAGGGGTGTATCTATCACAAGGCAAACAAGGCATTTGCCTAGGGCGGCACTTGCCAATGGGCGGCAAAATGCCTTGTTTGCTTAGTTATAGTTACACAATATGCTAAATATCTTTTTTGCCCCTTGTCCGATCCTTCACTATGCGAGCGGCATCGCCGGCGCCACATAGCGAAGGAGTTGAAAGACTTAATTCCTCCTCCTCCTGACTTCCTCCCGACCTCCCCTGCCTTTTGCGTCCGCGTGTTGCCGTCGTGATGTCACACGGAGGTGGAGTCACGGGCTGGCAACGCTAGGGTGAGCCTTATCTCCTCCAAGTGCAGAACGGATCCTGCACACGGTCACCGTGAACACTGAGGCCAGGCCCCGGCCACCAATGCACCGATCCCTGAGCCTGCTATCTTCAAAAACTGTAAGTACTTAAATTACAGTAATTCAGAAGAAATCAATTACTTTGTTGTTTTATGGGGTAAGGGGGTTGGGACCCGTTGAGTGGTTAGAGGGGGGAGAAGGGGTGGGTCAAATTTATATTAGGGGGGTGCCTGAGTTTAGTCTTGCCTAGGGCAGCACAAAACCAAGATACACCACTATATATATATATATATATATATATATATATATATATATATATATATATATATATATCTCTATCAGTTGTTTTTTTTAAATCATCCTACGCATCTAAACCAGGCATGCTCAACCTGCGGCCCTCCTTGTTGCAAAACTACAACTCCCACAATGCCCTGCTGTAGGCTGATAGCTGTAGTCTGTTCGGGCATGCTGGGAGTTGTAGTTTTGCAACAGCTGGAGGGCCGCAGGTTCAGCATGCATGGTCTAAACAGTTTGCAGGAGACTTTAAGGCCCCTTTCACACGGGCGAGTTTTCCGTGCGGGTGCGATCCGTGCGGCGAACGTATGGCACCCGCACTAAATCCTGACCCATTCATTTCTATGGGGCTGTGCACATGAGCGATGTTTTTAACGCATCACTTGTGCGTTCAGTTGAAATCGCAGCATGCTCTATATTTTCCCGATTTTGACGTGACGCAGGCCCCATAGAAGTGAATGGGGTGTGTGAAAATCGGATGGCATCCGCAAGCAAGTACGGATGCCGTGCGATTTGCACGCATGGTTGCTAGGAGACCATCGGGATGGAGACCCGATCATTATTATTTTCCCTTATAACATAGTTATAAGGGAAAATAATAGCATTCTGAATACAGAATGCATAGTAAACCAGCGCTAGAGGGGTTAAAAAAATAAAAAATAATTTAACTCACCTTAGTCCACTTGCTCGCGAAGCTGGCATCTCCTTGTGTCTCCGCTGCTGATGAACAGGACCTGGGGTGAGCTACTCCATTAAATAGAGCTTAAGGACCTTCGATGACGTCACTCCGGTCATCACATGATCTTTTACCATGGTGAATCACCATGGTAAAAGATCATGTGACGTACCATGTGATGACCGGAGTGACGTCATCGAAGGTCCTTAACCTGTATTTAATGGAGCAGCTCACCCCAGGTCCTGTTCATCAGCAGCGGAGACACAAGGAGATGCCAGCTTCGCGAGCAAGTGGACTAAGGTGAGTTAAATTATTTTTTATTTTTTTTTAACCCCTCTAGCGCTGGTTTACTATGCATTCTGTATTCAGAATGCTATTATTTTCCCTTATAACCATGTTATAAGGGAAAATAATACAATCTTCAGAACATCAATCCCAAGCCCGAACTTCTATGAAGAAGTTCGGGTTTGGGTACCAAACATGCGCGATTTTTCTCACGCGAGTGCAACGCATGACAATGTTTTGCACTTGCGCAGAAAAAAATCGCGCATTTTCCCGCAACGCACCCGGCTCTTATCCGGGCAAAAAAACTCACGCCCGTGTGAAAGAGGCCTAAAAGCTATGGACAACTTAGGGGGCAGTTTTTCATCATTGTATTTTATTCATTTTGGGTTAATAATAATTTTTTTAATTGGTCTTTATAAAAAATAAATAAAAAAATCAACAGTGTTTCCTCTACACCAGGGCTGGCCAACCTGCGGCCATCCAGCTGTTGTAAAACTACAATTAAGACCATTCCCTGCTGTAGCCTGATAGTTGTAGGCTATCTGGGCATGCTGGGAGTTGTAGTTTTGCAACAGCTGGAGAGCCTCAGGTTGGCCATCCCTGCTCTACACCTTTCACTACATCTATAGACTATTGCCTTCTGCCCCATACTGAATCCGTCAGGGAGCTGCTTTGACGGCTCAATCTGGAGCCCTTATCTCTGAACTCCTGACAGTTCATAAACACTCATTACAGCCACAATGGGGTCATTTACTATCAGATATATGCCAGTTTTCTGGCGTATATCTGTCACAGATTGCGGCACAAAGGTTATTTGCACCCCAATCTGCGACTTTTCCACGCTCACACCAGGTCTAAAAAAGGGGGCATGGTGGGGCAGGGAAAGGGGGCAGCCGAGTAGGCCCATCTCAGTTATCATTTTCTACACCTGTTTTAGGATGGAAGCTATCTTACGTTTAGATTGGTGGTGGATGCGCAAAACTTATTTATTAAGATTGGCGTCTAAAATGCCGGTCTTAATAAATGACCCCCATTGTTACCAAACGGATAAGAATATGGCTAAATGGTTATGAGCTGTCTGGCATTCAGAGATAAGGGCTAGAGATCAAGCAGTCAGAATAGCTCCTTGAAGTACTCACTATGCAGCAGAGAGCAGAGTATGTAGATTCATGTTGCGCCTCTACATTTTGATCGACAGGGCCAGGCAATGAAAACATCACAATTCCTGGCCCTGTTAATCAAAGTGCAGAGGGTGGGGCAGTTGCAGAGAAATCCGAGCCTCGAGGTGTAACAGCAACGCCTCCGTTGCTCCCAGAGGCTCATTTGCATATATAAAAACTTCATTTTTCTCAGCAATGCGGGCACATGGGAACAACTGAGATGTATTCAGCTGCCAAGCGCACATGTAATAGATCCGCCAGTTTCATACGTTTGCAGACACATGCCATTTACAGTAAAATCCTACAGCTTTGGTTTTTCTGCATGGAGAAATGGAGAGAACCCACAAAAAGAATAAAAACATAAGGAACATTAGAGACAACAGTAAACCGAAATTCATCAAGATGAAACGGATACAGTCATAAATATTTCTGGAACCAAATGTACCTTATTTTCAGGCGAATTTTGTTCACAACATCATCAATGTTTGATAAGGACTGCAAAGTAGAAAAAAGGTGTTACCACAAATCAGGCTCAGAGATTGCTTTTCTGCCTGTACGGGAGAGGTGTACAGGCTTATACATGGTGTTTAAATGGGTTTTCCTCAAGCTAGGTCATCAGTATCTGATCAGTGGGGGACTGGCAACCGGGACCCCATCCATCAGCTGTTTCAGAAGGCAACAGCACTCACAGTATCGCCGTGGCCTTCTCTCAGCTTTCCCTAGCCTAGTGACGACACGTTCATCGGCCACGTGGCTAGGCACAGCTCAGTGAATGGAGCTCAGCACAACACCAAGCACAACCACTATAGAATGTACGGCGCTGTGCTTGGTAAGCTGTAAGAAGGCTGCACCGCTGACAGGAGCGCTGATGCCTTCTCAAACAGCTGATTGGTGGGGGTCCCGGGTGTCGGACACCCACCAATTAGATACTAATGACCTAGGTCATCAGTTATAAAGACTTGGAAAACCCTTTTAAGCTGTAATTACAAAATCTATATATGAGGGGCTATTCACTGACAGATGTTTTAGCAGATATTCGTCGTCATTTGGCACTCGTGCAGGTGGATCTTCCTTTTCCTTTGCTCTGGTTCCTCCAAAATAAACACCGTTTTTTAAGAAATGACATGTAAAAATTTAGGAGGTATTCCAGCACCATAAAAAGCTCTGCAAATGGTTAACAAAAAAACAAAACAAAAAAAAAAAAACTCTTGTATTCACCTTGCTGATCCCCTGCTGCAGCCATTCTGATGGTGTCTGTGTCTCCACTGCCCTTCACTTCCTGCTGAGGTCTCGGAAAGCCTCTCAGCCAATCACTGGAGGCGAGTCATCACTGCAGCCAATGATCGCCTGAGCAGGAAGTGCAGCACAGCAGAGGCACGGGCACCATCGGAATGGTGAGGCCTGTATAAGCTTTTAACCATTTGCAGACCATGGGACAGCTTGATTATAATGGAGTCCTGAAAAATGGCTATGGTAAACGTGTATTCTTTGCTCACCTAAACATGCATGTTTATTTCAATGGGAAAAGGGGAAAATATTACTGCTAGGCATTGAGTGGTCCCTGCAGAGGAACATCGTGTGATCAAGGGGCATTTCAACCAATGGAAACCCATTTAACCACTGTTTTACTGTTATAAGGGTAAAAGAACAAACGAAATGTAACAACCCCATAAAACCAGCAAGAATTAGGGCATCAATACGGTGTAAAAAGACTAACCCCATTGGTCAAGAGCCTGTCAGAGGTTATAACTGCTTCGACTCTGTTCACACCATTTTTTTTTAACTAATCTCTGCATATGCACCAGCAACGCTCCTGTCACATATACCGAGTGTATCTATATAGCTCAATTCACAAAGCACACGCCAAAAGTACATCAGTTTTTTTTCATTTCCAATGTATGCTAAATGGTATACATTATTTGACAATGAAGTATGCCTATACAGTGGCATATGTCGCAGCCTTCCAAATACTACTGACACAGCTCCAGCCAAAAGCAAAAACTAAGTGGGCATAGCCTCAGGGTGCCAATCGCCACTCTCACTGCCAATAAAGGGGTTGTCCTATTGTCCTTGGCCATAATATTGAAGAAAATCACAGAAGATAAGATAATACTGCACTTAGTAAAGTAGATGCAAGCATTATGTATGGACAAAGTCCTCACTCTAATATGATTAAGTGTCTCAGATTTTATCATATCAGAGTGAGGACTTTGTCCATATATAATGCTTGCATCTACTTTACCAAGTGCATTATTACCTTATTTCAGGGGTTGTCCTATTAGACACATCCATACAGAATCATCACTGCTACTAGCCGATGGCCTTCTTTGTCCAGACCTTTCCAGAGTAATGGCTCCAGTCCGCCATTAAGGGACTGCTCTTACAGAGAGGCTCTTCATTCTGGCATACAGAGGGAGGATCAGAGCGAGGGATTGCCTCTCTCAGATGTCCACATAATCCAGACCATGGCATGTTATAATTATAGGATGTATTATAGCTGCAACTTCATTGACTCATATGATCAAGAACATTTGGGGTTCATATAACATCAGGTCCGAACTGCTGCATGCTATGATGGGGGGAAAGCAGCACACCGCAGGAATGGTGTACTGGTATTAATACAATTACGTTATGTTGCTCACAAGAAACTAGTTCTCCTCTGATTATACTAGAACATCGTTTTTTTTCCCTCGCTATAATTTCAGTCTAATAACTACATAAAACAGGAAGCAAACTGAATGGTAGATTATTAGGTGAGCTGGGACTGACTGGTGTACTTACTCGGGAGCCATAATCGTGTACAGAAAGGACAACAGTGACCTCTAGTGGATGTGGCCATCATGCCAACATACAGAATTTCATTTGCTACCAAGATGCAGTATTATATATGCAGCCAGATATGTCATAACTCAAGAACTGTATCCGAGTGGTAAAACAGATAGATATTGGTCCTATAAATAAAGTAGGGGTAGGCCACTTGTGACCAATGTCTATGCAAGATGACTATATGGCACTTACTAATATAGCCTTTGTTGATTTTCTGTGCCATTTGCTACATTTTATAAGCAATGGCCCCTTGTTAGGCCTCATGCACACGACCGTTGTGTGTTTTGCGGTCCGCAAATTGCGGATCCGCAAAACTCAGATGGCGTCCGTGTGCTTTCCACCTTTTGCGGAACAGACAGCCATTGATATAACTGCCTGATCTTGTCCGCAAAACGGACAAGAATAGGACAGGTTATATTTTTTAGGCGGACCATGGAACGGAGCAACGGATGCGGAGCGCACACGGAGTGAATGGGTCCGCATTCGATCCGCAAAAACGGTCGTAGGCACATCTTCTGTGCTGTCCACATAGAAGTCGTGTCCATAACATGGCCTCTGATGGAGGGTCATGTGACGAGACATCACTCATAGACCACACCTGCACTGAACAGCGCAAGTCCAGGTGCAGTGTATTTAAAATGGAGGAGACTGAGTGATGTGTCCGACAGCCATTTTTTCGGACAGGAATCTCTACAAAATAGGACTGCGTGCTGTGCTATTCTGTCTGGCGTTTTTTACAAAATTTGCATAGATGTGAACACAGCCTAAGGCCTCTTGCACACGAAAATATGGCTTTTTCAGTATTTTGCGGTCCTCAAAAAACTGATCCGCCAAAAATACGGATGACGTCCGTGTGCATTCCGTATTTTGCGGAACGGAACAGCTGGCCCCTAATCGAACAGTACTATCCTTGTCAGTTATACGGACAATAATAGGACATGTTCTATCTTTGAAGGAAACGGAAGGCATACGGAGTACCTTCTGTTTTTTTGCGGATCCATTGAAATGAATGGTTCCGCATACGGAACGCAAAAAACGTAATGTAAACGGTAAAAAAAAGGCCTAAGGCCTAGTTCACACGAACGTATGGCTTTTATAGTTTTTTGCGGCCCGTTTTTAACGGATCCGTTGTTCCATTTTTGAGTTCCGTTATGTTTCCGTTTCCTTTTTTCCGTATGGCATATACAGTATACAGTAATTACATAGAAAAAATTGGGCTGGGCATAACATTTTCAATAGATGGTTCAGAAAAAACAGAACGGATACGGAAGACATACGGATGCATTTCCGTATGTGTTCCGTTTTTTGGGCGGACCCATTGACTTGAATGGAAGCACGGAATGTGATTTGCAGCCAAATATAGGACATGTTCTATATTTCAACAGAACGGAAAATCGGAAATACGGAAACGGAATGCATACGGAGTACATTCCGTTTTTTTTTTTGCGGAACAATTTAAATGAATGGTTCCGTATACGTCCTGTACACTCGCAAAAAAAAAAAAAAACGTTCGTGTGAACTAGGCCTAAGGCCACATACACACGGTCAGTATTTATAATCCAAAACCAGGAAAGGGTCCAAAACACACAAGAGTTAAAAATCTTAACATTATACTTTTTCTCTTTAGGTTCCTCTTCTGGTTTTGGTTAAAGGTAATGATGCGAAATACGTGTGAAAGCGGCCCAAGAAAAAATAGCAGACAACTTATAAACATTGCTGAAAATAACTACAAAAAAAATGCATGGTTTGCCCACTTTCACACTGTACAGACTTGGCATAGACAAATCCTCTGTGAATTTTTCAGAAAATCTGCAGTAGAGATCCATAGCCGAAACTCCACCGTGGATATACCCCATTGTAATTCAATAAATCAAACTCACTGCTTTTCGGTGGGCAATGCACAGTAATAATGAACATGCAGGGATTCTTTCCAGAGCAGAATTTGTCCCTAAATCTTGCTGAATATGGCCATAGACAACAGCAACAGCCAGCTTTGTATACTGCAGCTCCTATTGAGCTGATAGAATGCTACATGACGGCCGGCCCTCTGGTGGTGACAGCAAGCAACTGACATAATTAGAAAAAAGCAATCTGTAGGAAGTCACATATAGTTAGGCTCCATTCACACGTCTGTAGTGTGTTTTGCGGATCCACAAAACACAGACACTGGCAATGTGCGTTCCGCATTTTTCGGACTGCACATCGCAGGCACTAATAGAATATGCCTATTCTTGTCCGCAATTGCAGACAAGAATAGGACATGTTCTATTTTTTGGGGGGGGAACGGAAATGCGGACCGAGGAGTGCGGGTCCACATTTCCGGAGCTGGCCCTCACATCATGCGGCCCCATAAAAATTAATGGGTCCACAATTCCGTTCTGCAAAATGCGGAACGAAATTGCAGACGTGTGAATGGAGCCTTATGGTGCTGATAACAGTATATATATATATATATATATATATATATATATATAAATACATATATACATACATACACACACACACACACCTAAAGAATTATTAGGAACACCTGTTCTATTTCTCATTAATGCGATTATCTAGTCAACCAATCACATGGCAGTTGCTTCAATGCATGTAGGGTTGTGGTCCTGGTCAAGACAATCTCCTGAACTCCAAACTGAATGTCAGAATGGGAAAGAAAGGTGATTTAAGCAATTTTGAGCGTGGCATGGTTGTTGGTGCCAGACGGGCCGGTCTGAGTATTTCACAATCTGCTCAGTTACTGGGATTTTCACGCACGACCATTTCTAGGGTTTACAAAGAATCTGTGAAAAGGGAAAAACATCCAGTATGCGGCAGTCCTGTAGGCGAAAATGCCTTGTTGATGCTAGAGGTCAGATGAGAATGGGCCGACTGATTCAAGCTGATAGAAGAGCAACGTTGACTGAAATAACCACTCGTTACAACCGAGGTATGCAGCAAAGCATTTGCGAAGCCACAACACGCACAACCTTGAGGCGGATGGGCTACAACAGCAGAAGACCCCACCGGGTACCACTCATCTCCACTACAAATAGGATAAAGAGGCTACAATTTGCACAAGCTCACCAAAATTGGACTGTTGAAGACTGGAAAAATGGTTTCTTGAACATGACAATGAGTTCACTGTACTAAAATGGCCCCCACAGTCCCCAGATCTCAACCCAATAGAGCATCTTTGGGATGTGGTGGAACGGGAGCTTCGTGCCCTGGATGTGCATCCCTCAAATCTCCATCAACTGCAAGATGCTATCCTATCAATATGGGCCAACATTTCTAAAGAATGCTATCAGCACCTTGTTGAATCAATGCCACGTAGAATTAAGGCAGTTCTGAAGGCAAAAGGGGGTCTAACACCGTATTAGTATGGTGTTCCTAATAATTCTTTAGGTAAGTATATAAAGAAATCCAAGGCACTTCTCTGTAAAACGTGATAAAAATATGTCCTTATTCACACGTCACACAGCGACGTTTCTGTTCTCTAACAGAACCTTTTTAAAGACTTGGCTTGAGAAAGGTTCTGTGAGAGAACTGAAATGTCGCTGTGTGACGTGTGAATAAGGACACATTTTTATCACGTTTTACAGAGGCATGCCATGGATTTCTTCTACTTATATCTACACCCGTGATCAAGGGTTTAACACAGGCACCCGCCGCAACATAGAAGGAGTGCTGCCCTATTTCCACTATATATATGATAGATAGAAGAAAAATGGCGGCACTGACTACAATAGGAAAAATATGGGTGCACGTTCCAGGGGAATCGGCCAGAAAAAGGACGGCACTCCGGCAGGATGAAGGTGAGGTTTCTTTATTCAACCATACGGTGCAACGTTTCGGCTCCAAAAACTGAGCCTCTCTCAAGCAAAGGTGCAAATCAAGTGGCAGCAAATATATAGGTGAGTTAATCAAAGTGCGGATTTTTTTTTTTCATTCACAGATCACCTGCATTCACCATGTTGAGGGAAGGAGCTCAAGGATGAAGTGGACACACAATTTTATACGGGAGGGTGACACTCCTAGCAATTATGTGTTCTTTCTCCTTTTTAAAAATAGCTTGGTTTGTTTTTATATGTTTAGTTTTTTTCCACTACCGGATCCGGTATGCATCAGGGCATTTTTTATTTTTTTTGGGCCGTGATGGTGCTATTATAATCACATCATCTTTCTGGTATAGATTTGCTCCCTGTGACACCTGGGTACCTGCTGGAGGAGAACCCTCCTGGGTATGAGAGTGATCGGACACCCTTGACAGATACCCCTCTGTACAGCACGGTTTTCCGTCTGTTAGTGGGCTCTGGTCAGGATATGGTATGAGGACGATCTGGTTTCCGGGCCGTCTGTACTAGTCTGAATCGCAATACCCTGCTGCACAACAGTGATGGTGTCTGAATACAGGGTATGGGCATCTCTCCAGTTTCCAAGATGGCGTCCTGAGATTGGATGCACACTGGGCATGCGCCGTAACGCACCTAGGCCGAACAGTGTGGCGCTGTGGTGACGCAAGAGCAGAGACCGGCTGTGACGATACTCGGCGTCCTCCAGCTGCCACCGCCCCCCTGATTGATGCTACGCCACTCCAGAGCAGTGGTATGCCTACAATGTTCAAACGATCGCATAGATTGGACCCCTCACCGCTAATATGTGTCCTCCGGATGGTCCCTTTGCTCCTCCCTCGGTATGTTTTTACATTCACCGGACGCATCCAACGATTGTTTACTTTTCTCATGTACCTGATCGATGGGTCCGCCCCTTCACTAAGTATGCAAATGTTAAATATGTATGCCTGATTGTTGTTTTCACAGTTAGGTATGCAAATGTCAGATATATGTAATTTATTTCATTTGCCTTAATCCACACTTGTACCATTGTATTTTATCATGTTTTTGTAATTGTCACTTTTGTAACACGCCCACTGGGTGTGGCGTGATCACTTGATCCGCACTTTGATTAACTCACCTATATATTTGCTGCCACTTGATTTGCACCTTTGCTTGAGAAAGGCTTAGTTTTTGGAGCCGAAACGTTGCACCGTATGGTTGAATAAAGAAACCTCACCTTCATCCTGCCGGAGTGCCGTCCTTTTTCTGGAGATTATATATATTTATTTATATAACAAAAGGGAATTCGGCGGCACCAGTACGCTGGCTCAGGTGCTATGTCCAAGGGAATGAGCTTCACCCTTAATATATATGCGGAAATGGGACAGCACTCCAAGACTTGAAAAGAATAAATATCTTTATTCACCCATGTGAAAAAATAAAAAATAGCAGCTATTTTTTCACATGGGTGAATAAAGATATTTATTATTTTCAAGTCTTGGAGTGCTGTCCCATTTCCGTATATATATATATATATATATATATATATATATATATATATATATATGTGTGTGTGTGTATTAGGGCGCAACGAGTAATAAACGTTATCAATAATATTCGATAACGGAATCAAGTTATCGAATAATCGGCCGATTCGTTGCTATGCGGGCGGTAAGGCGCTATGCCTGCGAGTCCTTGAACTTAGAATCACCGCATCTTTATTACCTTACAATGAAGCTCCAGTAACAGGCGGCGTAACGTCACTTACTCATGCGACGCGCATGCTCCGCCTGCTTCATTCATAAAGTAGGTGGAGCAGGCGCGTCATAGTAAGGTAAAAGAAGATGCAGTGAATTAAAGTAAAAGTTACTGCTGGTTAAGGAATACTGCTGTGAGTGGCGGGGCCAGGGCACTATTATGGGGAGGGGGATCTGTGTAGGGCACTGCTATGGGGAGGGGGATCTGTGTAAGGCACTGCTATGGGGAGGGGGATCTGTGTAGGGCACTGCTAAGGGGAGGGGGATCTGTGTAGGGCACCGCTAAGGGGAGGGGGATCTGTGTAGGGCACTGCTATGGGGTGGGGGATCTGTGTAGGGCACTGCTAAGGGGAGGGGTATCTGTGTAGGGCACTGCTAAGGGGAGGGGGATCTGTGTAGGGCACTGCTAAGGGGAGGGGGATCTGTGTAGGGCACTGCTAAGGGGAGGGGGATCTGTGTAGGGCACTGCTAAGGGGAGGGGGATCTGTGTAGGGCACTGCTAAGGGGAGGGGGATCTGTGTAGGGCACTGCTAAGGGGAGGGGGATCTGTGTAGGGCACTGCTAAGGGGAGGGGGATCTGTGTAGGGCACTGTTATGGGGAGGGGGATCTGTGTAGGGCACTGTTATGGGGAGGTGTATCTGTGTAGGGCACTGCTATGGGGAGGGGGATCTGTGTAGGGCACTGCTATGGGGAGGGGGATCTGTGTAGGGCACTGTTATGGGGAGGGGGATCTGTGTAGGGCACTGTTATGGGGAGGGGGATCTGTGTAGGGCACTGTTATGGGGAGGGGGATCTGTGTAGGGCACTGTTATGGGGAGGGGGATCTGTGTAGGGCACTGTTATGGGGAGGGGGATCTGTGTAGGGCACTGTTATGGGGAGGGGGATCTGTGTAGGGCACTGCTATGGGGGAGATCTGTGGATGACACTGCTATGGGGAGGGGGATCTGTGGATGACACTTATAGCATAAGATGCTATATAGTGTCATCCACAGATCCCCCTCCCCATAATAGTGCCATCCACAGATCCCCCTCCCCATAATAGTGCCATCCACAGACCCCCCATCCCATAATAGTACCATCCACAGATCTGCCATCCCATAATAGTGCTATCCACAGATCCCCCATAACAGTGCCATCCACAGATCCCCCATAACAGTGCCATCCACAATTTGTTTTGAATATGGCCTTTGGACATAATTTTTTTCAAGTAAAGTCATATGAACCCCTTTTTTATTTGTCATTTTGGTGTTTTTTCCAGATTAAATAGATGAAATTATCGACAACTAATCGATTATTCAAATAATCATTAGCTGCAGCCCTAAAATATATATAAAATATACAGTACAGACCAAAAGTTTGGACACACCTTCTCATTCAAAGAGTTTTCTTTGTTTTCATGACTATGAAAATTGTAGATTCACACTGAAGGCATCAAAACTATGAATTAACACATGTGGAATTATATACATAACAAAAAAGTGTGAAACAACTGAAAATATGTCATATTCTAGGTTCTTCAAAGTAGCCACCTTTTGCTTTGATTACTGCTTTGCACACTCTTGGCATTCTCTTGAATGAGCTTCAAGAGGTAGTCACCTGAAATGGTTTTCACTTCACAGGTGTGCCCTGTCAGGTTTAATAAGTGGGATTTCTTGCCTTATAAATGGGGTTGGGACCATCAGTTGCGTTGTGGAGAAGTCAGGTGGATACACAGCTGATAGTCCTACTGAATAGACTGTTAGAATTTGTATTATGGCAAGAAAAAAGCAGCTAAGTAAAGAAAAACGAGTGGCCATCATTATTTTAAGAAATGAAGGTCAGTCAGTCCGAAAAATTGGGAAAACTTTGAAAGTGTCCCCAAGTGCAGTCACAAAAACCATCAAGCGCTACAAAGAAACTGGCTCACATGCGGACCGCCCCAGGAAAGGAAGACCAAGAGTCACCTCTGCTGCAGAGGATAAGCTGGCTCACATGCGGACCACCCCAGGAAAGGAAGACCAAGAGTCACCTCTGCTGCGGAGGATAAGTCACCAGCCTCAGAAATCGCAGGTTAACAGCAGCTCAGATTAGAGACCAGGTCAATGCCACACAGAGTTCTAGCAGCAGACACGCCTTCAGTGTGAATCTACAATTTTCATAGTCATGAAAATAAAGAAAACTCTTTGAATGAGAAGGTGTGTCCAAACTTTTGGTCTGTACTGTATATGTATCTCCATCCATGAAAAATCAACGCAGCACTCTTCTTGTAAAAAAAAAGCACTTGGCTTGAGAAGGATCCCGGTAGGGGATTGAAACGTTGCCTATTTTGTGTCACATGTGTGAATAAAGACACAGCTTTTTTTTCTTTTACAAGAAGAGTGCTGCGTTGATTTTTCAGGGATATACATGCCTGATGTCAAGGGTGAGACGCGTGCACCTGATTAATTATAAAAATGAGTGCTGCCGGAATTTACCGTATTTTTCGCCGTATAAGACGCACTTTTTCCCCCCCAAAAGTGGGGGGGAAATAGCAGTGCGTCTTATACGGCGAATGTAGCCGATTTTGCTTAGTTTTCAATGATACACCCGCCGCGATGCCGTGCGGCGGGTATATCAGCTGTGAGGGAGGAGGGGCTGGGGGCCGGCGTCTGCATTTATAATGACAGCGGGGCCCGTGCAGTGACTGTATTCTACTACACGGGCCCCGCTTACTGTACAATCATATCCCTAATACCGTAGTTAATTGTTGTGTGCACTGCATGTAAAAGCATAATGAGCGATGATGAGCGCTATTACTTACAATTAGAAGCGCTTGCCGTTCGGAGCAGGGAGGAGGGAGGAGGCAGGAGGCAGGCCGGGAGGACGGGCGCTGGCAGTGTGAGTCATACGTCACGCGCCTGCGCCGCCTGCTTCATGAATGAAGCAGGCGGCGTGGGCGCATGACGGATGACTCACACTGCCAGCGCCCGTCCTCCCGGCCTGCCTCCTGCCTCCTCCCTCCTCCCTGCTCCGAACGGCAAGCGCTTCTAATTGTAAGTAATAGCGCTCATCATCGCTCATTATGCTTTTACATGCAGTGCACACAACAATTAACTACGGTATTAGGGATATGATTGTACAGTAAGCGGGGCCCGTGTAGTAGAATACAGTCACTGCACGGGCCCCGCTGTCATTATAAATGCAGATGCGACCCCCACCCCCATTATAAAAGCAAATGCGACCCCCACACTTATGGAGGGGATCTGTGGATGACACATAGCATAAGATGCTATATATGTGTCATCCACAGATCCCCACCATAACTGTCATACACAGATCCTCATAACAGCGCCATCCAGAGAGGATCCCCTATAAGTGTCACCCACAGATCCCCCATAACAGTGCGTCATCCACAGATCCCCATAACAGTGCATCACCCACAGACCACAATTAGTTCAAAATATTTTTTTTCTTATTTTCCTCCCCAAAAACCTAGGTGCGTCTTATACGCCGGTGCGTCTTATACGGCGAAAAATACGGTATATAATATTAATACACACACACACACACACACTACTCACAAAAAGATAGGGATATTTGGCTTTCGGGTGAAATTTATGGAAAACGTAAAAAGCTCACGCTACAGTGATATTAAATCATGAAAATAGGGCATTTAAGTAGAAGCATGCAATGGTGATTTCCTCATCTCTAACAATTTATTGAAACAAAAGCCAACACTAGTAGTGGGTATACCCCCACAAAAAATGTCAATGTCTCAGTAACTTGTCATTTGGCCTTGAGCATCAATTACAGCTTGACAAGGACGTCTCATGCTGTTCACAAGTCGTCTTATTGTCTGCTGAGGCATGGCATCCCACTCTTCTTGAACAGCGGCCCTCAGGTCACTGAGATTCTGGGGTACAGAATTACCAGCCTCTATACAGCGACTCAGCTGATCCCTAAGTTTTCAATGGGATTCAGGTCTGAATAAAATTCAGGCCACTCCATTTCAGGTCTCCAGTCTCCAGCAGCCTTTCCCCAACAATGTGACCTTGATGAGCTGGTGCATTGTCGTCCGTGAAGATAAAATTAGGCCTGTGTTGTTCATGCAGAGGCACAATGACTGGATTAAGCCTAGTTCACACTTCAGTTATTTGATCAGTAATTTCCATCAGTTATTGTGAGCCAAAGCCAGGTGCGAGCCATAAGCACAGAACAGTTGCAGATCTTTCTCCTATACCTCATCTCTGTGGAGGCTTCACTACTGGTTTTGGCTCACAATAACTGATCAAATAACTGAAGTGTGAAGCCTTAACCCCCTAACTGTTTTGCCCCAATCCAGCTCCAGCAGTGGGAAAAGTAGCTTACTGGAGGGGGGAGCGCTGCTTTACATGGTGATATCTTCTGAATGGTAGCACCTAGATGCAACTTCTCTTGTTTGAAATTGACATTCTAAGCTTTCAGACAATACCAGAATGACAGCAATATGTTCAGTACAGGGGAAGATATCACTGATAGAAATCGGGATGCTGTGAATACAGCTGAAAGTAAAAACAGGATTTACCCGCAATTATTCCCGACTCGATTTCTAACAGTGAGTTCTCCTCTGTTGCTTGGACTTTAGCTGTCATTTTGGTCCTGTATGAAAGCCTGGAATGTCAGCAGCATGTTTCTAGCTGCTACCATTCAGGAGATAGCAGCATCTAAAGCAACCCCCCCCCCTTCCTCCAATTAGCTACTTTTCCCATTGCCCGAGCTGGACTCTGGCAAAACAGTTGGTTAATGAGGTTATTCAAGTATTATGGGCTTGTCACTGTACCATTCACAAAGTATAGGACAGTTCTGTTTTAACTAGACACACCTGCCCACACTGTAACACCACCAAAGGCTCGCCTGGTGACAACAGTGGCTGATGCATAGGGCTCTCCTTGACATCTCCAACATCATTGACGGCCATCATTTCTGCTCAGCGTGATTTGTTTTTTATCAGTGAACAGCACTGAGGCATACTGGTCCGTCATTCAGCGTAGAAGCTCCCTGGCCCATGCAAGACGAAGACGCCTGGGTTCAGATACCCTTGCAGGTCGTCTAGCATGCAGACCACGCTAATGCAAACTGTTTTGAATAGTCTGACATGACACTTGAGTGCCTCTCACCTCCCTTAAACGTGCCCGGAGTTGTGTGGCATTCATCATCCACGGGGCATTGTTAATAATTAAGTAGTCATCAGTGTGGGATGTGCCCAAAGGACGTCTACTTCTACGCATTTCTGCAACTCTTTCAGTCTCTATGGATTACTGTTGCAACCTGCTGATGACACTCTAAGCTCAGTGGCCACTTCCATCTCAGAACATCCTGCTTGAAGCCTCGCAATGGTGAGGTACTGTTGATCAATTGTTAGGTGTCGTCTTGGTCTCATGATGTCAAAATGTGAACCGCATGATGAGGAGGCCTGTTTAAATACCAAATCTAATTGAACCAAGAAAACCTATTGGGCGATTAATGGATCAAACACCTGTTGTGAATTTTGCCGTTAAGCTCCTTGGTAAAGAACAGCAAGTTGTGCAAAAAGTACTGAAACATTGAACAGTTGGAAATGTGCATTCAAAAGTAGAGAAGGTCACATTAAGTTCACCTGAGGTTAGAGTACATTTTAGGTTCATCCTGAAATTTCACCCACAAGCCAAATGCCAAATGTCCCTAACTTTTTGTGAGTAGTATATATATGTATATTATATATATATATATATATATATATATATATATATATATATATATATATATATATATATATATTTCACCTGAATGAAGAGGCAGCACTTCCAGTTATTGGTGATAGGGTGACGACCCCAAACTTTATTCCCAGCAACGTTTCGGCCTTCTCACTGAGGCCTTTGTCAAGCTTGACAAAGGCCTCAGTGAGAAGGCCGAAACGTTGCTGGGAATAAAGTTTGGGGTCGTCACCCTATCACCAATAACTGGAAGTGCTGCCTCTTCATTCGGTGAATATATATGTTGGAGGATAAGCCAGCCTCTCTGAGGAACATTGCACCCAGTGCACAACGTCTGACTGTGCTGCTGCATCATTTGCGGTAATATATAAATAAATTATATATATATATATATATATATATATATATATATATATATACACACACACACACACTCACCTAAAGAATTATTAGGAACACCATACTAATACCGTGTTGGACCCCCTTTTGCCTTCAGAACTGCCTTAATTCTACATAGCATTGATTCAACAAGGTGATGATAGCATTCTTTAGAAATGTTGGCCCATATTGATAGGATAGCATCTTGCAGTTGATGGAGATTTGAGGGATGCACATCCAGGGCACGAAGTTCCCGTTCCACCACATCCCAAAGATTCTCTATTGGGTTGAGATCTGGTGACTGTGGGGGCCATTTTAGTACAGTGAACTCATTGTCATGTTCAAGAAACCAATTTGAAATGATTCGAGCTTATTGACATGGTGCATTATCCTGCTGGAATTAGCCATCAGAGGATGGGTACATGGTGGTCATGAAACGATGGACATGGTCAGAAACAATGCTCAGGTAGCCCGTGGCATTTAAACGATGGCCAATTGGCACTAAGGGGCCTAAAGTGTGCCCAGAAAACATCTCCCACACCATTACACCACCACCACCAGCCTGCACAGTGGTAACAAGGCATGATGGATACAAATTCGGACTCTACCATTTGAATGTCTCAACAGAAGTTGAGACTCATCAGACCATGCAACATTTTTCCAGTCTTCAACAGTCCAATTTTGGTGAGCTCGTGCAAATTGTAGCCTCTTTTTCCTATTTGTAGTGAAGATGAGTGGTACCCGGTGGGGTCTTCTGCTGTTGTAGCCCACCTTTCTTTCCCATTCTGACATTCAGTTTGGAGTTCAGGAGATTGTCTTGACTAGGACCACAACCCTACATGCATTGAAGCAACTGCCATGTGATTGGTTGACTAGATAAATATATATATATATATATATATATATATATATATATATACACACACACACACACACATCTACTTCCAGACATAGGTAGCGGTAGGAGGTAACACATGCCTCTGTCCCTACTCCTAAGAAGGTATAATTAGAAAGGTTCCACCAAAAAAGCAGTAATTGGCCTGTGATTGGCTGCAGCGGTCACATGTCCCTGCTGTCGTCAGATGTTGATCTCAATGCAGTAGGGGGAGAAAGAGCCAGCTGAGGAGCCTTAGACACCGAACCCATCCTCAGGGACCAGGTAAATATGACCTCCACCATAGGTCAGTCACTTAGTTTTACTCTTGGATAACACCTTTAACAGAGCAAATTTGCTCTGTGTACCTGGTGCCCAATATTTACACTGCCAGCATCCACTGCCTTTACACACTGGCCAATCAGACTCACCTGTTCAGTTGGAAACAGAGTGTTAATATATTCTACGGCATTGAAATCTGCCCGATCCAACGGGTCCTGGCTTGGGAACACCTACGAATATAATAATAAGATTTATTAACTACTAAAGAAATATCTATTGTTAAAAGGTCAGAAACATGTGGTGCCTGCAGCTGTTGCAAAGCTACAACACCAGCATTCCCTGGGTGTCGAGGCATCCTGGGACTTGTAGTACTGCAACTGCTGGAGCCACAGATTGGAAACCATTGTCTTAGGCCTCGTTCACTATTTCCGCTAGCTGTTCCGGCACAGAGCAGCCTGCCGAGTCCTCTACTTCACTGCCGGATCCCCATTCACTGTAATGAAGTTCAGTGGTGATCCGGCTGATTTCCAGCATAAATGTTGGGTTTCAGCCTGACAAAAAACTATTCAATGCAATGTTTTTTTGTCCTGCCAATAGCCTGCATTTGCACCAGATCAGGCAGCCGGATCTCCTAAACGGAGATGTGAACGCGGCCTTAGTCAATCTGATTAAAAATGCCAGAGACATAAATGTTTAGTTAGTAGGATGGTGATCTGTTATAAAGACAAGGCAATGAAGGTCATAATCTTAGATCCACCACAGAATCTGTTCCTTAAAATTATAATTACAAGTTGTTATTCAGAAGAAAAATCAGGGTTGGACAAATTCTGTCTGTTATGCCCCATCCTGGAGGCAGTCAGCGACGTTTCACTTCAGCTGTCCAGCAGCATCCTCTGTGTCCTTTCAGCCTGCAGGACTATGTACCGAGGGGATATGTGATGCCCATGTCTCGGGGTCCCACTTTACGAGCCAGAGCGGAGAGTCATCGACAACGAAATTGGGAACTGCGGCCTCCATGGATGGGACTTGTTTTCCAGCACATCCCAAAGAGGTTTGATCAGACTGAAATCTGGAGAATTTGGAGGCCCTTCCGTCACATTTCTGAACAGTTAGTGCACCCCAGTGCCACCTCTTTCGGTAATCAAGAAAGGTGGGTGGGCGACTCCACAAGACCTGCTAGTGCGGAGACGCTCTGACCATCACAATTTAGCCTTTGTCAGATCCTTACATATTTTTCAGTGTTTTCATTGACATTTCTCATGGCTTTTTCTATCCTAGGCTGAGTTCCCATCTGCTCTGACTTTTCCAATAATCTGTTCCATCAAAGGAACAGAAAAAAAAGGAATCCACTAAAAGGATTAATTAGTGGATACAAACGGAACATCTTCCATGGACTATCATGTTATAAAAAAAAATTAAAAAAATTGAAAGTTCCATTTCATCACGTGTCCGTTATTTTTGGTGGAAATAAAAAGTATAACAGGACTTTTTGTTGGAAGAAAAGTAACAGGAACCTAAGAGAGCGAACACTAACCGAGCACAGCTGATGCTCAAATGTACCCATTTAAACAAATGGGGATTAGAATGGACACTTTTTTCCACTTTGCTGATAATATAAACTTTGTAAGCAGCTGAAATGTGTAGGTGCACCAGGTGGCTGGTCACTACTGACCGGTCCTGACTAGTGTTGTGCAAACTTCTGTTTTCAAGTTCGGCGTACAAGGTTTGGGTTCTGTTATGGATTCCGCTACCACGGACCATTACTTAAAGTCCGTGTTAGCGGAATCCATAACGGGATGTTTATATAACCCGAACTTGAAAGCAGAGGTTCACTCAGCCCTAGTCCTGACAACTTTAGCACCTGAAGCCTCCATACCCTATTACTTGAGCAGAGGTACTGTGGCTATTTAGGTTACTACATGCTACACCATAAGGGAAGGGTGTCAATGGAAGGTACCACACAGGCCACTGACTACCAAAGGGGTGCCCTAATAGATGCCATCAGCTTCCTCCAGCAATGGCAACAGATTTCAAGGCAATCCAGCAGCCTGTCAATGATCATGCACATTGGCACAGATTATGTACGGCTCCTTAGTACTATGCAGGTAGCCCTCGGGTGTGGCTGTACAGGCTCCTTTGGTCATCCTATGATCAGATAATCCTTTACATACTGGTCAAATGAAGCATGCTGGTATTTTTATTGTCCGTCGTGGTTGAAAGTTGCAACCAACGGTCTAAAAATATATGAAAAGGTAGGTCACCCTTTGATTAAGCTGTCAAAACAGATGACACCCCCAGAGGACCCAGAGAGAAGATACGAGCGGCACTACTGCTTACAGCGGTGCGGTGCGCGTGTCCAGGGAAAAAGATCCACAGATAATGGTATAGTAAGGACCGGCACTCGCTATTGGAAGTGATATCAAATAAATTTAATGGTCACATACAAATGGTTAATGTGACGCGTTTCGGCTATTAGAAGCCTTTGACAAAGGCTTCTAATAGCCGAAACGCGTCACATTAACCATTTGTATGTGACCATTAAATTTATTTGATATCACTTCCAATAGCGAGTGCCGGTCCTTACTATACCACCCCCAGAGGACCCGTCACCTCTCCTGACACGTCTATTTCAGTGACTTCTTGCATTCCTCGTGTAATGACAATTCTCTTGTTATGACTAAATTTTTAGCAGTTTGCAATTAAGGTCCAGATGGGCGTTACCAGTCTGACACTATCCAATCAGTGCTGCCAGTGTTGGACTATGCTGAGCCCCGCCCCCTCCAACACTAAGCTGGACTTTCATTAATAATTTCTAGCAGGAATAATAAAGGAATGGTGCAACACAGAGACATAAGAATAGATTAGAGATGACTTCATCTGTACACTCATCAAAAGAGACTTATGGAGCAGTAAGGGACTGACCCTGCTTCTTAAGATTCTCCTCCCTCTTTCTTCATTGACAGGGCCGGACAATTCCCCTGACCATCTTACTTTTGTGCTGTTGCTCTGTGTACCAGCGCAAGCGCAGAGGCTCTGCTACCACAGTGTAGTGGCGCATGCACTGTCAGCATCTGTGATGCTCTGGTAGTAGAGTCTCTGTGCTTGAGCTGCTACCTGGAGCAATGACGCAGGTAGGTGATTGACTAAGGTGAGATGTCCACAACTGTCTGTCACATAAGGGGGACCAGCCCCTCACTGCTCAAGACGTCTGTTGAACGCTCATCTCTAGAATAGAGGCTCTAGAATTGGCATTTTATAGGGAATTCAAGTAGTCAGGGAGGAATGCTCAGCACTGTCCAATCCCCAGTGTGAAGTCAGGGAACAGATTTACCCAAGTACTGCCCAGTCATCAGCACCTGCACATGAGGGGGGGCATCTATGGTGGGGGTAGAAGAAGGTACCATGATACTGACAGCAGCTAGTACCAGGACAGACAGGCGCCCCTCACCTGCTCTATGGCTTGCTGCACCTCAGGCGCCAGGTGTAACACAGCCTCCAGTTCTTCCACCACTTCCAACTCCTCTTCCTCCATCCTGGGTAAATGCTAGAATGGAGTTGTTAGAAGGAGGTTTGTGACGTCACTGGTCACATGCTCCTTCATGGTCACATGACCAAATGTGGGAAGTGCTGCTGGCAAACACCGACTGCAGGAGCTCGTGGAGGAGGAGGGGCTGTGTGTGTCTGCAAGCAACGGTGTGAGGGGCAGCATATGGAGCTGACCGTATATAGGAGGGGACAGGTGGGGCACTCCGGGGCTGTGTGTGTCTGCAAGCAGCAGCGGTGTGAGGGGCAGGGGACAGGTGGGGCACTCCGGGGCTGTGTGTGTCTGCAAGCAGCAGCGGTGTGAGGGGCAGCATATGGAGCGGACCGTATATATGAGGGGACAGGTGGGGCATTCAGTGGCTGAGGGAGTGGAATCTGGTGCTATTACAGGGGTTTACAGTACAGATCTGGGGGACATGAGGGTGCAGATCTGTGTATGGGAATCTTATGGGGTGTAAATCTGTGAGGAGGGGAGGGGACATGTGGTGTATTTTGGAGATATGAGGGTGCAGATCTATGGGCGGGGGGGGCTTTAAGGGGTGTAAATCTGTGAGGAAGGGGGGACATTATGGTGCAGATCTTTGGTGGGGTTCTTCATGCAAAGTAAGGTGTGATGTCAGTGGTCACATGGCAGGGTGGTCACGTGACTTTGCTATAAATTTAGCCTGTGCACCAACTGAGATAGTGACAGTGTGCTACCACTTACACATTGGGGAGAGCTATGGGAAGCGGGCACAGATGGCGACCTGTTGTGGAGCAGAGATTGTGTTCTGGGGGTGGGGGGCGAAGAGATGGCCACCTGTGTGCTGGGGGGGACAGCGATGGTGACCTAGTCTTCAGTGAGGTAGAGATGGCGACCTGTTGTGTGGAAGGGGTGGGGCAGAGATGGCATCCTGTGTGCTGGGGGGGCAGCGATGGTCATATGTTGTTGAGGGGGTTAGAGATGGCGACCTGTTGAGGGAGGCAGAGATGGCGACCTGTGTGCTGGAGGGGGCGTAGCGATTGTGACCTTTGTGCTGGGGGGGGGGGGCACATAGAGGTGGCGACCTGGGTGCTGGGGGGGCAGAGATGGTGACCTGTTCGGAGGGGGAGTGTCTACTGTCTGCACCTTTGGACCCGTACGCTGGGGTGGCACAAGCAGGAGTCAGTGGGTGTGGGGTGCACACAATGGTATGCATCTCTTATATCACGTCTGTGTGAGAGAAGGGGCACATAGTGAGAATTGTGCGTTTTGTAGGACACCTGGTCAGACAGTAATACTTGGGCGAGCAGTCTAGCTTGATGGAGTGACCTGGGGTGCAGTCCCTTGTCTTGAGACATATGGGGTCAGCAGGAAGTATTGTGTGGGAGCCATTAAGATTAGACAAGGAGATCATGAGAGTAAGAGTGAGGTTGCCTGTGGAGGAGTCCAGGCTCGGGGGGGGGGGGGGGGGGGAGGCAGTGTGTCTGTGTGGGAAAAGAGGTTAGCCGGGACTACTGTGTGTGGGACCCATGCAGATCAAACAAGGGGTGCTGTCTGTGGGGGAGGGGTGGCATGACGAGTGGCCCAGGCAATGTGGAGGTCATGGGGTATGTGTGGGTATATCCAGTGAGACAAAGCAGCACTCGTCCAGATGGCTTTTTGGCTTTTGAGGGGGGGGAAAGTCCCTGGGTTGATCTCCCTCCACCTGGGGATCTTGTATACTACTTGGTATTTTATGGTTGAAGACAGCACGCCGATGAAGTAATTTAGAAACTTTTATTAATTAATTTTAACACCAGTTGAGCCCTTTTTAGTTGGTGCCCTTTTTCAAGCTGTTCCAATGCTTGGCTATGCGTGAATGGCTGCTTGTGTATGTGTGGGTATATGGGGGTACTTGTCCTGCTGTCTGCTAGAGTGGGGTGGCATGAGGAGCGGTCCTAGAACTTTTTAGTGGAGTCTGTAAAGCCAAGGGGCCCATTAGTTGTAATATGTTTATGGGGTATAGGAACTACACCGTCTGGAGTAGGGGGTGTTGCTGTAAATTAGCTCAAGGCAGTTACAGGGAATTGTGCGGCATATCTTTCTGGAATGTGGGTCCTGGGTGTGGGCTTCATGTGGTGGTCTAGGGTTTAATGCCTCATCTTAAGTGTTCTACTTATGTGGCTGTGTGGTGACATGTTTGTGTTTTTGCACCCCATACATCTTATTCATGGGAGCTGAATGGCACAGGGGAGAGGTGTCCAGTCACTAAAGCCAGGGTAAAGAAGCACTCCAGTGCCGGATCCTGTACAGACGGAGAGGAGCACTCCAGTGCCGGATCCTGTACAGACGGAGAGGAGCACTCCAGTGCCGGATCCTGTACAGACGGAGAGGAGCACTCCAGTGCCGGATCCTGTACAGACGGAGAGGAGCACTCCAGTGCCGGATCCTGTACAGACGGAGAGGAGCACTCCAGTGCCAGATCCTGTACAGACGGAGAGGAGCACTCCAGTGCCGGATCCTGTACAGACGGAGAGGAGCACTCCAGTTCTAACAACTGTACAGCTTATATTACTGACTATACGGGAGTATCTACTTCTAACAACTCAATTCTAGCTGATTCTATAGTGAACAGGCTAGATTACTGACTCCAGGAGGAGAACCTCCTTCTAACAACACTGCAGGTTACATTTCTAACTGTACAGGAGGAACATTTTCAAACAACTCCATTCTAGCTAATTCTATAGTGAACAGGCTAGATTACTGACTCCAGGAGGAGGACCTCCTCCGAACATCTCCATTCTACTATATTACTGATTGCAGAGAGAGGAACCACCTCCTAATAACTCTATTCTAGCCTGCTCTACACTCAACAGGCTAAAATACTGACTCCACAAGGAGGACCTCCTACTAACAACTCCATTCTACTATATTACTGACTGCAGAGTGTGGACTTCCTCCTAACAACTGCTTGTTAGGGCCCATGCACACGAACGTATGCCTTCTGAGACATACAGTCCGTGAGCAGGGCATATGTCCCAGAGCAGCTACTATGGCACTGTGCACATCGGGCCGCCACAGGTACTACTGTCCCATACCCATATGATCATATGGGTGTGGGACAGTAGTCCCGCAGGCGGCCTGACATGCACAGCATTATAATAAACTATGTAACCTCTTGTGAGCAAGGCCCTAACTCCTAGTGTTTCAGTTTGTATATTAGCCAGTTACTTTGTGATGTCTTTTGTTTTGTACATTAATCCTCTGAAATTGTTAAGCGCTGCGGAATATGGTGGCGCTATATAAATAAATATTATTATGAAGCTGTGCACTGTGGGACATATGTCCTGCTCACAGACTGTATGTCTCAGAAGGCATACGTTTATGTGCATGGACCCTTATTAGAATAGCAGGTGAAAGGAGGTTCTCCGTCTGGAGTCAGTATTATAGTATAATAGAGTTGTTAGGAGGAGGTCTGCTGTTTGCAGCCAGTAATATAGTGGAATGGAGATCTAAGGAGGAGGTTCTCCTGGAATCAGCAATCTAGCCTGTTCACTATAGAATCAGCTAGAATGGAGTTATTAGGAGGTCCTCCTGTATAGTCAGTAAGGTAAGCTGCACCATCGTTAGAAGTCCTCCTCCTGGAGTCAGTAACCTAGCCTGTTCTATACAGAGCAAGCTAGAATGGAGTTGTAGAAGGAGGTCCTCCTATATAGTCAGTAATATAAGCTGCACAGTTGTTAGAAGAGGGCCTCCTCCTGGGGGGCAGTAATCTAGCCTGTTCACTATAGAATCAGCTAGAATGGAGTTAGAAGGAGGTCCTTCTGTATGGTCATAGTGCCGCACTTGCAAATATAATATAACAGCTATAAATATATATAAATAAAGACCATACAACTTTTTGGGATAAAATTGGCTGCTGTCCTTCATTAAGGGTAACATGAATATAAATTATCATAAAACCAATTTATTAAAATAATTCCACATTAAGCCAAAAATTTGTCCATCCAGAAGGTCCATGTCCCCCAACAAAGCTTCCTTCCCTCTAATCCAGAACAGTGACGAAGCAAATAAGAAAAGATGGGGCAACTGCTTAGGCCCTGAAAGGAAACCTTTTAATGCAAAATTAAATTAGGCCAGATTTATAACTTAAAACAATTACCGTAGATTCCCAACGGCCTATTCTTTTGATAATAGATTAATCCAAATCTAAACTAACCGTTCAGTATCCTGAATGAGTGAGAAGAAAAATGTTAATTGTCTAAATTCAGCAGCTACAAACATTTCTTAACTACCGTACTTCACATACGCCCATAGGATATAAACATCCTATGGCTGGATGTTTATCTCTGAATGGACCTTCTGGAACGTCCATTCAGAGATGGCAGCTGCACGCTAATCGTGCAGCTACCGAGCGGGGGGCCCGCTGTCAGTGACAGCAGGCCACCCCAGAAAGAAGGCAGGGACAGTTCCCAGGTGTCCCTGCCTCCTAGATCGCTGTATACACAGCGCTCATGTGACCACCAGGGCCGGGAGAGTGCAGGAGCTGTCTGTTTCTTCAGATCTCGATCAGCTCTACACTGAGGCTGTACAGCCTCTCTGGGGGGTGTATTTCCCCTGTAACTGGGGCTACTATGTCAGCCCCAGTTACAGGAGAAATCAATAGTGGCGGGAAAAAAAAAAAAAAGGTGAAGTTAGAGGTCTTGTATGACGTTATGGGGGACGTAAAGTGTAACATAAAAAAATTAAGTGTTTTATAAAAAAAAAAAAAAAAAAAAGGTTTGACATGTAAAAAAAAATAAAAAATCCCCAATTAAGTAATTAAAACAAAAGTAAAAATAAATAAATAAACTAGACATATTTGGTATTGCCACGTCCGTAACGACCAGCTCTATAAATATCACATGATCCACCCCGTCCGATAAACACCAAAAAAATCACTAAAAGTGCAACTCCAAGTGATCAAAATGGCGTATGTCCCACAAAATGGTACCAATAAATCAGTCACCTCATCCTGAAAAAAATGAGCCCCTACATCAGAAAATCGCTCAAAAAAAAAAAAAATTATAGCTCTCAAAACATGGAGACATTAAAACATCATTTTTTTTGTTTCAAAAATGCTTTTATTGTGTTAAAGTGAAATAAAAAAAAAAAGTATACATATTAGGTATTGCCAAGTCCGTAACAACCAGCTCTATAAAAATATCACTTGTCCTAACCCCTCAGGTGAACACCATAAAAAATATTAAATAAAAACAGTGCCAAAAAAAGCAATTTTTTGTCACCTTACATCACAAAAATTGGAACACAAGCGATCAAAAAGGCGTTTGCCCCCCAAAATAGTAACAAAATGGCTCTGACTATGGAGACACTAACATCATTTTTTTGCTTTCAAAAATGCTATTATTGTGTAAAACCTAAATAAATAGGAAAAAGTATACATATTAGGTATTGCCATGTCCGTAATGATCTGCTCTGTAAAAATGTCACATGACCTAACGCCCCCAGGTGAATGCTGTAAAAATAAATAAATAAAACTGCTAAAACAACCAATTTTGTGGTCACCTTGCCCCATAAAGTGAAATAATAAATGATCAAAAAATCATATGTACCCAAAAATGGTACCAATAAAAACGCCAACTCTTCCTGCAAAAAACGAGCCCCTGCACCAGACGACTGGCAGAAAAATATGGCGTTCAGAAAATGGAGACAAATATTTTTTCAAAAATGCTTTATTATGTAAAACTGAAACAAACAAACAAAGTAGACATATTTGATATAATTGTGTTCGTAACTACTTGGTCTATAAAAATAGCACATGATCTACCCTGTCAGATGAATGTTGTAAAAAATAAAAACTTTGCCAAAACAACCTCACTAAAAATGTAGTATAGAGCAATTAAAAATTATGTGGTTGCCCCAGAATACGCCTGTTCTTTTCCTATTATTTTTATCGGATTTACCAATGAGCCTGCTTCGGAAGTCTTGTCTGTGCTCCCTGGTGATAGCGGCGAGGGCATGCATCCCTGCGAGGTGGAAGTCCTCTTCGCCTCCAACGACCGGCTGTTGGATTCAAAAGGTCGAGGAGATCCGGAGAATGGAGGAACTCACTTCGCAGCTACGTTCTAAACATAAAGCCTTTCTGGATGCCTGGGCCCCGTGGTTCTCCTTCCAGGACTCCCAGGGTTTTCAGAGCTTACTGGCATTCATTCTTAGTACTCTTATGTGTTTCCCCTCCTTTCCCCCTGTTCTCCATGTTAGTCATGGTTATGTTGTTGCCTAAAGTCTTGCAGATGATATCTAATATGTTTGCTTGTTTCTGTGCCTTCAACTTTTATGGGTGACATTTTCCAGTCTCCATAGGTACCTGTTAGGCCTCGTTCACATCAGCGTTCAGCCTTTCCGTTCTCCTGCTCAGTTATGCAGGACTTTTGTCTCCGCTCCAAAATCATCTTCTGAGCGTAAACCTAACGGCCCTTATTATAGTCTATGGGGTCCGTAGGCTCCGTTCGGCTCAGTTATGTGCCCAATCCGTCCTTTCCGTTCTCCTGCTCCTATAACGGAGCAGGAGAACGGAAAGGCTGAACGCTGATGTGAACTCAGCCTTATTTGCACTTTTTCATTTGGGTACGGGTGTTAAAATATGTTCTTCCTGTTCACTCTCGTTAAGGGTACCGGATCTGCCTTTTTATCAAGGTTTTTTTTTGTGTTAGATAAATGTTTAGTCGATATGTTGTGTTTTAAAGATGCATATCACCCTTTGCAAGCACCATTGCACTATGTACGTTCAATCTATTTCATTTCACTGTAGTTTTATGCTTTTGAAATATGAGATGTACACAGTTTAATTTACCATTGCACTTTATGGTATTTGTATACATTTAAATAAAGAATAAATAAAAAAATTATATGTACCCCAAAATAGTACCAATAAAACTGGCACCCTTATCCCCTAGTTTCCAAAATGGGGTCACTGTGTCAAAACCAGTTCAGGTAAGGCTACTTTCACACTGGTGTTTTGGTTTCTGTTTGTGAGATCTGTTCAGGGATCTCACAAGCGGTCCAAAACTGATCAGTTTTGCCCTTAATGCATTCTGAATTGATAAGAATCTGCTCAGAATGCATCAGTTTGGCTCAGTTCTGTCTCCGTTCCGCTTTGGTGATGGACACCAAAATGCTGCTTGCATGCTGACGAAACTGAGCCAAACGGATCCGTCTTGGCTCACAATGTAAGTCAATGGGGATGGATCCGTTTTCACTGACACAATATGGCACAATAGAAAACTGATCCATCCCCCATTGACTTTCAATGGTGTTCAAGACAGATCCGTTTTGGCTTTGTTAAAGATAATACAAATGGATCAGTTCTGAACGGATGCATGCAGTTGTATTATCTGAACGGATGCGTTTGTGCAGATCCATGACGGATCCGCACCAAACGAGAGTGTGAAAGTAGCCTAAATATGCCTTCCAAAAACCATACCGCGCTCCTTTTCTTTTGTGCCCTGCCGTGTGCCCTTACATTAGTTTACGACCACATGTGGGATGTTTCTGTAAACTGCAGAATCAGGGTAATAAATATTAAGTTTTGTTTGGCTGTTAACCTTCGATGTGTTAAAAAATTAATTAAAATTGAAAATATGCCCAAAAAAGTGAAATTTAGAAATGTCATCTCCATTTTCCTTTAATTCTTATGTAACACCTAAAGAGTTAACAAAGTTTGTAAAATCAGTTTTGAATAACATTAGAGGTGTAGTTTCTACAATGGGGTCATTTATGGGGGGTTTCCACTATGTAAGCCCCACAAAGTGACTTCAGACCTGAACTGGTCCTTTAACCCCTTAAGGACCAGGCTCATTTTCACCTTAAGGACCAGGCCATTTTTTGCAAATCTGACCAGTGTCACTTTAAGTGCTGATAACTTTAAAACGCTTTTACTTATACAGGCCATTCTGAGATTGTTTTTTTGTCACATATTGTACTTCATGACACTGGTAAAATAAAGTCAAAAAAATTAATTTTTTTGCATAATAAAATACCTAATTTACCAAAAATTTGGAAAAATTAGCAAATTTCAAAGTTTCAGTTTCTCTACTTCTGTAATACATAGTAATACCCCCAAAAATTGTGATGACTTTACATTCCCCATATGTCTACTTCATGTTTGAATTATTTTGGGAATGATATTTTATTTTTTGGGGATGTTACAAGGCTTAGAAGTTTAGAAGCAAATCTTGAAATTTTTCAGAAATTTACAAAAACCCAATTTTTAGGGACCACTACAGCTCTGAAGTCACTTTGCAAGGCTTACATAATAGAAACCGCCCAAAAATGACCCCATTCTATAAACTACACCCCTCAAGGTATTCAAAACTGATTTTACAAACTCTGTTAACCCTTTAGGTGTTGCACAAGAGTTATTGGCAAATGGGGATGAAATTTGAGAATTTCATTTTTTTGCCTAATTTTCAATTTTAACCCATTTTTTCCACTAACAAAGCAAGGGTTAACAGCCAAAAAAGACTGTATCTTTATTGCCCTGACTCTGCCGTTTACAGAAACACCCCATATGTGGCCGTAAACTACTGTACGGCCACACAGCGGGGCGTAGAGTGAAAGCTGCGCCGGATGGTTTTTGGAAGCCAGATTTTGCTGGACAGTTTTTTTGACACCATGTCCCATTTGAAGCCCCCTGATGCACCCCTAGAGTAGAAATTCCATAAAAGTGACCCCATCTAAGAAACTACACCCCTCAAGGTATTCAAAACTGATTTTACAAACTTCGTTAACCCTTTAGGTGTTGCACAAGAGTTATTGGCAAATGGGGATGAAATTTGAGAATTTCATTTTTTTGCCTAATTTTCAATTTTAACCCATTTTTTCCACTAACAAAGCAAGGGTTAACAGCCAAACAAGACTGTATCTTTATTGCCCTGACTCTGCCGTTTACAGAAACACCCCATATGTGGCCGTAAACTACTGTACGGCCACACAGCGGGGCATAGAGTGAAAGGTACGCTGTATGGTTTTTGGAAGCCAGATTTTGCTGGACAGTTTTTTTGACACCATGTCCCATTTGAAGCCCCCTGATGCACCCCTAGAGTAGAAACTCCATAAAAGTGACCCCATCTAAGAAACTACACCCCTCAAGGTATTCAAAACTGATTTTACAAACTTTGTTAACCCTTTAGGTGTTGCACAAGATTTAATGGAAAATAGAGATACAATTTCAAAATTTCACTTTTTTGGCAGATTTTCCATTTTAATATTTTTTTTCCAGTTACAAAGCAAGGGTTAACAGCCAAACAAAACTCATTATTTATGGCCCTGATTCTGTAGTTTACAGAAACACCTCATATGTGGCTGTAGACCGCTGTACGGGCACACGGCAGGGCGCAGAAGGAAAGGAATGCCATACGGTTTTTGGAAGGCAGATTTTGCTGGACTGGTTTTTTGACACCATGTCCCATTTGAAGCCCCCTGATGCACCCCTAGAGTAGAAACTCCATAAAAGTTACCCCATCTAAGAAACTACACCCCTCAAGGTATTCAAACTGATTTTACAAACTTTGTTAACCCTTTAGGTGTTGCACAAGATTTAATGGAAAATAGAGATACAATTTCAAAATTTCACTTTTTTGGCAGATTTTCCATTTTAATATTTTTTTTCCAGTTACAAAGCAAGGGTTAACAGCCAAACAAAACTCATTATTTATGGCCCTGATTCTGTAGTTTACAGAAACACCTCATATGTGGCTGTAGACCGCTGTACGGGCACACGGCAGGGCGCAGAAGGAAAGGAATGCCATACGGTTTTTGGAAGGCAGATTTTGCTGGACTGGTTTTTTGACACCATGTCCCATTTGAAGCCCCCTGATGCACCCCTAGAGTAGAAACTCCATAAAAGTTACCCCATCTAAGAAACTACACCCCTCAAGGTATTCAAACTGATTTTACAAACTTTGTTAACCCTTTAGGTGTTGCACAAGATTTAATGGAAAATAGAGATACAATTTAAAAATTTAACTTTTTTGGCAGATTTTCCATTTTAATATTTTTTTTCCAGTTACAAAGCAAGGGTTAACAGCCAAACAAAACTCATTATTTATGGCCCTGATTCTGTAGTTTACAGAAACGCCTCATATGTGGTTGTAGACCGCTGTACGGGCACACGGCAGGGAGCAGAAGGAAAGGAATGCCATACGGTTTTTGGAAGGCAGATTTTGCTGGACTGGTTTTTTTGACACCATGTCCTATTTGAAGCCCCCCTGATGCACCCCTAGAGTAGAAACTCCAAAAAAGTGACCCCATTTTAGAAAGTACGGAATAGGGTGGCAGTATTGTTGGTACTAGTTCAGGGTAGATATGATTTTTGGTTGCTCTATATTACACTTTTTGTGCGGCAAGGTAACAAGAAATAGCTTTTTTGGCACGTTTTTTTTTTTTGTTATTTACAACATTCATCTGACAGGTTAGATCACGTGGTAATTTTATAGAGCAGGTTGTCACGGACGCAGCGATACCTAATATGTATACAATTTTTTTTATTTATGTAAGTTTTATACAATAACTTCATTTTTAAAACCAAAAAATTGTTTAGTGTCTCCATAGTCTGAGAGCCATAGTTTTTTCAGTTTTTGGGCGATTATCTTGAGTAGGGTCTAATTTTTTGCGGGATGAGATGACAGTTTGATTGGCACTATTTTGGGGTGCATATGACTTTTTGATCGCTTGCTATTACACTTTTTGTGACGTAAGATGGCAAAAAATTGCTTTTTTTGCACAATTTATTATTTTTATTTTTTATGGTGGTCACCTGAGGGGTTAGGTCATATGATATTTATATAGAGCCGGTCGATACGGACGCGGCAATACCTAATATGTATACTTTATTTTTATTTATGTAGGTTTTACACAATGATTTTATTTTTGAAACAAAAAAAATGATGTTTTAGTGTTTCCATAGTCTAAGAGCCATAGTTTTTTCAGTTTTTGGGCGATTATCTTGAGTAGGGTCAAATTTTTTGCGGGATGAGATGACGGTTTGATTGGTACTATTTTGGCGTACATGCGACTTTTTTGATCACTTTTATTACCTTTTTTGGGAAGTAAGGTGGGCAAAATTTCAATTTTCTCATAGTTTTTATTTTTTTATTTTTATGGCGTTCACTGTGCGGGGAAAGTAACATGACCGTTTTATAGATCAGGTCGTTACGGACGCGGCGATACCTAATATGTGTAGTTTATTTTATTTTTTTTAATTTTTATTCAGTGATAAATGTTTTTTTTTTTATCTTAACTTTTTTCACTTATTTTTTTTTTTTTTTGACCCAGACCCACTTGGTTCTTGAAGATCCAGTGGGTCTGATGTCTGTAAAATACAGTACAGAACCTATATAGGTATCTGTAACTGTATTTTACTTACACTGAACAGATCTATGCTTTCAGCATAGATCTGTTCAGCACCATGGACAGCAGGACGCCTGAGCAGGCGTCCTGTTGTCATGGGAACCTTCCCCGTCTGCTCAGTTATGGTCAGAACTGCGCAGACGGGGAAGGGTAAGGACGGGGCTCTGGGGGGGCTGTCTGGGGGCTCTCTCCCTCTCCCATCGGGGGGCTGCAAAGGCACAGCAGCCCCCCGATCGGAGAGGGAGGGAGCTCCCTTTTACTGTTAACCTTTTCCATACAGCGGTCCGTACGGACCGCTGTATGGAAAGGGTTAAACGGCTGACATCGCATCAACGATGTCAGCCGTTTATACCAGGGTGCCAGCAATGTGCTGGCACCCTGGTATACCCACTGTACACCAACGATTATTCAATGGGAGGCGGGCGGGGGATCGCGATCCCGCCTGCCGCACCGCCCGCCTCCCGCAACGCCCCCACCGCCTGCGACACCCCCCCTGCACCACCCGCTGCCATCAAATCATGCAGGGGTGCGGGGGGGGGGGTGTACTATATTGATTTTAGACACTCTAAAGTTTCTGATCCCCGCGGTCAGGGACCGCGGGGATCAGAAACTGCAAAAAGCGCAGCAAACCGCAGGTCTGAATTGACCTGCGGTTTGCTGCGATCGCCGACACGGGGGGGTCACATGACCCCCCCTGGCGTTTTAACAGGATGCCGGCTGAATGATTTCAGCCGGCATCCTGTTCAAATTAACCCCTGCGGCGCCGGAATGCCGATTTTAAAGTCAGGACGTACCGGTACGTCCTTGGTCCTTAAGGACTCGGGAAATAGGGCGTACCGGTACGTCCTATGTCCTTAAGGGGTTAAAAAGTGGGTTTGGGAAATTTTCTTTAAAATTTTAAGAATTGCTTCTACAATTCTAAGCCTTCTAACGGTCCTAAAAAAATATAATTTACATTTCCAAAATGATGCCAACATAAAGTAGACATATGGGGAATGTTAAGTAATAAATATTTTCTAAGGTATGACTTTCTGTTATAAAAGCAGAGAAATTGAAATTTTGTAAATTGCTAATTTTTCTGAATTTGGGGTAAATTTTGGATTATAAAAAAGGTGAAATATATCGACTCAAATTTGCCACTGTCATGAAGTACAATGTATCATGAAAAAAACAATCTCTGAATGGCTTGGATAACTAAAAGCGCTCCCAAGGTATTAACACATAACTTGACACATCAGATTTGCAAAATGAGGCTCTGTCAGGAAGGGGGAAATGGCCTGGATGTGAAGTGGTTAAAAACTAAATTCAATTGAAATCTAGAAACAGAGCTTCTATCCACATGTATGAAGAAAGAACCTGAAACCACAGGACGAACAGGAGAATAAAACCTGAAATGGACAAACAGAACCACAAAAGCGACCCAACCTAACTGATCAATCTTCGATCTCCTAATAAAAAATAACACAAAACAACTGTCAAAACGAACATCACTAAACAACAATAAAGCCCAAAAAAACTGTTAGGTGCCATTAGTTCTATGCGAAATGTCCCCAAAAATATCCAAAGGAAAATCGGACAAAACAAAATGAACTCATGTACCGAAAAAACAATGTTCTCTAAGACACTAATTAATTGCCCTAAGAGCTCACCTGTGATTGGAGGACAGTGATCCATATCTCAAACACTTCTTTTAAGACCATTTAAAAATTGTTTCACCGGAAAAAAATTAAATCAAAGGAGAAAAACCAGCCAGTTTAACCACTTCAGCCCCGCTAGGTGAAACCCCCTTCATGACCAGGCCACTTTTTACACTTCGGCACTACACTCCTTTCACCGTTTATCGCTCGGTCATGCAACTTACCACCCAAATGAATTTTACCTCCTTTTCTTCTCACTAATGGAGCTTTCATTTGGTGGTATTTTATTGCTGCTGACATTTTTACTTTTTTTGTTATTAATCAAAATGTAACGATTTTTTTGCAAAAAAATGACATTTTTCACTTTCAGCTGTGAAATTTTGCAAAAAAAACGACATCCATATATAAATTTTTCGCTAAATTTATAGTTCTACATGTCTTTGATAAAAAAAAAATGTTTGGGCAAAAAAAAAATGGTTTGGGTAAAAGTTATAGCATTTACAAACTATGGTACAAAAATGTGAATTTCCGCTTTTTGAAACGGCTCTGATTTTCTGAGCACCTGTCATGTTTCCTGAGGTTCTACAATGCCCAAACAGTATAACTACCCCACAAATGACCCCATTTCGGAAAGTAGACACCCTAAGGTATTCGCTGATGGGCATAGTGAGTTCATAGAACTTTTTATTTTTTGTCACAAGTTAGCGGAAAATTATGATGATTTTTTTTATTTATTTTTTTCTTACAAAGTCTCATATACCACTAACTTGCGACAAAAAATAAAAAATTCTAGGAACTCACCATGCCCCTCACAGAATACCTTGGGGTGTCTTCTTTCCAAAATGGGGTCACTTGTGGCGTAGTTATACTGCCCTGGCAATTTAGGGGCCCAAATGTGTGAGAAGAACTTTGCAATCAAAATTTGTAAGAAATGACCGGTGAAATCCGAAAGGTGCACTTTGGAATATGCGCCCCTTTGCCCACCTTGGCAGCAAAAAAGTGTCACACATGTGGTATCGCCGTACTCAGGAGAAGTTGGGGAATGTGTTTTGGGGTGTCATTTTACATATACCCATGCTGGGTGAGAGAAATATCTTGGCAAACGACAACTTTTCCCATTTTTTTATACAAAGTTGGCATTTGACCAAGATATTTTTCTCACCCAGCATGGGTATATGTAAAATGACACCCCAAAACACATTCCCCAACTTCTCCTGAGTACGACAATACCAGATGTGTGACACTTTTTTGCTGCCAAGGTGGGCAAAGGGGCACATATTCCAAAGTGCACCTTTCGGATTTTGCAGGCCATTTTTTACACATTTTGATTGCAAGGTACTTCTCACACATTTGGGCCCCTAAATTGCCAGGGCAGTATAACTACGCCACAAGTGACCCCATTTTGGAAAGAAGACACCCTAAGGTATTCCGTGAGGGGCACTGCGAGTTCCTAGAATTTTTTATTTTTTGTCACAAGTTAGCAGAAAATGATGATTTATTTTTTTTTCTCTTTTTTCCTTACAAAGTCTCATATTCCACTAACTTGCGACAAAAAATAAAAAATTCTAGGAACTCGCCATGCCCCTCACGGAATACCCCAAGGTATTCCGTGAGGGGCATGGCGAGTTCCTAGAATTTTTTATTTTTTGTCGCAAGTTAGTGGAATATGAGACTTTGTAAGGAAAAAAGAGAAAAAAAAATAAATCATCATTTTCTGCTAACTTGTGACAAAAAATTAAAAATTCTAGGAACTCGCAGTGCCCCTCACGGAATACCTTAGGGTGTCTTCTTTCCAAAATGGGGTCACTTGTGGCGTAGTTATACTGCCCTGGCAATTTAGGGGCCCATATGTGTGAGAAGTACTTTGCAATCAAAATCTGTAAAAAATGACCGGTGAAATCCGAAAGGTGCACTTTGGCATATGCGCCCCTTTGCCCACCTTGGCATCAAAAAAGTGTCACACATCTGGTATCGCCGTACTCAGGAGAAGTTGGGGAATGTGTTTTGGGGTGTCATTTTACATATACCCATGCTGGGTGAGAAAAATATCTTGGTCAAATGCCAACTTTGTATAAAAAAATGGGAAAAGTTGTCGTTTGCCAAGATATTTCTCTCACGCAGCATGGGTATATGTAAAATGACACCCCAAAACACATTCCCCAACTTCTCCTGAGTACGGCGATACCAGATGTGTCACACTTTTTTGCTGCCAAGGTGGGCAAAGGGGCACATATTCCAAAGTGCACCTTTCGGATTTTGCAGGGCATTTTTTACACATTTTGATTGCAAGGTACTTCTCACACATTTGGGCCCCTAAATTGCCAGGGCAGTATAACTACGCCACAAGTGACCCCATTTTGGAAAGAAGACACCCTAAGGTATTCCGTGAGGGGCACGGCGAGTTCCTAGAATTTTTTATTTTTTGTCACAAGTTAGCAGAAAATGATGATTTTTTTTTTTTTCTCTTTTTTCCTTACAAAGTCTCATATTCCACTAACTTGCGACAAAAAATAAAAAATTCTAGGAACTCGCCATGCCCCTCACGGAATACCTTGGGGTGTCTTCTTTCCAAAATGGGGTCACTTGTGGCGTAGTTATACTGCCCTGGCAATTTAGGGGCCCATATGTGTGAGAAGTACTTTGCAATCAAAATCTGTAAAAAATGACCGGTGAAATCCGAAAGGTGCACTTTGGAATATGCGCCCCTTTGCCCACCTTGGCATCAAAAAAGTGTGACACATCTGGTATCGCCGTACTCAGGAGAAGTTGGGGAATGTGTTTTGGGGTGTCATTTTACATATACCCATGCTGGGTGAGAGAAATATGTTGGCAAAAGACAACTTTTCCCATTTTTTTATACAAAGTTGGCATTTGACCAAGATATTTATCTCACCCAGCATGGGTATATGTAAAATGACACCCCAAAACACATTCCCCAACTTCTTCTGAGTACGGCGATACCAGATGTGTCACACTTTTTTGCAGCCTAGATGCGCAAAGGGGCCCAAATTCCTTTTAGGAGGGCATTTTTAGACATTTGGATCCCAGACTTCTTCTCACGCTTTAGGGCCCCTAAAAAGCCAGGGCAGTATAAATACCCCACATGTGACCCCACTTTGGAAAGAAGACACCCCAAGGTATCCAATGAGGGGCCTGGCAAGTTCAAAGAATTTTTTTTTTTTTCGCATAAGTTAGCGGAAATTGATTTTTTTTTGTTTTTTCTCACAAAGTCTCACTTTCCGCTAACTTAGGACAAAAATTTCAATCTTTCATGGACTCAATATGCCCCTCAGCAAATACCTTGGGGTGTCTTCTTTCCAAAATGGGGTCAGTTGTGGGGTGTTTGTACTGCCCTGGCATTTGAGGGTCTCCGCAATCATTACATGTATGGCCAGCATTAGGAGTTTCTGCTATTCTCCTTATATTGAGCATACAGGTAATGAGATTTTTTTTTCCGTTCAGCCTCTGGGCTGAAAGAAAAAAATGAACGGCACAGATTTCTTCATTCGCATCGATCAATGTGGATGAAAAAATCTCTGCCAAAAAAAATAAAATGGAGGGGAAAGGCGTCTGCCAGGACATAGGAGCTCCGCCCTACATCCATACCCACTTAGCTCGTATGCCCTGGCAAACCAGATTTCTCCATTCGCATCAATCGATGTGGATGAATAAATCATTGCCGGGATTTTTTTTTTTATATATATATACATACAAAGTGCTTGCCAAAGCATAGGAACGCCGCCTCCTCCTCAGCTCGTATGCCTCGGCAAACGTATCTGTCACTGCAGAGGAGAAAATCCCGTCTTGCAGCGCCGCATACACCGACTTGCGTGTAATCTGACAGCAGCGCAATGCTTCTGTCAGAATGCACATCGGTGCTGCAGCTAGTAGATCGGTTGGTCCACCTGGAAGGTAAAAAGACAAAAAAAAAAAAAAAGAAAAAAACAGGCCACAACGCAATAATTTTATTAACTTTGGAACAGAACATGTAACTTTAACTTTTGGAACTAAACATTAACCTGTTTGCTTACCTGTTTTTTTTTTTGTTTTTTTACCTTTATAGAACAAACCTCTCCTTCCCCATGGGTCAATGTGCAAAGCGCAAATCGCCCAAAGATGTGGCGAAGTGCGTTATGCACTTTGTCCCATGTGAAAGGAGACGTTTGCAGCAGCAGTGAGTGAATGGGCCCTAATAGCCCTGTGTGCCTGTCCTGGTGAGATGATCCCTATGCTAATAGTGTACCTGTGAGTGGTACTTCAGGAAACACTCTCCAAAGCATAGGGCAGGGTGGTCCGGACAGTCAGGACAGAAATAGCGGGTGTCACGCCTTATTCCACTCCTGCTACAGACACGACATCTTTTTCGGGGTGACGGTTGGGTTGAGGTACCAGGAACGACATTGGGGAAATGTCGCTCGTGTAGACGGCTAACTACACTGGTGGTTGGGGCCACGGAACCTCCTGGATACAGGAGGTTCTCAATGATCTCTTCCTGAAATTTGAGGAAGGATCCAGTTCTCCCAGCCTTACTGTAGAGAACAAAACTATTGTACAGAGCCAATTGAATTAAATATACAGACACCTTCTTATACCAGCGTCTGGTGCGTCGGGAAACTAAATACGGAGACAACATCTGGTCATTGAAGTCGACCCCTCCCATGTGGAGGTTATAGTCGTGGACTGAGAGGGGCTTTTCAATGACACGGGTTGCTCGCTCAATTTGTATTGTTGTGTCTGCGTGAATGGAGGAGAGCATGTAAACGTCACGCTTGTCTCTCCATTTCACCGCGAGCAGTTCTTCGTTACACAGTGCGGCCCTCTGCCCCCTTGCAAGACGGGTGGTAACGAGCCGTTGGGGGAAGCCCGCGCGACTAGTTCGCGCGGTACCACAGGCGCCAATCCGTTCTAGAAACAAATGCCTAAAGAGGGCCACACTTGTGTAAAAATTGTCCACATAAAGATGGTACCCCTTGCCGAATAAGGGTGACACCAAGTCCCAAACTGTCTTCCCACTGCTCCCCAGGTAGTCAGGGCAACCGACCGGCTCCAGGGTCTGATCTTTTCCCTCATAGACCCGAAATTTGTGGGTATAGCCTGTGGCCCTTTCACAGAGCTTATACAATTTGACCCCATACCGGGCGCGCTTGCTTGGGATGTATTGCTTGAAGCCAAGGCGCCCGGTAAAATGTATCAGGGACTCGTCTATGCAGATGTTTTGCTCTGGGGTATAAATATCTGCAAATTTCTGGTTGAAATGGTCTATGAGGGGCCGAATTTTGTGGAGCCGGTCAAAAGCAGGGTGGCCCCTGGGACGGGAGGCGGTGTTGTCACTAAAGTGCAGGAACCGCAGGATGGCCTCAAAACGTGCCCTGGACATGGCAGCAGAGAACATGGGCATGTGATGAATCGGGTTCGTGGACCAATATAACCGCAATTCATGCTTTTTTGTCAGGCCCATGTTGAGGAGGAGGCCCAGAAAAGTTTTAAGTTCGGAAACTTGGACTGGTTTCCACCGGAAAGGCTGGGCATAAAAGCTTCCCGGGTTAGCGGTGATAAATTGTGTGGCATACCTGTTTGTTTCGGCCACAACTATGTCTAAAAGCTCCGCAGTCAAGAACAGCTCAAAAAATCCCAGGGCCGAACCGATCTGAGCCGTCTCAACCCGAACTCCAGACTGGGCAGTGAAAGGGAAAACTACAGGTGCGGCTGAAGTTGGGGACTGCCAATCAGGGTTTGCCAGCACCTCTGGGATTCTAGGGGCTCTACGGGCACGTCTTTGCGGTGGCTGCGACGGGGTCACTACTGCACGTGCCACCGTACCAGCTTCAACTGCCCTTCTGGTGCTCGCTACTTCACCAGGTTGTACGGCAGTGCTGGTACTAGGTCCAGGGAGGGCTGGGCTGCTGGTGTATGCCTCACCACGTAATCCGACAGCACCAGCCCCACTCTGCTGCTCTTGAAGCGGATCCTGCGCAACCTGCGGTCTAGCGACACGGGGCCGGGTACGCCTGGTGCTATCAGGGACCTCAGCCTCCTCGTCCGAACTTTGGGTCAGAGAGCCACTGCTTTCTACAGGTTCGTATTCTGACCCGCTGGATTCATCAGATGAGGGTTCCCACTCCTCATCCGACTTGGTCAGAAGCCTGTAGGCCTCTTCAGAAGAATACCCCCTGTTTGACATGTGGGCAACTAAATTTAGGGGTATTCCCTGAGACTACCCAAGAAAAAAAAAGCAAGCCTGTCTTACAAAGGGGAGGCTAGCGAAGTACCGGAGGCCGCTGCGGTTGATAAAAAATATCAAAACTGATTTTTTTATCGCCGCAGTTCGTGTAAAGTGAATGTGCAGTGATCAAAAAAAAATTTTTTTTTTGTCACTGCGGTGGGGCGGGTGTGGGCGAACGCACGTGTGGGCGACCGATCAGGCCTGATCGGGCAAACACTGCGTTTTGGGTGGAGGGCGAGCTAAAGTGACACTAGTACCAGGGGCGTCGCTAGGTTAAAACATTCGGGGCCTGGGCCCCGGATGTTTTGTCCCATGCCCCGAATGTCCTGCCTGCCTGCTAGATGCAACTGTATTGCCGTACACAGAACGGCAAATACAATTGAATCTTATACTGGGAACAGGCAAAGGACCTTTGGTGACATCACAGGTCATGTGATCAGCAAAACAGGCTGTGATAGGATGACCTGGATGATGTCACCATCCAGGTCATCCTATCACAGCCTGTTTTGCTGATCACATGGCCTGTGATGTCACCAAAGGTCTTTCGCCTCTTCCCAGTTCAGGATTGGACCGGAGTCAAGAGGAGAAGGAGCCTAATAGTGATGTCTGTACAGGCGAGGTAAGTGAAGGGAGAGGTAGAGAAATGCTGGGAGTTGTAGTTATTTAACTGGGATGTATTTTAGGGCTGAAGGGAGGGATGTTATTGACATGGAACTGTGTGCTTGAGGTGGCTGGGGGGAGGGAGGGATGTTATTTACATGGGACTGTATGTTGAAAGTGGATGGTGGGGGGGAATGATGTTTATGTAAATGGGACTTAATGTTTAGGGTCCGTTCACACTTGCGTTTGGTGATCCGCTTGTGAGATCCGTTTCAGGTCTCTCACAAGCAGCCCCAAATGCATCAGTTTAACCCCAATGCATTCTGAATAGATGCGGATCCATTCAGAATGCATTCGTTCGGCTCCGTGCGGTCCCCCGTTCCATTTTGGAGGCGGACCCCAAAATGCTGCAAGCAGCGTTTTTTGTGTCCGCATGGCCTTGCGGAGCCAAACGCATCCGTCCTGACAATGTAAGTCAATGGGGACGGATCCCTTTGCATTGACACAAAATGGTGCAATTGTAAACGGATCCGTCCCCCATTGACTTTCAATGTAAGTCAGGACGGATCCGTATTGGGACTTAGAAATTAAAATCTAATACAAACAAATTGGTCCTGAACGGATGCATTCGTTTGTATTATATCGGTGCGGATCCGTCCTGTACAAGTACATGAACGCAAGTGTGAAAGTAGCCTTAGGGGGTGATGTTTACATGGGATTGTGCGTTGGAGGCGGCTGGGGAAGAGGTGATGTTATTTACATGGGACTGTATGGTGGAGGGAGGATTATAACTGCAGGGGGCACTGCAAATCCAGGGGACATTATAGGCGTTCTTATTACTACTGGGGGCTCTATAGGAGGGTCTTGTAGATCTGCCTTATTTCTACTAAGCGCACTATGGGGGCCTTATTACTACTGTGGGGTCTGTAGGGAGCTTTATTGCCACTGGGGGAACAATAGGGGGCCTTATTTCTACTAGGGACTTTGTGAGGGTATTATTAATATGGGAGGGCATTGTTGAGGAGCATTATCACGGTTGGGGCAGTGTTACTAATAAGGGCATTCTAGAAGGGAATTACTATTGGTGGGACTATGAGGAGCACTATTACTATGGGGGCAGTAATGTTTCTTTAGGATAGTATTTGGGGGTATGAGGGGGGGGGGGGTTGAGGTTTTGGCATAGAAAGCAGCAGGATAACACTGTGGGGACTCCAGTTGGGGGATAATGATAGAAAGTGAGGAAGCTAAGATGTCTGTGTGTCACACTCTGCAGAGACGAGGCGGCTGAGAGAAGTTGTCCAGACCGAGAAGATGATGACAGAGAGGAGACGTCACCTGGAGGCCCTGGATGTGACAGGTAAGTGCCGCTGTATAGCAAGTACAGCATAGTGCGGCGGGGGGGGGGGGGGCATATTTATTGGGGCTTGTGCCCCGGATCTTTTGAGACCCTAGCAACGCCCCTGACTAGTACTATTATAGATCTGACCGTGATCAGTTTTGATCACTTTCAGATACTATAAAAGTACAAATGCTGATTAGCGATACGCTAATCAGCGAATAACGGACTGCGGTGCGGTGGGCTGGGCGCTAACTGATCGCTAACTACCTAACCAAGGGACCTAAACTATACCTAAAACCTAACGGTCAATAACAGTGAAAAAAAAAAGTGACAGTTTGCACTGATCACTTTTTTCTTTTCACTTGTGATTGACAGGGGGTGATCAAAGAGGTGATCAAAGGGTTAATTGGGGTTCAGGGGGGTGATCAGGGGCTATAGTGTAGTGTTGGTGTACTCACTGTGAAGCCTGCTCCTCTGCTGGATCCAACCGACGAAAAGAACCAGCAGAGGAGCAGGCGGCCATATAACAGATCATATTTACAAATATGATCTGCTATCTGGCACTTTGATTGGATTTTTTAAAAATCAGCAACCTGCCAGCCACGATCATTGGCTGGCAGGTTGCTGACGAAATGGTCCTGAAAGAAATGCCGGCGCGAACTGCGCATGCGCGCGCGCATAGTCGTGTCATCTCGCGTCTCGCGAGATGACGCGTATATGCGTGACTGTGCGCAGCGCTGCCACCTCCGGAACGCACATGTGCGTTAGGCGGTCCGGAGGTGGTTAAAGAAAACTGTCTTCTCTGACGCTAAAGGAATACCAAAATGATCGCATATACCATAAAAACACTGCAACAAATTACTACACACTAAGGGTCCATTCACACGTCCGTTTTTTTTTGCAGAACGGAATTGCGGATGCACATTCTGGTCCCATTGAAAATGAATGGGTCCGCACCTGTTCCGCAAAATTGTGGAACGGATGCGGACCCATTTTGCGGATGTGTGAATGGACCCTTAGAGAATCAACAGGGCCAAGAAACAAAAAATGAATGAATAACCCCACCCCTTTAAAGGGGTTGTCCGGGTTCAGAGATGAACCCGGACATACCTTTAATTTTGCCTAGGCAGCCCCCTTGATGTAAGCATCGGAGCATTTCATGCTCCCATGCGCTCCCTTGCCCTACACTGGATAGCGCAGGGCAAGGGCTCTTTTATTTACCATAACACACTGCTGGGTGGAGGCTTCCGCCCAGCAGTGTGTTCGGTGACGTCACTGGCTCTGATGGGCGAAAGCCTCTGCCTGGCAGCCCTAAGGAGAGCCTGGTTCGTCACCGAAACTCCAAAACATGTTTTTGCCTGCACGATTCAGCGCAGGGCAAAAGAACAGCATCGGAGCATGAACTGCTCCTATGCTCAAGTCAGGGGGGCTGCCTGGGTGAAAACAGGGATATGTCCGGGTTCAGCTCTGAACCCAGACGACCCTTTAACACTTTCTTCAACAACCCATTGTAAAAATGTAGAAAGGATTCAAAATAAAAACATGATAACAAAAAACCCGTAGGTAAACACTTGCCAAAATAATAAGAACCATCAAAATAAAAACCTAATGAATTAAAACCATCTGGGTGAACAGGAAGGAGGCGGAAAGCTGATTTAATATCGGCATTTGCCATCAAGCTACCTTTACCATAAGAATTCAATCAGAATTCAGTTAATAGCATTATCAAATGAACTGTACGCTATTGAAACTAGATTTTGGTCTAATTCATCATTGAGAGAAGATGATAAATCAGACAAAAATCATTTAAAGATTTTTTTGGAAACAAACCAACAGATCATTCTGAAAAGGCAGAGAACTACAAGGACCCGCCACCCTACCTTCAACTATTTCCTTATTAATTTTTTTTCTCTAACCACTGACGGTTCTTCCTCACTGATAAATAAATTATCAAAAAAATAAACACCTAGAACCAGAACATTGAACAGGCTAGAATACACTCCAGGAGGAGCACCTCCTACGAACAACTCCATTCTAGCCCGATCTACACTGAACAGGCTAGAACAGTGTTCCCCAACTTTTTTTCACCAAGGACCAGTTTCATGCAAGACAATTTTCCCAGGGACCAGATGGGGTGGGGGATTCTGGGACGGGGTATTTTTAGCCTTATAAGACGCACCGGCCCATAAGATGCACCTAGGTTTTAGAGGAGAACAAAAAGAAAAAAATATTTTCCGTTACACCTCAGTTCAGACCAGCAATCAGACCCCCAATGCCTCAGATCAACACCCCAACCTTCAGCCATCTATCAGCCCTCATGTCAGCCATCAGACCCCATGTCAGCCAGCCATCAGCACAAATAAAAAAAATCCACCTCTCCTGGATGCCACCACTCCTCACCATCGCGATCCTCTTCATCCTGCTGTCGACTGTGTATCGTGGGTGCGGCGCACAGTGTAAGGTCACATTGCGCCCTCGCTTTGCGCAGCCAAGGACCAGGAAGCGGTGAGTACAGATCCTTCACTGCTTCCTGGTCCTCCAGTACTAATGATCGCTTCCATAATCAAAGCACTTCATTAGTACTGCGTTAAAGACAGCCCTGATTGCCACGGTCCGGCAAACAATCTTCCAGGGCCCGGCGGGTGGGCACCGCTGGGCTAGAATACTGACTCCAGGGGAAGGACCTCCTACTAACAACTCCATTCTAGTCTGAACCCTCTGCTTAGACAGCTCAGACTTCCTCCGGGAGGAAATGATGTTAGCTAAGAGATGGGTAGTAACAGGCTGTCAGACATGTTTAACCACTTAAGGACCACAGGTTTATACCCCCCTAGTGACTAGGCCCTTTTTTACAAATCGGCACTTCACAACTTTAACGGTTTATTGCTCGGTCATGCAACTTGGCACCCAAATGAATTTTACCTCCTTTTCTTCTCACAAATACAGCTTTCTTTTGGTGATATTTGATTGCTGCTGAGATTTTTTTTTTTCTGATATTAATCAAAATAGACCGCAATTTTCTCAAAAAAAGTTTATTTTGGTGAGTTCATGTATGATTTCATTTATTTTCACAAGTTAGCGGAAAATTACACTTTCTGAGGAAAAAATAATAATAATAAAGTTTCAATTTCTGCTAACTTCTAGCAAAAAAAAAAGAAAATCTCCCACGGACTCACTATGCCCCTCAGTGAATACCTTGGGGTGTCTACTTTCCGAAATGGGGTCATTTGTGGGGTGTGTTTACTGTTCTGGCATTTTGGGCGGAGCTAAATTGTGAGTAACCCTATAAAGCCTAAAGGTACTCGTTGGACTTTTGGCCCCTTTACGCACCTAGGCTGCAAAAAAGTGTCACACATGTGGTATCGCCGTACTCAGAAGAAGTAGGGCAATGTGCTTTGGGGTGTATTTTTACATATACCCATGCTGGGTGAGAGAAATATCTCAGTAAATTGACAACTTTGTATAAAAAAAATTAAAAAGTTTTCATTTACAGAGATATTTCTCACACACAGTATGGGTATATGTAAAAATACACCCCAAAACACATTGCCCTACTTCTTCTGAGTATGGCGATACCACATGTGTGACACTTTTTTGCAGCCTAGGTGCACAAAGGGGCCCAAATTCCAATGAGTACTTTTAGGATTTCATAGGGCATTTTTACGCATTTGGATTCCAAACTACTTCTCACGCTTTAGGGCCCCTAAAATGCCAGGGCAGTATAAATACCCCACAAGTGACCCCATTTTGGAAAAAAGACACCCCAAGGTATTCCGTGAGGGGTATGGCGAGTTCATAGAAGTTTTGAAGGTTTTTTTTGGCACAAGTTAGCGGAAAATGTTTTTTTGTTTTTTCTTTTCTTACAAAGTCTCATATTCCACTAACTTGTGACAAAAAATAAAATCTTACATGAACTCACCATACCCCTCATGGAATACCTTGGGGTGTCTTTTTTCCAAAATGGGGTCACTTGTGGGGTATTTATACTGCCCTGGCATTTTAGGGGCCCTAAAGCGTGAGAAGAAGTCTGGAATCCAAATGTCTAAAAATGCCCTCCTAAAAGGTACTCATTGGAATTTGGGCCCCTTTGCACACCTAGGCTGCAAAAAAGTGTCACACATGTGGTATCGCCATACTCAGGAGAAGTAGGGCAATGTGTTTTGGGGTGTATTTTCACACATACCCATCCTGTGTGTGAGAAATATCTCTGTAAATGACAACTTTTTCAATTTTTCTATACAAAGTTGAGATATTTCTCTCACCCAGCATGGGTATATGTAAAAATACACCCCAAAACACATTGCCCTACTTCTTCTGAGTACGGCGATACCACATGTGTGACACTTTTTTGCAGCCAAGATGCACAAAGGGGCCCAAATTCCAATGAGTACCTTTAGGATTTCACAGGGCATTTTTACCCATTTGGATTCCGTGAGGGGTATGGTGAGTTCATGAAAGATTTTATTTTTTTGTCACAAATTAGTGGAATATGAGACTTTGTAAGAAAAAAATAAAAATAATTCTGCTAACTTGTGCCCAAAAAAAATCTTCTATGAACTCGCCATGCCCCTCAAAAGTGATCTTTATAGCGCCGCAGCGATTTTACGGTGTTTTTGCAGTGATCAGAAAAAACATTCTGTCACTGCGGTGGGGCGGACTGAACGCAAGTGTGCGCACAAGATCAGGCCTGATCGGGTGAACACTGCGTTTTTTGTAGAGCCTAAGGTGACCCTAATGTACTGATATAGATCTGGTTGCGATCAGTCTTGATCACTTACAGATACTATATAGTACTAGTGCTGATTAGCGACAGCGATGACGCTAATCAGCGACTAATCAGTGACTGCAGTGCGGTGGGCTGGGCGCTAACTTCCTGACAAGTAGCTAACTAACTGCCGGTGATGAGGGACCCTTAGACCCCATTCACACGTCCGCAATTCTGTTCCGCATTTTGCGGAACGGAATTGCGGACCCATTAATTTCTATGGGGACAGACTTTGTCCCGCTCGGATCCGGAATTGCGGATCTGCACTTCCGGGTCTGCACTTCCGTTCCGGAAAAATATAGAACATATCCTATTCTTGTCCGCAATTGCGGACAAGAAAAGGCATTTTCTATATAGTTCTGGCAATGTGCGGAAAGCACATTGCCGGTGTCCGTGTTTTGCGGATCCACAAAACACATACGGACATCTGAATGGAGCCTTACAGGGGGGTGATCAATGACAGAGGGGTGATCAGGGAGTCTATATGGGGTGATCAGGGGTTAATAAGTGACGGGGGGGGGGGGGGGTGTATTGTGTGTGTGGTGCTTTGTGCTACTTACAGAGCTGCCTGTGTCCTCCGGTGGTCGATCCATACAAAAGGGACCACCAGAGGACCAGGTAGCAGGTATATTAGACGTTGTTAACAAAACAGTGTCTAATATACCTCTCTGATGTTAAAAAAAAATCGCATCTACAGCCTGCCAGCGAATGAGAATGATCAGCGCCGACAGGCTGTAGTTCAACTTCTCAGCTGCGCACGCACGTTCACGTGAACTCTTGGCTCACACGAGATGGCGCCAATAGGCATCGCTGAGCCTGACGCCGCCCGGACGCCTTTTGGCGTTAAGTGTGCGGCAAGTGGTTAATGAGGTTGAGGAAAACACAAAGGGCCAGATTTATCACGACTCTGACAGCTCACTCCACTTTCACATATGGCTAAACTTTAGTCAGTTTTAGCCAAGTCAGATTTATGATCGCCCCTTTAAGACTGTAATAAATGTGGTTTGACAGTAGCAGTTTATCCGTCAGTAAGCAGCTTTACAAAAGTCGCACGTTTTTATGAAAAAGTCGCATGTTCTATTGAAAAGTCTCATAAGATAAGCATGGTCCTCACTGGAGTGAAGTTGCGACTTTTTTGCGACTTTTTAAAAAAGTCCCAATAGTAAATCTGTCTAGAGATTCATTTACATACGAAAACACGCCCACTTTCAGAAAACTGGCGAGCATAGTGCAGAGCAGAAAAAAGTCGCAAATTTGTGCGCAGTTTTAGCTTTTGGGACTTTTTTGCGACTTTTCCACTCCACAAAAGTGACTTTGCCTAATGATATATCTGGCCCAAAGTCTTATACATGATACTATGTAAAAGTGACATTGCCCATGAAATCAAGCATACTGGGCAGGAAATGGTGCTGCCACATACACCCAGCACACAATGAAAACGCCGCAGGAACCTCGCAAAACGACTGAAAGAGATGCGAGGAGTGAGCACTGAAGGCGCACGCTATCGTCCTCAAAGTGTAACGATCCTGAAGTATCTAGCGCCCTCTATTGGTCTTGCATATCGAGCAACAAACTGGTTACAATGTTTTGAATCAATTGGCGCCATCTATTGTCTTCTACGTGTAATGATTTCGACTACTGAGCGCCATCTATTGGTTTTAAACCTCGAACATTAGGTTTAGTTACAGACTACGGTCATCCATGATATTCCACTACTTAGCGCCATCTATCGGTTTGCACATTGAGTAACATCTGGGTACAGTTTACTGACTACAATTATCTCTGACTGCCTAGCGCCATCTATCGCTTTTACACCTTGATAATGAGATTTCCTTGTAGAATACAGTTCATCCCTAACGTTCTACTGCATAGCGCCATCTATCAGTTTTCACGATTACAGTTGTCCGTAACTGATGAAATTTCACTTTAAAAGCAATCAACTGTTATTAACAAAACTTGCATGTAAGTCTACAGTATCACCGCCAAGTAGCTTAAACCTGTTATTTACACTTAGCAATAAAACCAACCACTCAGCTTGTGATCTCTCCCTCCACCTTCTCCATGACAGAGAAGGAGAACGATCATCAATAGCAATCAGCAGCTGCAATGAAGCAGGACTGAGAGCTCTCTTCACGCTCAGGAGAGATCACTACAGCTCCTCCTCATGGTTGGTGAGCTCAGACACTTTAGAGCACATTTCCGAGTATAAAAACTATAGAAATGATCCCTGAAAGTATAGTCTTAACCTGCTACCTGCTGCAATGACAGCCCCGGGGATAGGTCCCTGCCTGTAACATTAGGGAGACCTCACAGTCAGCCCTGTAGTCACTGATGTACGGTGGACGGGGAGAAGCAGCGCTCCACTGGAAATACAAGCTGAAAAACCTAATACCCACAATACAACTGCTCTCCTATCGCAATTGGCATATGTGAGTTCAGGCAGCCAATAGGAAACAAGCTCGGCTCTGTTGCCCCACCTACTCACTGGAGCAATGTGATGAGTGACATGCAGGCAGCACCCACCCCCGCATTTGCTGTTACTGCTTCATCTGCATAGGAGACACAGCAAGACATGTGGAGAGCCATACAGGACACGTAATGCTTCTCTACATCTGCCACTAACTAGCCTGCTATTCAGGATTTCTGTCATTCTAACTAGGAATCTCCTAGTTAGCAGTAGTAGTACACATAGTGGCATCTGCTGGCTCTATGGATTTAGCTCTTGCCACTAAAATGTCGGAAAAATTCTTGAGAAATGCAATTATTGTGATATTTACCTGTTACGGGCGATAAGCTCATGATATGAAATTAATATGACAAAAATGAAAATGACAATTAAACATGTAACCTCGATTTTGGCTATTGAATGATTATTTGGGGGTGTGGCTTGGGGGGGCGTGACTCAGGGCGTGGGTTAGCACTGGCTGTTATATGACACCAATACTTTGATCACATTTTGAGTTCTGTGCTTTTTAAAAAAACAAATAAGGCAATTTTTTTCTCTATTGGGGATTTTTCTTTGCATCGCCATTTTCTGACAGTCATGACTTTTTTATTTTCGCTCAACAGAGCTGTATGAGGGCTTGTTTTTTGCGGGACAAACTGAAGTAGTACCATTTTTGGGGTACATACATTTTTTGATCACTGTTATTCAACTTTTTGGGGGGGATAAGGTGACAAAAAAATGTGGAATTGCATTTTTTTATTGTTTTATTATTTTTTTTCGTTACAGCATTCACTGCACAGGAACATTTTTTAAAATATTTTAATAGTTCAGACTTTGTTGGATGCAGCGATAATCATCAAACTATCATATTAATTGCATTTCTCAAGAATTTTCCCTACATTTTAGTGGAAAAAGCTAAATACATATCCAGCAGGCACAGGCAACTGATCACAGCTGCATTTTCAGCTTGAGGGTTTTGGCGTGGATCTGCGCAAAAAATGTGCGAAAAATGCAGGAAAAAAATGCATGGACTTACATGGAGCCTTTTTTATGCTTCCTATTCATTTCAATGGGAGATTCCGCGCTGATTCTGCCCCAATATAGGGCATGCTGCTTTTTTCCACGTGGAAAAAAAAGCAAGTGCTGCTTCCCATTGAAATGAATCAGCCTTTTTTTAGGCGTTTTTTTGAGCTGAACACTACAAAATCAGTGCCCAAAAAAAATAAAATCTGAACTGTCCTTTGCAGAAAATAAGTTTAATTCACATCGATCTGCAAGCTGCATTCAAGTGTGTGGAACTGATTTTCAGTCACAGAAATTTCTGTAACAAAACCTGCTGCAGAAGAAAACCAGCACATTACAGTACCAGCAAATTGTGCACGATCGCTCAAATATCATGTACACAGATTTTTTTTCCATGTAGAAATTGACATGCATTTCATATTTCTAAATCTGCAGCACATCAATTACGTTTGCGGTTACAGCTGAGGATTTCATCAATTTCAATGGATGGGTGAGATCTGTGTCAAAGACGCACCAATTCTGCACTTAGACATCGAGAAGTTTGATGCACACACAATGTATGTATCTGTGGTTTACAAATCATAGTAAGACTAAATGTTGCAGATACCATGTAAGGTCACAGCACTGTAGTGATCATTAGGAATAATACCAGCATTTATCTTCTATTAACCATAGAATAAAACCAACCACTCAGCTTGTGATCTCTCCCTCCACCTTCTCCATGACAGAGAAGGAGAACGATCATCAATAGCAATCAGCAGCTGCAATGAAGCAGGACTGAGAGCTCTCTTCACGCTCAGGAGAGATCACTACAGCTCCTCCTCATGGTTGGTGAGCTCAGACACTTTAGAGCACATTTCCGAGTGTAAAAACTATAGAAATGATCCCTGAAAGTATAGTCTTAACCTGCTACCTGCTGCAATGACAGCCCCGGGGATAGGTCCCTGCCTGTAACATTAGGGAGACCTCACAGTCAGCCCTGTAGTCACTGATGTACTGTGGACGGGGAGAAGCAGCGCTCCACTGGAAATACAAGCTGGAAAAGCCTAATACCCACAATGCAACTGCTCTCCTATCGCAATTAGCATATGTGAGTTCAGGCAGCCAATAGGAAACAAGCTCGGCAGTTTTCTTTTTTGTTTGTTTTTTTAAAGCCCAAGGAGCCTGCTTTCTACACCAGTGCAACAAAAACGTGCAGTGTGCCACACAAAAAACATGCACTAGGCGACGTACCACTTGGAAACGAACCCAAATTCGGGAAATGGTTTTTACAGTACAATTTAATTTACGAAGTTATTGCGCGAAATCTCGCTAGACTTCGCAAAGCACTAACTTCGGCTCATCAGAGCCAATACATTCTAATACTGTTCGGAGCTCCTGCGCTGTAGAGTATTAGAACAAAGTTTTATGCGATTCGACTTCGGATGTTTCTTCTGAAGTCGATTCGCTCATCTCTACACAACACATATTCTTGTCTGCATAATGGACAAGAATAAGACATGTTCTATCTTTTTGTCAGGCCAGTACACGGTGTACTGTCCTATTGACATGAATGGGTGCACATCACATGCGCAAAAATGTCGATTGGATGCGGACCAAAAAACGAGATTTTTGTGAACTCACCTGTAAAATCTCTTTCTCGCGTAGTTCATTGGGGGACACAGACCGTGGGTATAGCTGCTTGCTGCCACTAGGAGGCGACACTAGGCTAAGAAGTGATAACTCCTCCCCTGCAGGCTATACCCCCTCCAGCCTGGAGAGAGCATATCAGTTTGTGCCCAAGCAATAGGAGTAGGAGAAAAAAATCAATAAGGAAAATACAGTAAACAACCAGTAAGTGACAACATCAGTCGGATGAACCAGAACTGAGGACCATACTGGCCCACCAACCGCCAATATGTGCGGCAAACAGAACACTGGGTGGGAGCTGTGTCCCCCAATGAACTACGCGAGAAAGAGATTTTACAGGTGAGTTCACAAAAATCTCGTTTTCTCGCTAGTATCATTGGGGGACACAGACCGTGGGACGTCCTAAAGCAGTCCACGGGGAGGGAAACAAATCACACGCCCCTGGGGAAAAAACGCCCTCAAGGATGCGTCATCCGCTGCAGTCTGCAAGATCTTGCTGCCTGGAGCAGCAACAGTTGATGTCTAGAAAAGCCCCCCGAAAACTCGGCGAACTTGCCGGAAGACCAAGACGCTGCCCTCTAGAAGCGATGTCTGGAGTAGATGAACCCTAGAAATGACGACCGCTGGTCGGCCAGGCCATCACTCCGCTACGAAGCAACCGACCGCCAGACATCCCAGGAAAAAAAGCATCCCGTTGGAAGACGCCAGCTATGACAAGGACCTCCAAGAAAAACAGGCAGAAAACCCATACAGCGGAACGCGCCAGATATGGACCAGCAAATCTCCGAGGCCAAAATGGATGGCAGATGGAGAGTCCGCCCTCAAGATACGAGGGAGAAAGAAGAGAAAACCATGTCCGAGATGACCCGGAAAGCGGCGACCTTCCGCCAGAAGAAAATTCTGGCAGAGCACTGCCTGATGCAAATGCCAAAGGACAAATGGACGTACAATAAGAAGAAGTCCCAGAGGGGGGGCTTGTTTGTTCCTGAAACGCCTCCAGCGATCTACCGACCGTCGGGGCGAAGCCGGTTGTTGACCACAACTGTGGAAGCGGAACCAAAATCCAGGTTCGCAGGATCCTCCTCTGGTTAAAGGGAACCGGTAATGGAAAAACCCCATAATTGACATATATGGACTTCCGGGCAGGGACCAAGATAAGAGAATACTCTCCATGGAAAAAAATAAATAAAAAAATAGGTCCCGGATTCCATTAGCTATACAACCCATTGCCACCGGTCGAGGAGACCGAAGGGAAAGGTGGTCGGCAATCCAGCTAGAGGAAGGACAGGAAAGAAAAATAGGGGTGTTCCGTTCAAGGAACGAAATCCCTACCAGAGGTGACAAGGTGTGACGGTCACCCGCTCAGCCTGGCTTGGGGGGACCGTAGTCCGCCCCCGGAAGGAGCAGAGAAAGGAATGACCACCATCGCTTGATGTGACACAGAAGTAATCCTAACTGAAGGCAGGAATCACTGTAGTGGTAGACGAGTGCCACAGGGACTAATTAAACATATCTGAAGGAAGGTATCCCCGTAGTGGTAGACGAGTGCCACAGGGACTAAGCTATCCAGTCGAGCGCGCCCAAGTAAGGTGCTGACAGCCATGGCATTGACGCCAGTGCCAAACCCAAGTTGACGACACAAGAACAATAGTTGTCAGAGCAACGGACAGTTAACAGTAACGAAGACCATGAAGAGGTCAGGGCGAAGCCCATTGCCATCAGGGACTGGCACTGTACAGATCTCTTGGTAATGAAATACACCCCTGAGGAGGAGCCCATACAAAGGAAGCCTGCCAGAGTAACGCAAAGGCCACACTCCAGCTGAGGAGGAGGCTACCCCGTACAGGATACCAATCCCAAAGTCAGAAGAAACCGCCGTCTGACGAAGGAACCGTGCAATAGGAATTTCAGTAGGAACCCTAGCATGTAGCGGAGATGTAAATACCCCTTGTACAGTTAATAGCTACAGCCTGCCCCTCCCAGCGTAAAACTGAGGAAGAGGCCTAAGGACACCCAGAAGTAGCATGGAACCAAGGTATCTCAGTCAACCAGAGCCATCATGAGGCACTCCATCTAAAAAGGGGGCAAAACCAGAGCAACCGCCGAAGCAGTGTCAGGGTAGAACCCCTATCTGAGGGGGCTGACCCACTGCCATGTGTTCGATCTCCGGCCCTTGTGAAAACTACCCTTGCTGTTTTGTCCGAAGTGGGATCTGAACCCACGCCTCCATTTGGAGACCCGAACACCCCACACACGGAAGATATTAACTCTGGAGTCCGGCACATTAGACCACTCGGCCATCCTGACTTAGAGAACACGCTGTAGTAGTCCATGCAGAACGCCAGCAAAACACCCTCACCTAATGAGGAATAGTGGTGGCCCAGAATACAGAGTCAGTGCAACCTTGGCCTCGCTGGGTCGTAATCCCAACATTTGTACAATGGCGTGCACCCGCACGCTGTAGAGGACCAATTTCTGACCGACCTGAACGGTGGAGGCCCATAGGGATGGGAATCTAGGGCACCTGAAGAGTTGCTGAGCGACTCCCCTAAGAGAACAAAGAACGACCTATCTGCGCCAACAACCAGCACCAGAAGAGACGGAAGGATACAGTATGGGAGCAGTCCCAGTATCCATATACCTTTAGACGAAGAGTACCAGGCACCAATGGCAACGACTGTTGCCGCGGCCCACCCGTGAAGGAATCCAAGGCATCTAGTGCGCAGGCTTAGTTGAATTAACGCATGCACAGATGCTCAGTGATTTCCTGTTAGATGTAGAAGGGGGTAATGCCACGACTGTTGAATAGTATTCAGTGGTAGCGCGATCCTCCGTCAAGGAAGGGAGGTAGGGAGATGATCAGAACCGCATCCAACGGTAGTGTAATAACCCCCTCCATGGAGGGGGTAACACGTACTGTAAGCACTACACTCAATGGAAGTGCCACCACTCCACCTATGAAGGGGAGAAAAATATATAGGGAGTACTGTATCCTGAGTTAGCGCAAGTACCTAATCTATGGCAGGGGGTAACGCACCCAGTAGGAAATGACCCCAATGGCAGAGAATTACACCCCTATGGAAGAGGATAATGCATATGAATAGTCCCGTACCCGGTGGGTAGAGAATTCCTCCACCTAAGCAAGGTGGTAATACTTACAGCAAACATTGCCACCCGCGATAAAGCCATAACGCCTCCTATGAGAGAGGCTAATGCGTAACGCCAGTACTGTACCAGTGGAACAGCAATCCGATAACAACCGAAAGGGGAGACGCGAATGGCTGGCACTGACCCGTGCAAGTGCCGTCAGTCCACCTGTGGAAGAAGGGAATACGAAGGGTAAGGACTGTATCCAGTAGCAATGCAAATGCCGCCTAAGGAAGGGGCAATGCAGACAATCAGTACTGCCGGTAGCATGGATGCAGTCTAGAAGATTCATATCAGAGTCCGCAGAACTGTTCCCTGTTCGCTCAGAACCAACCCCTGTCAGAAGGGAGGGTTCTGAATATCCCCCTAAAGAGGAAGGGTGGAGGTGCGGAGGAGACCGAGGAGGAAATGTCCTGCTCGTGCGCAGCTCTACCCCTGATCATCCAGCCACGGCAGTTGTAGGCTGTGACGGCAGTGATATAACCATCAAAACACCCAGGAGGTGGAATCAGCATCCCTATCTGACCGCTCACAGGATTGTGTGGGCGGCACTCAACCAACCCACCCACAATCCAGGAGGGTGGATTGGGAACTGCCCGAGGTCCTCCATTGGATTGCGCATGTGGGTTAACAACCAAATGACCCAAGAGGGGTGGATTGGGAATCCAGCAGCTGTGCTCCCCTGGCTTTGTGCAGGTGGAGCATCATCAACCAAACGGCCCCATAGGGTGGATTGGGAATCCTGCAAATGTGCTCCCCCGGATCCGTGCAGGTGGAGCATTATCAACCAAACAGCCCCGTAGGGCGGATTGGGAATCCTTCAGATGTGCTCCCCCGGATCCGTGCAGGTGGAGTATTATCAACCAAACTGCCTCAGCGGGCGGATTGGGAATCCTCAGATGTGCTCCCCTGGATTTGTACAGGTGGAGTATTATCAACCAAACGGCCCAGCGGGCGGATTGGGAATCCTTCAGATGTGCTCCCCTGTAGTTGTGTAGGTGGAGTATTATCAACCAAACGGCCCAGCGGGCGGATTGGGAATCCTGCAGATGTGCTCCCCTGTATTTGTGCAGGTGGAGTCTTATCAATCAAACGGCCCAGCGGGCGGATTGGGAATCCTTCAGATGTGCTCCCCTGTATTTGTGCAGGTGGAGCATTATAAACCAAAACGGCCTCAGCGGGCAGATTGGGAATCCTTCAGGTGTGCTCCCCTGTAGTTGTGCAGGTGGAGTATCATCAACCAACGGCCCAGCGGGCGGATTGGGAATCCTTCAGATGTGCTCCCCTGTATTTGTGCAGGTGGAGCATTATAAACCAAACGGCCCTTATGGCGGATTGGGAAGATGTGTTCCCCTGGGTTTCACATGTGGTGGCCTATACACCAGACGACCCAGAAGGGTGGTCTGAGAATTCTTCCTGTGTGCATTCTCAACCAAACAGCCCCGGAGGGCGGATTAGGAAACTGTGAGCAATCCTCCCCTGTCCATAGGACATGGGCCCAGCCCCATACCCTACCACCAGGGTGGACATGCCGGCAGGCAGGGGTTAGGGTTAACTTCCTAATCTAAGGTAATTGGCCTGCAGAAGGGGACACCGAATAATGCAGAGCCAGCTGCAAACAAACGACTTGCCACAAAGGGTTAACCCAGCTCAGAGGACCGGGAGCGGAGCTCAGCGGGCACCTGGGGGAGGAGCGACAGCTAGTCGGGGAGAATCCGCGCCTAAAGGACGAACCCGCCCCCTCCATAACTGGAATGAAAGTTGCGGCCTAGTAGGCCGCAAGGCCGGGACGTAAAGTTTGGCGCACAGCCGACCGGGCGGTACTGCCGGCCGGTTACCACAGCGGGCCTGAAGAGCAGCGCCGATGTCTGCCCACTGATCTGGAGGGGGTGAGTCCCCTCTCGCTGCGGGAACCCATCCCGTGCCGCTAAAAGCTGCACGGGCTGAGTCCCGGTAGGCCCGAAGAGGAGCCGGGGCCTAAATTTTTAGCGCCGGCCGAACGAATAGCCGGCCGGGAAGTGGAGTGACCGGAGCGGCGCACTGCAAGCGCCCTGGCCGAACACCGGCCGCGGGAGCTCACCCCGCAGGCCGTACAACTGGACCAGTGCCGGCTGCTGGACGGAATCTGAGGAGAACCCAGGCCCCCGTCTGGACAGAAGCCCAAACTTACATTGGGGCCTGAGGTAATGTGGGGCCCTCACCAGGAATGGCTCACCTGAGGAAAAAAGGTCCTCCATCTTATGCTGAGGTGACCGGGGGGAAGGGGAAGGGCCGAGGTACTTACCCAATGCGGACTACTCACCCCATCTTCATCCCCTTCTCTTCACCCTTTCTCAGAGTACCAGCAGGGCCACCTCTTCAGCCGCTGGCACACGAAGTGGCAGGAGACTGGGATGGCGGAGGGTCTCGCCGGATTCAGGTGACCCCTTGGCTGGCGGGAAGCAGGGGAGCTGGGCTGCCCTGGTCCACTTTCGTTTCTTGGGGAGGGCGAGCGGTGAGGGATTCCGACACCGGCCTTGCTCCCGGGGTAGACAGATTGGCTAGGCGACTCTGTTTCCCCAAACCTAAAAAAAAAGGAAAAAGATAAAATAATAAAAGTAAGCCGCCCTGCAAAAGCAGGGAGGTCTGCCTCCTACGACACTAAGCTAAAAACTGATATGCTCTCTCCAGGCTGGAGGGGGTATAGCCTGCAGGGGAGGAGTTATCACTTCTTAGCCTAGTGTCGCCTCCTAGTGGCAGCAAGCAGCTATACCCACGGTCTGTGTCCCCCAATGATACTAGCGAGAAATATGGGCTCCTGCATCCGATCTGCATTTTTTGCTGACGAATACAGACCTACTAATTTCAATGGGTTCACATCAGTATGTCTGTTCTGCAGGGCTGCAAAAAACATAGAACATGTCCTATATCTCTTTGCTTCACAGACAAGGATTGACCAGTTCTACAGAGGACAGAACACACAAAGTATGTATCTGTGGTTTACAAATCACAGTAAGACCAAAACATTGCAAGCATGCAATGCGAGATCACAGCACTAGTGATCATTAGAAATAATAACAGTATTAATCTTCTATTAACCATAGAATAAAACCAACCACTCAGCTTGTGATCTCTCCCTCCACCTTCTCCATGACAGAGAAGGAGAACGATCATCAATAGCAATCAGCAGCTGCAATGAAGCAGGACTGAGAGCTCTCTTCACGCTCAGGAGAGATCACTACAGCTCCTCCTCATGGTTGGTGAGCTCAGACACTTTAGAGCACATTTCCGAGTATAAAAACTATAGAAATGATCCCTGAAAGTATAGTCTTAACCTGCTACCTGCTGCAATGACAGCCCCGGGGATAGGTCCCTGCCTGTAACATTAGGGAGACCTCACAGTCAGCCCTGTAGTCACTGATGTACTGTGGACGGGGAGAAGCAGCGCTCCACTGGAAATACAAGCTGGAAAACCTAATACCCACAATGCAACTGCTGTCCTATCTCAATTAGCATATGTGAGTTCAGGCAGCCAATAGGAAACAAGCTCGGCTCTGTTGCCCCACCTACTCACTGGAGCAATGTGATGAGTGACATGCAGGCAGCACCCACCCCCACCCGCATTTCCTGTTACTGCTTCATCTGCATAGGAGACACAGCAAGACACTGGAGAGCCATACAGGACACGTAATGCTTCCCTACATCTGCCACTAACTAGCCTGCTATTCAGGATTTCTGTCATTCTGCAGGTTTTTTATTTTATTGAAACTAGCTTTATTTACAATTGGTCATCAGAACACAAACATACAGCATTTTATTTTTTTTACATTGTAAATAGCTTTGTTGACAGTCATCGGAACACAAACACACAGTATACTGCAGAGCAGGCTGGACCATAGTACACCTTACGTTGTAGTGCAGAGGAGCCATATACAGCACGGGCACAGATCTTATACCGTACATTACCCACCTCAGAACTCACTGGTCCACATCTACTGCAGTCAGATGAGCCTGATCTATTACAGGGCAGTGCTGTGTGACAGATCTGGTGCTCCTTGCAACATGTCAGAGAATTTTGGGGAGAATTTAATACGCCTGCACACCAGTAATTTGGCTTTAAAAAGTAGCAAAATAGGAGTTTGGGAATTTTTGGGCTTATTTGCGCAAACGTTTCGAAAAGTGGGTGGGGTGGTTTGTGTGGTTAGCTGTGTTCATCAGGACACAACCTCATGATGCGGCTGCGCTGTGATCCAGTACCACACAGCTTCACAAGCCGCAGGATCTAATTTAATTAAGTCAGCACTGTCTTATTAAATAAGTTAACCCTTTCACTACCGGAGGTTTTTGCGTTTTCATTTCTCTTCCCTATCTTCCTTGAGCAATAACTTTTTTTATATTTCTGTTCACATAGCTGTCTGCAAGACAAGTTATTCTTTCTAATACGACTGTTAATTATGGCATATAACATAGTGGGAAGTGGTTAAAAAAAATTCCAAATGGGGTGGAATTGGAAAAGAAACACAATTCCTCCACTATTTTATGGGTTTTGTTCCCACAGCGTTTCATTTGCGGCAATGCCCATAGGCTATAATGGGAAGTAAAACGTGACTTGGTGCCTGAACCATTCAGCATATCAAATAAATCTGTAGCAGGCTTACTCTTCAAGTTCTGTGGGATTATTTTAAATTAATATTAAGTGGGATTATCATTGGTTTCTATGGAATGACAAGAGGAATGACATAATGGAATGCCTATAGACTATAATGGGAAGTAAACTCTGAGCTCATTTGCAGGTAAATCTGTTATTACATGTTATTAATAACATGATAATGTCTCTTAATCTCAATTTTAAATAATCCCACAGAACTTGAAGAGTAAGCCTGCTACAGATTTATTTAATATGTTGAATGGTTCAGGCACCAAAGTCACGTTTTACTTCCCATTATAGCCTATGGGCATTCCATCACCTTTGCATTCTATAGAAAACGGTTATAATCCAAGGTAATTTTCATTTTACAATATTTTACTCTACCCAGGGAACACTTGCGGTAAAGGTTAATGTCCTACATAACACAGATTTACCTGCAAATGAGCTCATAGTTTACTTTCCATTATAGTCTATGGGCATTCCTTTGTGTCATTCACCCTCGTCATTCTGCAGAAAACAGTGATAATTCCACTTAATCTGAACATTAAATAATCCGACTGAATTTGGAGAGTAAGCCTGCTAAATAATCATTAGATATGTCAAATGGTTTTGTCTCTAATTCAAATATTACATTTCTATTATTCTCTATGGGCTTTCCACTTTCCTGTTAAAGGGGTTGTCCGGGATCAAAAAGATTTTTAAAAACATGATATTTTACCATGTCTAGCTGATTTAAGGTCCTCCTGTTGTGTTCCTGCATTTTTAGCACTCCTCCAGTGCTTCCACGGTCCCCCACTGAATATTGACATGTTTGTGTACATCTGTGGTAACTTCCTGACGCACTGCCTTGTGGGTCCCACAAGGCAGCGCAGCATAGCGGCGTCCGGGCTGTCAGTCAGATCAGTCTCCACTCCTCCGTGCATCCTCCCCCCTCATTTGTATTCCGCCTCCTGCCCGCATATACCTCCTCTCTATCTTCATAGCTAAGGCTGCACAATGCCCTGTGATGTCACTGGACCAGAGGGGCGTTACATAGCCCTGAAGTTACCTCCTACAAACCTCCCTCCCTGCGCTCTGCATAATATTCTTGCGTGCCGGTGACGTCACCGGACCAGAGGGCCGTTACTTAGCGCAGCCTGTTTCCACCTACTACCCGCCCTCTCTGCGCTCTGAATAATGTTTGTGGGTGCCGGTGACGTCACCAGACCGTTACTTAGCGCAGCCTGTTGCCACCTACTACCCGCCCTCTCTGCGCTCTGAATAATGTTCGTGGGTGCCGGTGAGTCACCGGGCTCCTTGCAAAGCGGAAGAAGAGGCTTTGCTCTCCACTGAGGGGCCCGGTACGTCACTAACTTGTAGAGAAACCGCACTTCCGGCTCCAAATTTGGATTAGAATACGGGGCATCAGAAAAGGAAAATAAAGATAATGCAGGCATGTATGTACAATTAAGGTGACTACAGTGCACTTAAGCAAATATCACCAATCCCGGACAACCCCTTTAAAGTCTATGGGCATTCCATTCTGTCATTTCTTTTAGTAGGTCCCAAAATAAATGTAATTTTACCATATTCTGAGCCCCATCACTTTTGTATAGTTATATCTACTGAGCAGTATGGGGGCTCATTTTTTGTGGGACAATCTGTAGTTTTTATTGATACCATTTTGAAGTGTGTGTGAATTTTTTGTAACATTTTGACCCTTTTTTCCGTTATTGCATTTGCCATATTGGAAAAATATTTTAGTATTTTAATAGTACGGCATTTTCGGTCGCGGTGATACCCATGATCAGTGGCGTAACTACCAGGGAAGCAGCTGACAAGGGGCCCGTCCACCTGAGAGCAGTGTCTCAGTGTCAGACAACATGGGGATTATCTCAGGCCGGGCACTTCCCTTACAGTGCGGTCACATCACCATCAGTCCCTGACCGCCGACAGCCAATCCCCCCTCCCTTTGTCAGCCCTATAAAGAAAGCTATTTATATGTATGTGTCCGGACTCACTCAGGCGTGCAGGCTCAGGAGGACCGCAGGGCTGCAGCATTACACGTCAGCAGGCACGCTGAGCCAATGAGGAGCCGGCTCTAGACACGTGCCTGCTGACACTGATTGATGCTGCCAGGTCCGCGCTCCAGAAGGAAGCATGCAGAGGTCAGGAAGAAAAAACCTCTCTGCATGCTATCAGCATGGCTCCCCCTCCTCCCTCCGTGCCTCCTGACTGCTCCACTCCTGCAGCCTCCAAGTAGAAAGATAAGTGACCAATCTGTGTTTGTTATTGAGAAGGGGTGTGGTCTAATGACATCAAGACCCTATATCAGGTGTGCATAATTATTAGGCAACTTCCTTTCCTTTGGCAAAATGGGTCAAAAGAAGGACTTGACAGGCTCAGAAAAGTCAAAAATAGTGCGATATCTTGCAGAGGGATGCAGCACTCTTAAAATTGCAAAGCTTCTGAAGCGTGATCATCGAACAATCAAGCGAATCAAGCGTTTCATTCAAAATAGTCAACAGGGTCGCAAGAAGTGTGTGGAAAAACCAAGGCGCAAATAACTGCAAAATGAACTGAAAAAAAGTCAAGCGTGCAGCTGCCAAGATGCCACTTGCCACCAGTTTGGCCATATTTCAGAGCTGCAACATCACTGGAGTGCCCAAAAGCACAAGGTGTGCAATACTCAGAGACATGGCCAAGGTAAGAAAGGCTGAAAGACGACCACCACTGAACAAGGCACACAAGCTGAAACGTCAAGACTGGGCCAAGAAATATCTCAAGACTGATTTTTCTAAGGTTTTATGGACTGATGAAATGAGAGTGAGTCTTGATGGGCCAGATGGATGGGCCCGTGGCTGGATTGGTAAAGGGCAGAGAGCTCCAGTCCGACTCAGACGCCAGCAAGGTGGAGGTGGAGTACTGGTTTGGGCTGGTATCATCAAAGATGAGCTTGTGGGGCCTTTTCGGGTTGAGGATGGAGTCAAGATCAACTCCCAGTCCTACTGCCAGTTTCTGGAAGACACCTTTTTCAAGCAGTGGTACAGGAAGAAGTCTGCATCCTTCAAGAAAAACATGATTTTCATGCAGGACAATGCTCCATCATACGCGTCCAAGTACTCCACAGCGTGGCTGGCAAGAAAGGGTATAAAAGAAGAAAATCTAATGACATGGCCTCCTTGTTCACCTGATCTGAACCCCATTGTGAACCTGTGGTCCATCATCAAATGTGAGATTTACAAGGAGGGAAAACAGTACACCTCTCTGAACAGTGTCTGGGAGGCTGTGGTTGCTGCTGCGCGCAATGTTGATGGTGAACAGATCAAAACACTGACAGAATCCATGGATGGCAGGCTTTTGAGTGTCCTTGCAAAGAAAGGTGGCTATATTGGTCACTGATTTGTTTTTGTTTTGTTTTTGAATGTCAGAAATGTATATTTGTGAATGTTGAGATGTTATATTGGTTTCACTGGTAAAAATAAATAATTGAAATGGGTATATATTTGTTTTTTAAGTTGCCTAATAATTATGCACAGTAATAGTCACCTGCACACACAGATATCCCCCTAAAATAGCTAAAACTAAAAACTACTTCCAAAAATATTCAGCTTTGATATTAATGAGTTTTTTGGGTTCATTGAGAACATGGTTGTTGTTCAATAATAAAATTAATCCTCAAAAATACAACTTGCCTAATAATTCTGCACTCCCTGTATATATACGATTTATCACTGTGTTATTTGTAGTGTTACATAGGACTGCAGATAAATCTTTTACAGAATATCCACAGGAGTCCTATAGATTCAGATACCACAGGTCTCATTCTCCCATAGAAGTAAATAGAAGGAGCCACACATGTTGAGCCACCTCTCCATACACTGCCAGAGGAGTCAGCATCTGTCGCTCATTTATTTTAAATCCACAGAAACATTAGATGAGAATTCCCCTTTCACACGGTATTGCAGGTTACCCCGTCGTTGCTACATAGGAATGCACCGTTAGTAAGAGATTGTTCATGATGTATTGCCCAGCTACCTAACTGCTCAGCTCAGCAACAGCAGAGGCTTAGAGGGAACACTGCCCCCTGGCCCTTTCAGTGCAGCCACTGGCCCTTGTCTGTGCCCCCCCTGGCCCTTGTCTGTGACTCCCCTGGCCCCTGTTTGCACACTCCCTGGCCCTATCTGCAACCCCTGGCCCCTGTCTGTGCCCCCCTCCCTGGGCCATGTCTGCATCTCCCTGGTTCTTGTCTGTGCCCCCTCTAGCCCTTATCTGCACCCCCTGGCCCCTGTCTGTGCCCCCCCCCCCGACCTGTGCCCCCTCTAGCCCGTGTCTGTGCCCCCCTGGCCCTGGCCTGTTGCCCCCCCTTTCTCTTATCTGCGCCCCATCTGGCCCTTATCTGCACGGCCCTGGCCTGTGCCCTCCCGGCCCCTGTCTGCACCTCCCTGGTCCCTTTTCCATTGCTCCCCCTGGTCCCTTTTCCATTGCCCCCCCCCCCTGGTCCCTTGTCCATTGCTCCCCCTGGTCCCTTGTCTGCACCCCTGGTCCTGGTTTGTGCCCCTGGCTCTTATCTGTGACCCCCTGGCCCCTGTCTGCACCTCCCTGGCCCTTGTATGTGCCCCACCTGGCCTTTGCCTGCACCCCACGGCCCCTGTCTGCACCCCCCTGGGCCTGCCCCCTGTCTGCGATCTTGACTAGCCAAAGGAGTGTGGTTTGCATGGGAGGATGGAGTTGCGAAGTGCGGCGGGGGTTGGGGGGGCCCATACAAAAATTTGCTGTTGGGCCCAGTCACTTCTAGCTACGCCCCTGCCCATGATGTTTATATCTTTTGTTATTTAGATATTTATTTTATCACACGGAAAGGGGGGGGGGGGGATTTAAAATTTTTATTTTTTGTAATGATTTTGAAACTCATGAGCCTATAAAATCAGTTTTTTAATTTTTAATTTTGAACAATCATGTATTTTTTTAAATAAGTTTATTACTGTCTATTGCTCATTTCTTATGTTGGCCTTCCATCTGGTGGCCAAAATAAGAATAGCAGTTTGAATACTCTGGGTCTCTTCAGCGAGACCCAGCGCATTTAATTCAATTACCGGCATCCTTACTGGCACAGCCCGTCTCTCCTATGCTGCTAGAAGACGGATGTGCCTTAGCAATGCTCATGTGAGAGAGCGCTACTAAGGGACATTTCAGCTCCAGCTTTCTACCACAAATAAACATTTTGCCTAAATAAAGTATATTACAAAAATGTTCCCTCTCACTGTCCCTCTCTACAGATTAGTAAAAAAAAAATACTAAATGAAACGGCAGCTACACTTTAAGATTTAAGAAATAAGTGCAGATCTCTGACTGTTTTTTCTTGTTTGTTTGCAGTTTTTTTTCCACTATGCAATGCCCTTCTTCCTCCTCTACTCCTCTGCTACAGGAAGAAACCTACAGAGTAGAGGACTCGAGCAGCGTGGGTGCAGCTTAACATGTACAGCAGCAGTTAGGTCTTTAAAGATTGCACCCACTCCGCAGCAAGCACCATGCCCGAACGGTGCCTGCTGTTTCACAAAGCAGATACCCAGAGCCAATGTCTGCGATCACAGATTGCAGACATTTAACCCCTCAGATACCGGGATCAAATATTACCACAACATCTTAGAGTCTAAGATGTTGTGGTAATATTTGATCCCGGTATCTGAGGGGTTAAATGTCTGCAATCTTTGGCCTGTTACTACTAAAGGAACTCCTTCCCCGTTCTCACCAAGGGGAAGGTGTTCCTGCCCAGGAAGACCACAGTCTAAGACTTAGACTGTGGTCTTCCTGGGCAGGAACACCTTCCCCTTGGTGAGAACGGGGAAGGTGTTCCTTTAGTAGTAACAGGCCAAAGTTTGTACAAGGCTTCTAGGCCTATTACTGGTATAGTCCAATTCAGGCCCACAGGTGGCAGCACTGCATTGGAATATACTGATTATTGTATTCTGTAATGAATAAAATCCCATTGTTTAACACAAATGGCAATCTTATGACTGCATGTTGGGGTCCCCTCTGGAGCCTAAAAAAGTTTTTTTTAAATTATAGAAAAAATGAAAAATAATATAAAATTCAAATTACCCCCTTTTTCCAGAACAAAAAAAATAAAAATTAAATAAACATCATAGATAGGGATGGACGAATTTCATGTTCTGAAATTTGTTTGCGCTTTGTTTGGTGGTAAAACGAGAATTGCGTTATGGATTCCGTTACCACGGACCATAACGCAATTCTATGCCTTTAGAGGCATTCAGTTATTCATTCCGTCATAATAGAAGTCTATGGCCTGCATAACCGATCCATCCTGTTTCCGTTATGCAGGAGAGGACTCCTCCCTCTAAAGGCATTCCGTTATGGAATTGCGTTATGGTCCATCATAACGGAATCCATGACCCAATTCTGCTTTTACCACTAAACGAAGCGCAAACTAATTTCAAAATATGAAATTCGCTCACCTCTAATCATAGGCATTGCCGCGTCCAAAAACTTAATTGTACTGATCTGGTGAATGAAGAAAACAGGTGAGTTTTAACAGAGAATGCTGTAAAAATAAAACCCAAGAACCTGTAGCAGATTTTTTTCCAATTCCACTGCATTTGGGATTTATTTCCAGCTTTCCACTACATTGTATGCAACAGTAAATGGAGAGTACTATTTGTCCTGCAAAAAACAAGCCCTCTTATGGCTATGTGAATGGAAAAATAACAAAGTTATGGCATTTGGAAGACAGGGAGTAAGGAACAAAAAATCTCTGGGGCTGAAGGGGTTAATCAGCAGCTTGTCATTTTATGCTAATGGTGCACGCTGGGCATTTTGTAGCAATTCCACCAAAAACATAAGCCTGTTCCAGGTGGTCTCTACATAAGCAAACACCCCTGTGGTGTACAGCGGCACCAGGTATCCCCTTACATGATTTTATTTCGATCAAGGATTATTGTTACTTTAGATTTTATATTCTCTGTCTTTACTTTATGCTCATATACCATTGCTCGGGTTATAGTCCCTGGTATGCTTATTCTACGTTATGATTTTCGTCTATTTCATTTATAATTTAATTCTGTCAGATCATGTGATTTTGATTATTTATGTCATGTGCTTTTTTTTTGTCCTCATGTTAAGCTGACCACTGCCATTTTGTATTCCACTAAATCATGTTATCTATGTTATCTTTCTATTCTGTCACAGTTTGATAAAGGCCTAAATGGGCCGAAACGTAACAGCCGCAGATTGAACAATAAAAAAACATGCATGATTCAAAAATTACGGTTATCGTGATATTTCTGGAGTTATTTTCATATTACATAAGATTTATGTAGTCCGGGTTGTTATGCGTGTCAATACCGCATATTTTTTTTATAGAATTTTTTTATTTAATGAATGTTGTGACGAATACCACGCCTCGTGCCCACTTGACGTTACCTACGTCTAGCTCACGAGACACAGTATGGTCAGTTATTACCAAAGGGTGACGTTATGCCCTCCAGAGGAGCAGGTAAGGTCAGCTTGGTACCGTTTACACAGACACCTCTTGTCCACGTGGGCACAGAGAAGCAAGCTGAGAGAGCCTTTTCACTGCCGCAGTGAAACAGTGTTCTCAGCCCGGGAAGTCTGCCACCCGATTCTCGTTTGATATAAGCCCGGTCCGTTAGCGGTATTATATAGGGTGAGAAACCAACCCACGGTAGCTTATAACTAGGCCGAAACATGGACATGGGGATTTGTGATCGAGATACAAGATAGCATAAGATTAAATGATATATTTAATCGCCTTAAGGGCACACTAGATATAACACAATATACATAGAGAATATATACAGTGGTCTGAGGTTACAGATACAGGTGATATAGGTACAACAGGGTTAAGCCGAGCAAAAGTCAGTTAAGGGGTAGATGAAAGTTCCTTAGGGTGATAAGGGTGGAATAGTCCTTGGCTGTAGTGATGTCAGCTGGTTCCTGGTCTCTCCAAACACATTGGCACGATGTGACCCCCTTCAAAAAAGACACGCCCGCTTGCTGGCACAAACCTTTTAACCTGTAGCAGGCCCCTCCCCTCACGGCCTCTGGGAGTGGTCCTCCCCTTCCTGCTGATCCTGGCAGCTCACTGACTCACAAAACCCTTTAGGGTTCATAGCTCCAGACCAGAACATCACAGGGGGATGGTTCTGGGACCAACAGATCCGCCTGGATTCCAGCTACAAGTAGAGTCCAAACATGGTACCGTTATTGGGTTTCTGTGGGGGAGATATGTATATCTCCCTTCCCTGGCATCGCACCATCAAACTAAGACCATGGGCATATTTATCGTGGCCACCGGGACACGAATATGTATCTGGTTTGCGCCTGCGATGGCCGGGCGATTCATAATTCTTTATGAAATGTAGGTGCCAACATGTCTGGGTATCATTGATCCTGGGCAAGGGCTGTGGCTCTTATCCACCTGGGGCCTCCTTGAAGCCTGGACCCCTGGGGCTTCCTCCCTTGATAGCTGACATCAGATGGCTGGGGGGTGAAAACATATTTAGCATGTACACTGACTGTATACATGCCAAAAAGTGAATCAAATGACAATCAGGGCTGCCAATAAATGATAATCCATATTCCTCACAAATGTGGGGGTTTTTTTCCCCGTTTTTTTTTTACCACTTAATAGTCCCATAAGGGGACTATAAAAGACAGTATTTTGATTGCTTTTAAAATGCAATGCACTATCCCTATAGAAATTACTTAAGGCTGGTCTGGGGCCTACACGAGACCCCAGCCAACCTTCACACACGGTACCCCACGATCACATTTGCGGGGTGCCGATGGGAGACAGAGGGAGTCCGCTCCCTCTGTCAGCACTTTACATGCGGCGGGCGCCATTGTTAAACAGCCCGGATTGGCACTCCTGCCGATCCGGGCTGTTAGAGCAGTGCCGCGGCTCTCATGTGAGAGCTGGGCCCCCGCTCCCCGCTGCACGGGGGACCAGTGCAGCGCTTAGACTGGGCTGCTGTAAAAAAGTGTCAGCCTGGCGTAAGTCCCCTTAGTGACCGCCGTAAAAACATGTATGGGTGGTCATTAAAGGGTTAAACTATACCCCCTGATACATAAAATCACACAGGAATTAGAGGGATGGATGTGGTTGCCTTTGAATCTGTCAGGTAGAGCCCATCTTATAAAAATTATCAGCTTTGTGTGACTGTAATTTCCATTACAAACCATATTGCTATTGATCAAATACCAAGATATCCTGAAATTGCATTTCTTTGGCAGTAAAATACACCCATAGCATATAATCTCCAGAAAGTAAGGATGGCCGTTATTAGTAAACATTGGAAAGAGATGCATATCTGCATTATTCACAAGGCACCATCCACTGTGGTTTCATATCATTTTAGCCATAAAGAGCATCTTTCAGTATAATCAACCCTATTAAACCAGACACCCACCATGGTTATATTTGTCCATTACCCCATTGTTGAGAATAAAAAAAAGAAAAAAAACATTTTATTGATATGCAAATTACCTTTTTGGAACACAAAGAGGCCAGCCAGAGCCCACAGATGACAAGTTTGTTTACATCCATCCATTCAACTTTTGTCCTTCTTCTGCCCCTGAATTGACAGGGTTATACAACTCATTTAGGCCTGTCTTTCTGAACCTGTGCTATGCCTTCCAGTCTTGGCACTTGCACACTGCATCTGCTGCTACTCTTCATGCAGAGCAGATTATTCCGAATGAACACGTACCAAGACTTGGAGACACGGCACAGGTACGAGAAGACAGGTTTCAGCGCTTTCTCGGTGAGCAGCGGCAGCTGTGCTATCACCAAGACCAGAAAACATGGTTCTCACGCAAGAAGACAGGTGTAGACAAGGTGTCTAGTCCTTTCAATCCAGGGGAGGGAAGGGACTAAAGCTGAAGGGGTGTAAACAAACTGCTGCCCAGAGGGCTCTGGTTGGCCTAGTGCTCCAGGAAGGTAATTTGCATATGAATAAAGACGCCTTTCTCTCAGCAACTGGGCAACGGACAGTCATAATCAGGGTGTCGTTTTTATCAGTATGATCAAACCTACTAGGCTGTATGCCTGGTTTAATATGGTTGATCATGCTGACAGATGCGCCTTAAAGGGAATCTATCACCTATATTTTAATGTATTAATTAAAACCAGTTAGTGAAATATATTCCCTTTTTCTCCTCTGTTTTTATTTTCTGATTGTAGATGGTGTGTTTATTATCATTTCTGTACATGATTATAGGGGCAGCCATCTTGCTTGAGCTACAATTTCCAGCATTTAGAGACTTTACAGCATCCACAAGGACCATAGGTACCTTGGATAGGAGATGTTAATTCACTTCTATGAGAGAGTTTTCTAGGCATGCCCTGTGATCTGGGCAGATCATTGTGCAGGGAGGGGGAGGAGGTGAGCTGTGTCCATCACCAATTGTGAATGGTAGTCAATCAAGAAGGAGGGGGAAACTTGGCAAAGGAAGCAGGAGAACAAGGGTGCACATAGCGGCTTGGGCCTGCCCTTGGTGCACTTCACCACTCATTTACATATGGAATAACAATATTTTTTCTCCATAATGAATGCAATGGATCACTACATTCAGCCAAGCTCGCCCTAGCATTGTACCTGGTTTGAGAACTTCCTGGTGACAGATTACCTTTAAATATACACAACAGAAAATTAAAAATAACATCATACATTTTCGAACCCACCGATTTTGGTCAAGAAGTTTGGACAAATTTAGCACAATGAAGTATATTTATAGAGAATTTATCCAATAACTTTAATACAAAGCTACTTTGTACAGTCTCATAAAATCATACTCCACAATTCTTCTACAGAATTAAATGGTTTTTACAAGCCCATCTTCATTTAGTAAGATGTCCACACTTTTACCAGAACTCCTGTTAAGAGGACAGCAATGGACAGTGCCAGAGTTAGTCCACGTAGAACAATCACTTCCTTCATTGGCAAAAGATTCTTGGAGGCTCCTGGTTCTTCCGGGAAGGGCAGCTCTGATAATGTAATATCTGACTGGTTATTTGCCACTGTGAACACAAATACTACTTTCAGTAAGTGCACAAAATGGATCATAACACAAATAATACAATATTCGGGGAAGGCACATAATATACATTAGACTTGAAAAGTAATAGACATCTTAGTTAAGCCTCATGTGCCCTATTCAGGATTTGTTTTACACATATCTTGAAAATTATGCTAATGTACACTGCATGGTGGAAAGTATGTGGACATTAGACCATCACACCTATATGAGCTTGTTGGACATCCCCTTCTAAAACCATGGGCCCTAACAAGGACCTGTAACCTCTCCTGACATGCCTGTTGCTCAGGGCGGTGTAGGAACCAGCTATAGTCATACTCTGCTTAGAAGCCCTGGGCAGATGGCCGGGAGTGCATAATCTAAAAGGAGGCAGCTAGCCTCCAAATCCACTGCAAGAAAATTTAGACTAGCACATCCAGTCACAGGTGCACATCCATAAAGCTAACATTCAAACTGCAAACAAAATATGGCTTCTACACCTCCCTGAACATTGTAGGCTTAAGTTAGGCCAAGGAGAGGGAGTTATTTTAGTGTTAGGTACCCATCTGCAGAAGCAACCTTGATGTTGGTAGGTGGGCCCGACACACACTTGATCAAAAATGTGCGCAAAGATCTTCAGTTTTTCATGTATAGTAGGTATATATACTGTAATCCAGAATAATCCCTAGTTTTACTGTTTGCATGTATAACAGTGTGCTGCCATATTTTGTTTATTGATGTGAACCTTGACTTTGGATGTGCTAGTATAAATTTTCTGGCACATCCTTGTCCTGTCGTGCGCCAGATACTTATGTCTACGATAGCTACAGGCTGGTGTAGACTTCAGCTATCTCTTACTCCACTTTCTGCCGAAAGTTATAGTAAATCCAGCAGGACCTCAACTAAACCCGAACCCTTTCCTCAGCACCTGACAAAAGTGCAGAGAAGCTTAAAAAGTTGCACACTTTACGGCATAAGACCATTAGTAAATGTCTCCCCATGAGTTCACCTGTAAGATTTATATTGCTACTAGTGTTGAGCAAACTTTGTGTTTCAAGTTCGGCGTACAAGGTTCGGGTTATCTAAGAATTCCGTTATGGATTCCGCTACCACAGACCATAACTGATATGGTCTGTGGTAACCAGTGGCGGATTATAATAGGGCGTTCGGGTCGGTAACCCCTGGCCCGGCATCCCTGAAAGGCCCAACGCTGACCCGAACGCCCACATACTGCGGCGGGGCACGGGAGCGAATAGTTCCCTGCCCTGCTGCCGATCACCGCCATAGGCTTCAGGCCTAGTAGGCCTGAGGACTATGCAGTAGTTAAATCCCGGCGCAGGAGTGAGTGATGATGTCATTGCGCGCCTGTGCCGGGAGGGACACAGGACAATGAAGAATGAGTGCCTGCCTCACCATGCCGGACACAGGTAAGTATTAGCTTTAAAAAAAAAAAATGTTTGTGTGTGCCAACTTTTGGGGGGGCAGAGAAGGACATGGGGCAGTGTGGTAGCAAATTGGTTCGGGGGGGAGCAGATTATTAAATGGGGGCAAATTACTTCATGTGGGGCAGATTATTTCTTGGGGCAAATCACCTCAAGGAGGTGCAGTGTGAGGGCAAATTCTTCATGGTGGGCAGTGTGGGGCCAAATTACTTCAGGGAGTGCAGTGTGAGGGCAAATTATTTCATGGAGTGCAGTGTGAGGGCAAATTATTTCATGGGAGTGCAGTGTGGGGGCAAATTACTTCATGGGGCAGTGTGGGGGAAATTACTATATGGAAGCAGTGTGGGAGAAATTACTATATGGAAGCAGTGTGGGGGAAATTACTATATGGGCAGTGTAGGGGAAATTACTATATGGGGCAGTGTAGGGGAAATTACTATATGGGGGTTAATTTATCGAACTGGTGTAAAGTAGAACTGGGTTAGTTACCCATAGCAACAGATTTCACCTTTCATTTTTCACAGCTCCTTTGAAAAATGAAAGGTGGAATCTGATTGATTGCTATGGGCGCCTAAGCCAGTTGTACTTTACACCAGTTTGATAAAATGACCCCAATTATGAGAAATCTAATGTGTCTGTAACAAACTCTGTAGAGACGAGATGTCACTGAAAGAATTTGTCATGGCGCTCTGGGTCAAATGGAGGAGAAGAGGAAAGAGAAGATCTACATGACAGGAGATGTCACTGGATGTAACAGGTATGTGATGTTGTATTCCCCTATATGTAGAGCTGTCTTACTACTGTGACCTGTGTCATCTTCTCCTCCAAGTCTTTTTTTTATTATTTTAATCGTAGGTATTTTAAATTTGGAAATGTTTTATTTGTCACCTGCAGTCCTATGTAACAGCCCACATAACAGTGATAACTTTCTGTGTGCAGATAATGTAGTAGATGTTCCATGCAGTCCTATGTAACACCCCACAGAACACAATAGTTCACTGTGTTCTGTGGGGTGTTACATAGGACTGCAGGTAACATCTATGAAATCTGTACTCAGAGAGTTTGAGGAGACCGCAATGTTCCAGTGAGCGTCACAGCCTCTTTGCTTCTTACCAAGCACAGCGCTGTCCATTTGATAGCCCTGTGCTTGGTACTGCAGCTCAGACCCAATCACTCAGATCAGACAGAGCTGCACCGAGACCATGTGAACGATGTCATATGGCCTAGGAAGAGACTTTGGCGCTTACGAAGCACCGCAGCCTCTTCATACAGAAAAAAAATAAAAATAATAAACGAGTTTGGTAGACAACCCTGGGCCTATCATGCACTTAATCCGCCCCTGGTGGTAACAGAATCTATAATGGAATTCTTAGATAACCCGAACCTTGTATGCCGAACTTGAAACACAAAGTTTGCTCATCCCTAATTGCTACCAATAATTGTGTATAGGGAGATTGAACAGTTGTGAGCTTGATTCTATGCATTTGTTAGCAAGGCGTGTGACTGAATCACCGCTACTCAGTAATTAGAAGAGGTGTCCACATTCTTTTGGCCATATCGTTTATTTTAATGGGGGCAAGCATACCACTGTATAGTATTTTTCATTTCAGTATACACAAGTGTTTGCCTGGTTGGTCCAATATACAGCACCCTGTATGTAACTATATGGCCACAGTATGGTCCTGTTCTGCGAACTGGAGAAATGCACGCAGTTGTGTGTAAGAGGCCATAGTAGATTTTAGAACAAAATCTGATATTTGTAATTTATGCTAAGAAAAGTATTATAGTTCATTAGGTAAGTACCTGAAGGAAGAGTCTCTTTGCAAGTCATCCCTGCTCGTTCTTGAGCCTGAAAAAAATTTGAAATCTTAATAAATATGTATGTGACATTACTGGTGCAGGGTTGTCAACCGTCCAGAATTTTCTGGACAGTCCGTTAAAATGGGTGACTTATTTCCTGTATCCGTGAAAAAAAATAGATGTATCTGTGATTTTTTTTGTTTGAGGCGGGTGGTACTTGACTAGATTATTTTGGTGGTAATTATCATAATTTTACTGCTCACAGTAAATTCTGGTAATGAGTTCTCATCAGTATATTGAGCTATAGACATTTATTACTTATAGACTTTATTATTTATTATGGTTTTCCAATTCATTTTTTTTATGTATAAGGCCTCATGCACACGACTGTATTTTGTTTCAGTGTCCGTTCCATTTTTTTTTTTGCGGATAGGATGCGGACCCATTCATTTCAATGGGTCCGCAAAAAACGCAGACAGCCCACCGTGTGCTTTCCGCATCAGTATGTCCGTTCCGTTGCTCCACAAAAAAAATTGTGCATGTCCTATTTTTTTCTAGTTTTCAGACAAGGATAGGCATTATTACAATGGATCCGCAAAAAAAAACTGATCCGCAAAAAAATAAACGGATGCCATACGGAACGTCATCCATTTTTGGGGCAGATCCGCAATTTGCGGACCGCAAAACACATACGGTCCTGTGCATGTAGCCTAAGGGAAATACAATTTATTTATTAATTATCTATTCCAAGAAAATTGAAAAGGGTTTTCCAAGACTAAAGGAGTTGTCTCACTTCAGCAAGTGGCATTTATCATGTAGGGAAAGTTAATACAAGGCACTTACTAATGTATTGTTATATTTATATTGTTTGCTTTACTAGCTGGATTTATTTCTCCATCACATTATACACTGCTCGTTTCCATGGTTACAACTAGAGGTGAGCAAATAAAAAAAAAAAATTGATTTGCTGGTTCGCCAAATTTATTTAGGAAAAATTTGGTTCGGTCCAAATATATTGGCGGCGAATCGCGTTAAAAAACTTCTATTTCCTGGCTGCAGAGAGCCTGTATAGTGGTGTAGAACACTGTGCCTTGCAGTAACACGCATAGGGAGTCTGCTGTGGTAGTGAAATAATACTGTGAGTCCGTATGACATGCAGATGACAAGCGTCGCTCTTAGAATCACTGCACACTTCACTTATTTGGGCAGTCACGGGGCCAAAACTGACCAAATAACTCAAGTGTGAACTCAGCCTCAGGCCTCATGCACACGACCGTTTTTTTTCAAGGTCCGCAAAAACGGGGTCCGTAGGTCCGTGATCCGTGACCGTTTTTTTGTCCGTGGGTCTTCCTTGTTTTTTGGAGGATCCACGGACATGAAAAATGAAACAAAAATCTAAGTCAAGTTTGCCATTGAAATGATAGGAAAAAACGGACACGGATCACGGATCACGGATCACGGACACGGATGACAATCTTGTGTGCATCCGTGATTTTCACGGACCCATTGACTTGAATGGCTCCGTGAACCGTTGGCCGTGAAAAAAATAGGACAGGTCATATTTTTTTCACGGCCAGGAAACACGGATCACGGATGCGGCTGCCAAACGGTGCATTTTCCGATTTTTCCACGGACCCATTGAAAGTCAATGGGTCCGTGAAAAAAAACGGAAAACGGCACAACGGCCACGGATGCACACAACAGTCGTGTGCATGAGGCCTTACAGGTCGATGTTAGCGCCAAGAAAAAGCACACTCCTTTTAGACCGTGGTCAGCCGATTCAACATAGATGTCTACAGACCCTGTTCTATTAAACACTTATAAAGAGCCCCCTAACAGAGTGGAGAGAGTGTCAGCAGTAAGTTTGTGTAGATGTCACTGATTATTTTGCCCTTCCTCTGATCCGTCAGAATAATAACCCCCCCAAAAACGGATCCTGTCTGTGGAGCATCCGCCTTTACTCGGTCAGTAATCCATCAGTATTGCTAATGTCAAAAAAACAGGAGTGGATCCAAAACAGAGATGATACATGAATGGAATATTTGCAAGTCTTCTGTGTTTTGTACCCACTCCTGCTTTTGGCTACCAAATCATAAGCCAATCTTGATGGGAACATACAGGCTTTACAGCTACTACACAGACAGGATCCGTTGTGCATCTTATTTTTCCTTCCTTCTGGCAGATCAGAAGAAGGTTTGCATAAATGATGATGTCAGCCAAGCCAAAAGGCAAAATAGTGGCCAAGTCATGAAGTGGGGAGGGTGGGAACAGCATAAGAAGTCCACAGAGTGGCCCTATGATATAGTGGTGAGGTTGAAGCAGCATGAGGAGGCCACATAGTGACACAATGACAGTGAGAAGGTGGCAGCAGCATGAAGAGAATACAGAGCGGCACAATAACAGAGTGTTTATGTGGTAGCAGCATCAGGAGGCCACAGAGCGGCACAATGACAGTCTCCAGGTGGCAGCAGCATGAGGAGACCACAGAGTGGCACAATCAATGACAGAGTCTGGAGGTGGCACCGCCAAAGCAACTACATTAGGAACGAGCCAGGTGATACAGACCCGCTCCCAGGTAAGAATGAATCGTTGATTATTTATCGGTCATCTAAAAATCTTGCTCCAGATCAAATGAAGGCATTACAAAAAGGCCTGACCTTTAGCCCCACAACGAGTTTTGACAGTTTCCAATTTGATATAGACCTGCAGCGCTTTTTCGTAAGGGAGACTGAAGGCACATTTTTCTGAACCTGGGACACAATCAGCGGTAACAACTAATACGGTGGAACGAGGGACACTATGTATGACTAATTTGGGTCTTAGTGCTAAAAGTACATTTATGCCACCAAAAACTTACCACCCAGTGGAGACATATGTGGAACTGGTCTCCAAGGAAGCCAAGAAATTGATGTACTCTATTAAAATGGGAGAATTTCAAATGGCTTAGAATATAACTTTACAAGAAAAAAAAATGCCATCCATACATTGATGAAGGACAAATCCTTAGTGTTGAAACCTGCTGACAAAGGGGGTTCTATAGTGGTGATGGACAAAAGCAGATATGTGCAAGAAATAATGCGCCAGCTGTCTGATATAGAGACCTATAGCAGTCTCCAATATGACCCTGTGTTTGTGATAAAAGAAAAAATTGTGAAAATGGTGAACCATTACAATAATATGGGTATCATTGATGAACAGATGTGCAGCTTTCTTATAAACCAGTCACCGTTCACCCCTGTGTTCTATGTACTTCCCAAAGTGCATAAAACACTGATAGATCCCCCTGGTCGCCCTATTGTAGCTTCAGTAGAATTAATTCTATCCCCTCTATCAATTGTGTTAGAAAAAGTGCTAACACCATTGGTTAGAAGTACAAAATCCTTCCTGTTAGACACATCTCACTTTTTGAGGGTGATTACAGATCTGAGCACTGTCCCACTAGGAAGCGGGTTAGTGACTATAGATGTAGTAAGTCTATATACGTCTATAGATCATGAGAAGGGAATACAGGCTGTAGCAGACCTATTACGCACCAGTGACTATCCAGAGATACAACAGGATTTTTTTTTTTTACAAATGTTGCGTTTACTCCTCTTTGAGAACTACTTTATGTTTGAGGATACCTATTATTTATAGCGACGGGGGAGCGGGATGGGTTCGAATGTGGCCCCGCCCTATACTAATGCCTTTATGTCGTCCTTTGAGGAAGCATTCATTTACAATACTGAGGTATACCGGGAACATATTCTGGTGTGGAAAAGGTTTATAGACGACATTTTTTGCATATGGCGGGGGCCACACGAATCCCTAGTCTCCTTCTCATTTAAACTCTGTTTATACTGGTTTAAAATTTACGATGTCCTCTGATAAATGGTTGGTGAATTTTCTAGATACCACAGTGGTAAAAGATGACGATGGTTGTCTCTTCACAGACCTATTTAGGAAATCTACGGACAGGAATAGTATATTGCACTATACCAGTGCCCCCCCCCCCCCCCCTTTAAAAGAGCAATTCCTAAATCTCAATTCCAGAGAATCCAACGTATTGTCTCTGAACCTGTTAAAAGGAACCCGAGACTGGGTGAAATGACAGAAAGGTTTATTGAAAGGGGTTATCCCAGACAGATTCTGGACAGGGCCAAAGCAGAACTCACTGCACAAGCCTATTCCCCCAGAAATATGGAGCAAAGGAGGATAGCATTTATTCATAAATTCCATCCACACAATTTCATGTTTGACAAATTGATCCGTCAACACTGGCATATGCTAACTAAATCTTATCCTGCGGTTGAAGAGTTCAAAAGTCCCCCACTGATTTGCAATAAAAAGAACCCCAACTTGAGGGACAAATTAGTACGTGCTGACTTAGGTAGCAAGAAAGGGACATTAAAACAAAGCACCTTAACTACACAAAAAAGAGGTACCTTTCCTTGCCTCCATTGTTTCCAATGTGCTCATAACACTAAGGGCACTGTATTCTATCACCCCACACAGGAAAAGCCTTTGAAATCCAAGGCTTTTTTACATGTGATTCAAGGAATGTGATCTATCTAATTAAATGCCCTTGTGGTTTAGTATATATAGGAGAGACGATGCAAACCATTAGAGACTATGTGAGCATAAGTCTACAATAGGGACCAAAAACCTCTTATTACTGCTCCCAAATCATTTTGACAAACAAACATTTATTTTCACAATTGAGGTTTCAGGTTTTAGAGAAAATCACTAGACCAAGGAGGGGATGTCAAGAAACTTTTACTCCTCAGAGAGGCGTATTGGATCCGCACATTGGACACGATACACCCCAAGGGGTTAAATCGAGACTATGAGATTGTATGTCTGTAGAGATTAATTTGCATTTTGTTTTGATTTTTTTTAGACTTCTTCCCTGCGCTGATTACCCAAATGAACAACACGGTATCCTTTATATTCATTAATGGAACCCAATGTGTTTAGCATTTGTATTTATGAGCAGTGATGACAGGTTCGCAGTGTTCGCCAGCGAACACATACGGGCTGCCATCTTTAGAAAGGTAGACTCACCCATCCGGCGATGCACAGGTAAACCCTTACCTGTGCCTGTGCCGAGAGCCGGTCTGAAATCAAATGCAGTCATAGGGAGCAGGAAGTTCCGAGAACAGCCGCCGGGGGGGTTTCATCGGGCGGTTCTCGGAACTGCCTCCTGCTCCCGGTGACTGCGTTTGATTTCAGACTGGCTCCCGGCACAGGCACAGGTAAGGGCTTACCTGTGCATCGCCGGACGGGTGAGTCTACCTTCCTAAAGATGGCAGCCCGCATGTGTTTGCTGGCGAACACTGCAAACTGGCCATCACTGTTTGAGTTGATTTGTTGCCACCTACTTTGAATGTTATTGGCACTTGTGTGTAATTGCTTCACTTATCTATAAATATGTGACTCTAGTGAAGGCAACATGTCTACTGAGAAAGGCTGTTTGCCGAAACGCGTTAAGTTGTATAATCTATGACTATATTTAGATTATTTTTTTTTACCCATTAGCAAGACACGATTGCTGTGATTTTCCTTTCACTTGATGTGGAGTTTGCTCCCTCCTGTGCAACATGATTTAGTGCTGACCGGCTTGTACTTTATAGCAGCATGAGGAGACCACAGAGTGGCGCAATGACAGAGTTTGGAGGTGGCGGCAGCATAAGGAGGCCGCAGAATGGCACAATGACAGAGTCTGGAGGTGCAACAGCATGAGGAGACTACGGAGTGGCACAATGACAATGTCTGGAGGTGGCAGCAGCATTAGGAGGCCGCAGAGTGGCACAATGACAGAGTCTGAAGGAGGCTGCACCATTAGGAGGCCACAGAATGGCACAATAAAACAGTCTGGAGGTGGCGGCAGCATCAGGAGGCCGCAGAGTGGCACAATGACATAGTCTGGAGGTGGCAGCAGCATGAGGAAACCACAGAGCGGCACAATGACATAGTCTTGAGGTGGCAGCAGCAGCATCAGGAGGTCACTGAGTGGCAAGGTGACATAGTGTGGAGGTGGCAGCAGCATTAGAAGGCCACAGAGTGGCAAGGTGACGTAGTGTGGAGGTGGCAGCAGCATCAGGAGGCCACAGAGTGGCATAATGACAGTCTTGTGGTGGCAGTCTTCAGGAGGCCACAAAGTGGCAAGGTGACATAGTTTGGAGGTGGCAGCAGCATGAGGAGGCCACCGAGTGGCAAAGTGACATAGTGTGGAGGTGGGTGGCAATACCAGTACCCTCTGAAGATGGTGGGTCAAATAAGGGGCACTTGGCATCAGATGTCTGGCATCAGGCGGGTGGCAGCATCAGAATAGTAGCCGAGTCATGTAGCTAGAAGAAACCGGTCTCTTTTGTCAAAGTGTTGGTGTGGCACCATGGATGATCTAGTCTGATGCATCAGGAATTGGTGGGTGGAAATCCTGGCTGATCCACACTTTATTCATCTTGACAAAGGTCAGTCTCTCCACATTTTGGGTGGACAGGAGAGTTCTTCTTGGGGTAACTATGGCCCCCGCTGCACTAAACACCTGCTCTGATGCCACACTACTGGCCGGGCAGGACAGCTTTTCCAGGGCAAACTCCGCCAGTTGTGGCCACAAATCCAGTTTGGCTGCCCAGTAGTCCAGCGGAACTTCAATAAAGGCTGGCAGGGTGCACTTCAAGTATGCCACCTGCTGCTGGTTCAGGTTCTGCTCCAGGTCTAGATGCTGCTGCTGGTGAGTAGTTTCTTGACTAGGCGGTTGAAGAAAGCGGCTCATCAGCGACTCTAGACTCAGGCTGCTGCTGATGGAGCTGGTACTGCTCCTGCCACCCCACCCCTCCCCAGCAGCCATGGCTGTGGAACTGTAGCACAGAGGGCCCCCTGTTTAGCCCTGCAAGAGGATGGACGATGACGCAGATAGGCAGCCGCCAACTGACTACATAGGATGTCACTTTGGTAGTTCTGTTTGTCCTCCCTCTCAGTTGGTGTAAAAAAAGCCCCCATTTTGGACCGGTAGCGAGGGTCCAACAAGGTGGAGAGCCAGAAGGCATCCCGCTGCCGAATGGTGACAATTCTGCTGTCACTACGCAAGCGAGTATGCAGCGGGCCATTTGTGCAAGTGACTCGGAGTGAGTCCCTGCCTCTATCTCCACTGCATACTGCCACGGAGTGTCTGGGTCCTCTGCCTCATCTTACTCATCACCCTGTAGCTCCTCTGGCTGCTCATGCTCCCCCTCTCCTGTCCCCTGTGTAGAAAAACCACCCATTTTGCTACACATTGCTTGTGCATTAATGTCCTCCTCCTCCAGTTTAGCTCCCACAGGGCTCATGTGGCCGTGAGATCTAGGCATCATGTCTACAGTCCCCTGACTGGCCAGATTTACCAGCATCTGTTCCAGGACATGAAGCATTGGAATGACACTGTTCATCCCGTAGTCCTGGCGACTGACAAATAACTTTCTTAAATGGCCTGAGCAAACGGCAGGTGTCACGCATGAGCTGCCACTGGCTGACATCGAAGTTACACAGGGGAGTACTCCTGTCCGCTTGGATCATCAGGAAATCGTTTATGGCCTTTCTCTGTTCGTACAGTCGGTCCAACATATGGAGGGTGGAATTCCAACGGGTGGAAACGTCGCATATCCGCCTATGTTGGGGGATGCCGTTCTGCCGCTGCAGCTCAAGGAGGGTGTGCTCTGCGGTGTATGATTGGCTGAAGTGCATGCAAATTTTCCTGGCCATTTTTAGGATGTCTTGCAGATGAGTGGAAGACTTCAGTAACCGCTAGACAACCAGATTGAACACGTGTGCCTTGCAGGGCGCATGGCTCAGCGCTCCTTGACGCAGCACCAACACAATGTTCTTTCTGTTGTCGGTCACCATGTTTTCGAATTTCAGCTCTCACGGAGAAAGTCAGGATTCGATTTCTTGATGAAGGACATGGAGCAGTTCCTCCCCTGTGTGACTCCGTTCGCCAAGGCAAGCGAGGTGCAGAACAGCGTGGCACCGCCGTGTCCTGCACATGTGGTATGCTGGAGGGGCACTGTGAATTGTCCCTGCAGTGGAGACTGAGGACTCGGTGGAGGATGAGGCAGAGGCGGATATTGTCGCAGGACCAACAGCGTGAGAAAGTGGAGGCTGAAGCGGCGTCACCTGGCCAAGTTGCTGGTGTGGCTGTGCAGGAACCATATTCACCCAGTGGGCCATAAAGGACATGTATTGTCCCTGACCATAGCTACAGCTCCACACATCGGTGCTGCTGTGCACTTTGGCACACACCGACAGGCTCAAGGACTGGCTCACCTTCTGTTCTACATGTGTGTGCAAGGCTGGAACTGCCTTTTTGGCAAAGAAATGATGGCTTGGGACTCTCCACCTTGGCTCGGCACAAGCCATCATTTCTCAGAAAGGTGCAGAGTCCACCACTTGGAAAAGGAGGGACTGCAGCACCAGCAACTCGGCCAGGAGCTTATTTAGCTTCTGCACTGTTGGATGAGTGTACGCATACTGTTGTCTCTTGGCAATCGCTTCACTGATCGACTGACGAGGAGTAGGAGGAGGAGGCGAAGGAGCATCAGGACCAGCAGATGATGGAAAGGACAGACAGTTCCCTTCAGCCGAGGTGGTGGAGCCTTGACTGCCTGATTTCAGGTGCGTGCTACTGGGTGATGCAGCGGTTTATGCAAGCTGGACCACCACATCAGAGCCACGGTTCTCCCAGGCCACTGTATGGCGACGCTGCATATGTTGACGCAGGGCCATAGTGCCAACATTGGCACCCTGGCCACGCTTCGCCTTCTGCCCACAGATTCTACATATGGCCACGTTCACCTCCTGTGGTGGCTTTAAAAAAAACTGACACCACCGGTGTGGTGATTTTACCCCCAACAGTACGCACCTAATGACTTCTACCGCCGCTGCCTTCGTGAACCCCTTCACCGCTACTTCCTGGGCAGGTAGGCTCCCGCGAAGCCCGTTTTGCTCCCGACCTCCCACTGCTGCCACCATGCTGATTCCCAGCCACGCTAGGTGACTTGCTGTCTATGCCGCTGCATCACGAGCAAGCTGCCACCCTCTTCTCCTGATGATGATGAAGCCCCTTCATCACCGGGCTCCCAAGTGCGATCAGCTACATCATCATCATTGAGTACTGTCTGCACGTCTCTGGGTCAGGAGCCTGACTACTCGCAACACCTGCTCCCAGGCCACTCTTCCCATCACTACTTGCCCGCCTAGTGGAGGAAGTGGCAGATGTCTCCTCCAGATCTTGGCTAGGCAGTAACTGCTGACTGTCCTCTAGTAGCTCATCCTCACTGTATAGTGGAGCTGAGCCCACAGCATATAATACTTCTCGCGGTGAGGGAATAGAAAAGGACAGAGGCAGGTTGAGGACAGGTGAGGGCACAGGGCCTGCTCCTAGGTCATGCCAACTAAGCGTCGTGTCAGAGGAACCCACCGACTCTTGGCTGGGGGTGTCTGATGTCACTTGGGAGGAAGTGGATGACCGAGTCAGGCTACTTTCACACTTGCGCTTGATCGGATCCATGAACGGATCCAATCATATTAATGCAGACGGAGGCTCCGTTCAGTACGGATCCGTCTGCATTAATAACTTAGAAAAAATTCTAAGTGTGAAAGCAGCCTGAGCGGATCCGTTCAGACTTTTAATGTAAAGTCAATGGGGGACGGATCCGCTTGAAGATTGAGCCATAGGGTGACATCTTCAAGCGGATCCGTTCCCATTGACTTACATTGTAAGCAGCGTTCAGCTGTCCGCCTGTCCGTGCGGAGGCGAGCGGAGCGGAGGCTGAACGCCGCCAGACTGATGCAGTCTGAGCGGATCCGCTCCATTCAGACTGCATCAGGGCTGGACGGAGGCGTTTGGGTCCGCTCGTGAGCTCCTTCAAACGGAGCTCACGAACAGACCCATGAACGCTAGTGTGAAAGTAGCCTCAACCATTCAAGAACATTTAGGCCTCTGCCACTCCCCTCTGCAGGGCTTGGCACTTCTCTGTCTGACATACTGTTAGATCAAATAAAGAAATAAAAGGAAATTAAAACACCCCAAAAAACTATGTAATTTTCTCACTGCAGCACACAACACCTAATAAGCACTTTATTTTTTAACACTAATACACTCCACATCACAGAAGGCTTTACCACAGATAAGTGGACCGCTGATTGTCAAATATTATTTTTTTTGCCGATATTACACATCACATAAGGCTTTGCCACAGATAACTAAACCGCTGAGCAGAAAATATATTTTTTCTTTTTACGGTAATACACGCCACAAAAGGCTTTAAAAGATATACGGTAACTGCACCGCTAAACAGCAAATATATTTTGGTTTTGCCAGTAATACGCACCAAAAATGGCTTTAAAACAGATAACAGCACCGCTGAGCAGGAAATATATTTTGGTTTTGCCAGTAATACACACCAAAAATGGCTTTATAACAGATAACCACAACGCTGACCGGCAAATATATTTTACTTTGGCCACTAATACACAACGTTTGTCCGCAAATTTTGTAGGTTGTGTTTCCGTGTGTCTTCATTTTTTTTTTTTTTGCGGTCCGCAAAAAAACCCCCCTGAAGGCTGTAATTCTTAATATTTTATATATACAGGTTTCCCAGCAACCATACGCAAAAAAAAAGGATGCGGATGACATATGGATGGCTCCCGTTGGTCGTCCGCATTTTTTTGCGGACCCATTGACTTTAATGGGTCCGCAAAATGTTTATTGCGGACAAGAATAGGACATACAATACTTTTTTTGCAGACGGGAAACACGGACAGCGGACACGGAAAATAAATAGTTGACTACACCGCAATTTTAACAGCTCTATAGAAATGCATGGGTAACTATCAGCCAAAAAAACGAGACGGATGCAGAGAAAAACAACTAAGGCCTAAGGTTACTTTCACACTGGCGTTTCTGGGTCCGCTTGTGAGATCAGTTTCAGGAATCTCACAAGCGGCCCAAAATGGATCAGTTCAGCCCCAATGCATTCTGAATGGATAAGGATTTGTTTAGAATTCATCAGTTTGGCTCCGTTACGCCTGTATTCTGCTCTGGAGGCGGACACCAAAATGCTGCTTGCAGCGTTTTTATGTCCGCCTGATGATACGGAGCCAAATGGATCTGTCCTGACTTACAATGTAAGTCAATGGGGACGGATCCGTTTTCACTGACACAATATGGTGCAATTGAAAACGGACCCGTCCCCCATTGACTTTCAATGTAAGTCAGGACGGATCTGTTTTGACAGACTTTTTTTTTAAAGAATAATGCAAACGGATCCGTTCTGAACGGATACAAGCGTTTGCATTATCGGTGCGGATCCGTCTGTGCAGATACAAGATGGATCCGCACCAAACCCAGGTGTGAAAGTAGCCTAATAAGAATGGTTTGCTGGAATTACAGAGCTGTATAATAGCAATTTGGGTCCCCAGTTAGTGCAGCAAGGTGTAATCGGATTGTTCCTATTACCCAGGCTGTAACCTCCCCTACTGAACCCTGTTCAACATAAATGCTGTGGAATGATTTCTCCCTATTCTTTCCCTATACCTTGAGTCGCAGAGAGCTACAAGGAGAAAGCAAAGCTGTTAAATATTTTTCTCTCCAATGTATTCACTGAGGAAAATAAAATGTCAGATGACATGCAGAATGTAAAAATAAATTCCCCATTAAAAGTGTCCTGTCTGACCCAGGAAGAAGTACATCAGCGACTTAAAAAGATAAACAAATTGCCAGGACCAGATGGCATACACCCCCGTCTCCTAAGGTATTTAAGTAATGTCATAGCCAGACCCTTATTTCTGATATTTGCAGACTCTATACTGACAGGGAATGTCCCACAGGATTGGCGCATGGCAAATGTGGTGCCAATATGCAAAAAGGGTCCAAAAACAGAGCCTGGAAACTATAGGCCGGTAAGTTTAACATCTGTTGTGGGTAAACTGTTTGAAGGTTTTCTGAGAGATGCTATCTTAGAGCATCTCAACGGAAATAAGCAAATAACGCCATATCAGCATAGCTTTGTGAGGGATCGGTCATGCCAAACTAACTTAATCAGTTTCTATGAGGAGGTAAGTTCTAGACTTGACAGCGGCGAATCAATAGATGTCGTGTATCTGGACTTCTCCAAAGCATTTGACACTGTACCACATAAAAGGTTAGTATATAAAATGAGAATGCTCGGACTGGGAGAAAACGTCTGTATGTGGGTAAGTAACTGGCTCAATGATAGAAAACAGAGGGTGGTTATTAATGGTACACACTCAGATTGGGTCACTGTCACTAGTGGGGTACCTCAGGGGTCAGTATTGGGCCCTATTATCTTCAATATATTTATTAATGATCTTGTAGAAGGCTTGCATTGTAAAATATCCATTTTTGCAGATGACACTAAACTGTGTAAAGTAATTAACACTGAAGAGGACAGTATACTACTACAGAGGGATGTGGATAGATTGGAGGCTTGGGCAGATAAGTGGCGGATGAGGTTTAACACTGACAAATGTAAAGTTATATGGGGGATTCACAAAAACACAAAATGCAATCGCACTCTGCAACCAGCACTCTCCCCTGCCTTTATGCTGGATGTTAAACATTGGTGTATATTTTGGCCAAAGTGTAATAAGCCACTCACCACGTCAAGGTCGCCTTAATGAGTGGTCCCTAACACTAGTTCCTACCTGTTATGGGCCATGACAGCCACACAAAGTCCAGGGAGCGCAGGTACAGCATGCACACCAAGCACATTCTGCTTTTACCCCGTCCGGTGCCATTACAGCTTTCATCGGATCCAGGGATGCAAGTACCAACATGCATTCTGAGCCCACTATATACTTCTCCTGGAGCCTAATGGCTACTGGTAGGTGCTATATAAGCAGACTCAGTTTTATACTGACTTTAAAACCAGCCTCCAGGGCATACTAACTGGTCAGGTGTGCATGACTGCTTGGAGATCGCCACGCCTCCAATATATACTACAAAGAAAAAATATGGGGGATTCAGCCCGCACAACCCTATGCAGGTGCAGATTGCTATGGCGAAATACAGATACAAACGCAAAAACACAAAATGCGACCAGCACTCTGCCCTGCCTTTATGCTGGATGTTGAATGAGGCATTGGTGTACATTTTGGCCAAAGCGTAATAAGCCACTCGCCACGTCAAGGTCGCCTTATGTCGTATTTTTTGTTTTTGCTAATGTAAAGTTATGCACATGGGAAGGAATAATGCAAGTCATCCGTACATACTAAATGGTAAACACTCGGTAACACTGACATGGAAAAGGATCTAGGAATTTTAATAAACAGCAAACTAAGCAGTAAAAACCAGTGTCGGGCAGCTGCTGCCAAGGCCAATAAGATAATGGGTTGCATCAGAAGGGGCATAGATGCCCGTGATAAGAACATAATCCTACAGCTTTACAAATCACTAGTCAGACCACACATGGAGTACTGTGTACAGTTCTGGGCTCCAGTAAACAAGGCAGACATTGCCCAAAATGTAGTGAGGGGAATGCAGATCTAATACATTGTTTTTGGAGATGCCCCAGACTTTTTAGATATTGGAAGGAGATTGCAGAGATTGTACTTGCATTCCTGGATGTTCAGCTGTTAGAAGATCCAGTAGTTTGTATATTGGGAGCAACTGAACATTTGAAATTAAAGAAGGAAGTACGATCGGTTTTGTGTAAAGTGCTGTTTCAAGCTAGACTCCTTATACTTAGGAAATGGATAAAGGAAGACTCGCCCACAGTGGGACAGTGGTGTGAAGCAGTAGCTAATCTTATTAAAATTCAACGGGTTTCTGAGCGATATACTAAAAATCCAGTAGGACCGGTTGAGATATGGAATAAATGGCCATATTAGGTGAGTTTTTTGTTGTTGTTGTTCCTCTCTCCTTTCTCTCCAGGGGGTGGTGGGTGGGTATTTGGGTTTTAATTAATAATATCTATTATAGTAGTAATATGGATTGTGTTATATTATGTTATCGATGTGTTGGAATGGTTATACGTTTAAAAAATAAAGTTTAAATAAACAAGGCAGACATGGCAGAGCTGGAGAAGGTCCAGAGGAGGGCAACTAAAGTAATAACTGGAATGGGGCAACTACAGTACCCTGAAAGATTATCAAAATTAGGGTTATTCACTTTAGAAAAAAGACGACTGAGGGGAGATCTAATAACGATGTCTAAATATATCAGGGGTCAGTACAGAGATCTATCCCATCATCTATTTATCCCCAGGACTGTAAATGTGATGAGGGGACATCCTCTGCGTCTGGAGGAAAGAAGGTTTGTACACAAACATAGAAGAGGATTCTTTACGGTAAGAGCAGTGAGACTATGGAACTCTCTGCCTGAGGAGGTGGTGATAGTGAGTACAATAAAAGAGTTCAAGAGGGGCCTGGATGTATTTCTGGAGCGTAATAATATTACAGGATATAGCTACTAGAGAGGGGTCGTTGATCCAGGGAGTTATTCTAATTGCCTGATTGGAGTCGGGAAGGAATTTTTTATTCCTCTAAAGTGGGGAAAATTGGCTTCTGCCTCACAGGGTTTTTTTTTTTGCCTTCCTCTGGATCAACTTGCAGGATAACAGGCCGAACTGGATGGACAAATGTCTTTTTTCGGCCTTATGTACTATGTTACTATGTTACTTGAATTATCTTTCCCTGCACTGGTAAATTGCTTTTTCTGAACAATTAAATAGATTTTTCTAACACTGTCCCTAGCGCCTGCAGACGTCTCTCCCTGCACTAATACACTGGTAAATGGCTGAATCTAAGATGGATGCGCTATTTATAGGGTTGTGACATCACAGGGCTGGCTGCTGATTGGCTGCATGTATGGCATTATGGGTGATCCCACGTTACCAGAGTTCCTTTCTCCATGTCCTCACACGTGCAGCAGTCATTTTTCCTGACACTCGTAACAAATTCCACTTTGTCAGCTTTGATTCGCTCATCTCTAGTTACGACCACCCTCAATCCGGCATTGGTGGCCATGCTTGCACACTATAGAAAAAAGTGTTTTCTTATGCAAGCACGGCCACCGATGCTAGATTGAAGAGTTGTCATAACCATGGAAATGAGCAGTGTATAATGTGATGGAAAAATTAGTCTAGCCGGCAAAGGAAGCAATACGAACAATCATAATACATTAGTAAGTGCCTTGTATTCACTTTAGCTACATGATAAATGCCAATTGCTGAGGTGAGACCACCCCTTTAATACTGAAAGAGGAAGTGTTGGAATAGGAGTGACAGGGAATCGGGGAGGGGAGCATGACTTTTTATATTGTTTTTATACCATTCCGAACCTTTTTTAAACTATCATCTGCACAATCCCTTTAATATGATAAACCCCTCTTTGAAGTTATAAGTGGAAATCAATTTTGTCCTTGGAGAAAAATAGCCTTAATTTTTTTTATAAACCTTATAGGCTGTTTTTTGCAGTGGACACTTACCTCAAATGCAATATCCTTCCAGTTTATTCTGAAGAGGTAGATGGTGAAAAACAAAGACAGAAACACTCCACAGAGGATCATTCCATACCAAAGACCTTTACAAGAAATGAAATGGTCATTTCACACAGTCATTCTACCTAACTGTCAGCATGTTTTTAGCAGTTTAAAAGCTATGGACGCCTTTGTTCATCTTTTTATTGTAATGTATGTAAAAGTTAGATTTATTTTTTGTTCTATGTTTTTGTTCAATTGTTTTTACCCTGCACTTTGCATGTTTTCACTTACAATGCAGGTTGCTTTGTTCTGTTCAGTACTAATTCTGTCAAAAGAGCTATCTGATGGCTAGGTCAGAAGTCCTTCTCTCTGCTCTCCTTGGCGCTCATACTGTGAGTGCTCTCTTTTAGAGTCCATTCACACGTCCGTAGAATGTGTCCGCACCCGTTCCGCAATTATCTGGAACGGGTGCGGGCCCATTCATTCTCTATGGGGCAGGAATGGATGCGGACAGCACACAGTTTCCCCATTTCTGGAGCGCGGCCCCGAACTTCCAGTCCGCAGCTCCGGAAAAAAATAGAACATGTCCTATTCTTGTCCGCAATTGCGGACAAGAATAGGCAGTTCTATGGGGGTGCCGGCCGGGCGTATTGCGGATCCGCAATACACTACAGACGTGTGAATGGACCCTAAAGCTAAATTCTAATCAGATTGATCCACAGGTCCACAAAGATATCCATAGCCTTTAAAGGGTCACAGAGTTTTGGGTAAAACTTTTGATATGTCTTATAGACATATGGAAAGTATTGATCGGTAGGGGTCTGAGTGCTGAGACCCCCACCATCAATAGAATGAGTAGAGAGAAGCTGCAGAGCATGGAATAAAGACATTCAAGACAGGCCCATCTCCTGCAGTGAGCAGAGAGAGTGCGATGTGCACTTGCTTGTTTCTCCTCATTCTACTGATTGGTAAGGGTCTCAGCAATGAGACCTCCCACTGATCAAATCTTTTGATATGTCTCTACAACATATCAAACTATGGCTAGGGGCAGGGAAGTACATAGCCTTCATGCTGCCCACCAAGCCAAATTCTTGACCTAACCCCTTGCCTCCAGCCAGCAGTGTAACTTGACCAGCATGCACTTTCTATAATGGGACCCTCCAGCTCCTGGGCACAGTAGCGACTGCTACCTCTGCACCCCCTATAGCTACGCCCCTGGTTCCTAGTAGTTACCAAACCTTTATCATCCTTTAGATAGACTTGTAATTCTGCAATGGTTGTAAGTTTTGTGTGCCTGCAGGAATTTGAGTTTTCAATCACTATTTTACTGTGTTTAACAACCGCTTTAAGGCTGGGTTTACACATTGCTTCTGTGTTGCTTTAAGAAAATGCTGCGTTTTTGCCACAATTGTGTTTTTTTACAAAATTGCAACATGTAAGCACACCTACACCTACGCTACAGAGCTGTTTCAGCTGCATTCAGCAACAAGTTCATAAGTAAGGCCTCGTTCACATCAGCGTTCAGCCTTTCCGTTCTCCTGCTCCATTATAGGAGCAGGAGAACGGAAAGGACGGATTGGGCACATAACTGAGGCGAGCGGAGCCTACGGACCCCATAGACTATAATGGGGTCCGTTAGGTTTACGCTCAGAAAATGATTTTGGAGCGGAGACAAAAGTCCTGCATGCATATGGGGTCCGTAGGCTCCGCTCGCCTCAGTTATGTGCCCAATCCGTCCTTTCCGTTCTCCTGCTCCTATAATGGAGCAGGAGAACGGAAAGGCTGAACGCTGGTGTGAACTCAGCCTAAGATGATATGCCATGTTTAGACATGATAGTGGCAGAGATAAAAACAAGGAGAGCAGGTTTTATCATACAGACAGATTTAGTTCACCAGATTTGCATCTCAGGGTATTATAAGCATATATTATCAGGTGTTATAAACCCCACCGATCAAGTAGGCCATCCTTTAAAGCAGGCATTCTCAAACTACGGCCCCCCAGCTGTTGTAAAACTACAACTCCCACAATGCCCTGCTGTAGGCTGTTCATACATGCTGGGAGTTGTAGTTTTGAAACAGCTGGAGGGCCGCAGTTTGAGGATGCCTGCTTTAAAGGGATTATACGATGACTAAGATAAAAAAATAAAATAAAAAATAGACATCATATAGTACCTGATAATTGCAGCACCCCAGAACAGGGTTACTGCAAAAGGGTAATGTTGTATTGTTAAAGGGGTTATCCCATGACCAATATAAAAACTGAAAATTAGACATCATATAGTACATGACAGTCTCTTTCTAACAAAGGCTAGAACCAGCCTTGCACCTCACATGGATCCAGAGATCTCCACATTCACTGCTAGATTTATATCAAGTTGACAGCTCAGGGGTGTGTCTTTACTGCTGCAGCTAAGGGGGCGTGTCTCAGCTCTCCCTATCACAGCTCAGGAGGCGTGTCTCAGGCGATGCCCCAATTTATTTCCCAGACAACATTTCGGCCCACTCAATGAGGCCTTTGTCAAGCAAAGCAATAGTGTCAAGCAAAGCAATGAGTATATATACCCAAAATACCAAGGTGCAAAGGAATCACACGATGCATATTAAGTTAATAATTGAACAATTGGACACATAACATCAAATAATCACATAACAAGTTCTCAAGCTAAAACAGTGCATAAATATAATAAAAACCATACAATTCATAATGTGAAGTTTCCATAATTATGGTGAATACATAATAATTATGGCACATAAAAAAAAAAGATTTGTGAGCCTGTGCATTGGTGCTAAATGGTTAAAATGACATCTTCAGCTGTTAAAAATACAGCTGTATTAGATGAAGATATTATTCAAACTAAAACCAGCTTACCATTGGTGGTTCAGTGTGTCTGCATGTATCGGGCGTCCCTGTGTGTGCAATGCGCAGGCGCGGAGCCCGACGATCCGCCCCATCCTCATAGACGTGAGCGGCGCGACTCAAAACACCCGCCCACATGAACGGGGACGCGATGACGGAGATCACGTCACTCGCACCATGAGGAGGAAAGGAGTGGATGGCGATATACAGATACATTTTATTGAATGACTCAGTAGCTATACAAAATTTTTAATTACATGCAATCACAAAAGTATTCAGAGCTAGGTGCTGCTTTTAAAACTGTAGAATATTTTTTGTGGGACAACCCCTTTAAGTAAAATGTTCTCATTTACTGTATTTGCATACCTAATAGCATTGTATGGGCAGCTAAGAGTTAAGTCCTTGGCTAATTCCATTAGGATGCCAGGAGATGGACTTGGGTCTGACCCCTGGTTAGTTAGTCAGTTCTGTGCTTAGCTGAGGAAGAGAGAGGAATTGCATGTGTAAGCTCCTCAGACCTAGGTCTGAGCTCAGAGAACCTTTGTCTCTGGTGCTATCTATAGCCAAGGGAGCATTTGCTACACAAAAGTGCTTGAGAGAAGGATAAATGAGAAGGTCCAGAATCTACAGTGCTGTGCATTAGAGTCAGTCAGCAAGGTATTGTGCACGTTTATGGCAGAGAGACTTTGCTGCTATTAGGGTACTTTCACACTTGCGGCAGGACGGATCCGACAGGCTGTTCACCATGTCGGATCCGTCCTGCGGCTATTTCGCCGTGCCGCCGGACCGCCGCTCCGTCCCCATTGACTATAATGGGGACGGGGCGGAGCTCCGGCGCAGCACGGCGGTGCACGGAGAAAGGCCGCCGGACTAAAATTACTGCATGTCAGGCTTTTTAGTCCGGCGGCTTTCTCCGTGCACCGCCGTGCTGCGCCGGAGCTCCGCCCCGTCCCCATTATAGTCAATGGGGACGGAGCGGCGGTCCGCGGGCACGGCAAAATAGCCGCAGGATGGATCCGACATGGTGAACAGTCTGTCGGATCCGTCCTGCCGCAAGTGTGAAACTAGCCTTAGAGGGACATTTCTAATGCACTCCACATTTGGAGGAGGTCCAGCCAACTGTATCTTAAAGCTGCACCCCTCAGTCCAGGAATTAGCAGAAACTTTTACCAAGAACCTCATTTCATGCCAAAGGTTCTGCAGAGAGACTTGAGAGAAACAGAAAGGAGTACTATAATCCCCATCATTGCTGTTGTCCATACTTTGCTAGTGGGGAAGGATTTGCACTGTGATCTGCTTTGTAAATGTACTACTACTCCTATTCTTCACTTTAGTAAAGAGAGACTTATTACACCAACTGTTCTGGTTACTGACGCCAGGCATTGCACCTGCCCTCCTGCCTTGCTCCTAACATCAGAGGGTGTGCTGAGGGAAGGAAGGGTGCTCCCTCCAATCTCTTTCCAACAACGCTAGAACCAGCCCTATATCTCACATGGTGTCAGAGATTTCCCCATTCATTCCTTCAAATGTTTTTCTAGATTTTCTTCAGGCTGGCAGCTTAGGGGCCTTTTTTCTTCTCAGGGGATGTGTCTTTGCAGCTCTCCCCCTGTAACTGATCCAGCTTCTAACAGTAAATATGGCTGGTGGCAGTTGAAGGATGGAACTGAGCTTGTGCGACCACCTCTGTAGCAGTGCTATATAGATTAACCACCAGGTGGCGACATTATGATGAAGTAAATGGAGCATCTTTGTAACAGAGAGTAAATGACAAAAGTAACTTGTTTTTCATGCTAAATTATATGAAAACAACATTTAAAATTTAAGTTTGTATAACTATAAAAATATTAATCAGCTCAAAAATAAAGCAGAACATTGTGGTGTGCTCCTCACAATATCTAGCTCTGCAGCCTTCCCTTTGTCCCTCCTAGTTGGCTCATTTTTACAACCCCATGGACACACAATTAACATACAAATATACATATGAATACACATGGTCCTGTATATTTATGTGTAATCTTACCCTTTCCACAGGGCTGTCCTTAGACATAGACCTTCTGTGCCTATAGGTAATTCTAGCCCTGAACACAATACATTTTTTATAAGCAGACCTTTACCTTTAATGCCTTGATTGGCTGCAAACATAAAAGCAGCAGCAATTGGTAGTCCAAGCATGTAATAGCCAATGGCAAAGATAATGGCACCAATCTTTTGTCGTCCTATCCCTCTCAATACTCCACTTGAAACACACTGCAAAGAGAGAATGTGCTAATGTACTGATCAATCTGACAAGTCATCCACATTGTATCATCCTTAAAGGGGTTTTCTGATTTGCATTAACATTCTGTAAAATAATCATTTTTGAAGATAGCTGTAATTTTGTAATGTATTTCTTTTATCTTTATTGCTGCTATCTTCTGTACTGGGTTGGGGTCACATGACCATGTCCATGCAGCTCTTTCTTATTTCCTGTTATATTATGTCCATGGGCGTGTCAAAGCAGTAACAGAGGCAGTGATAGGATAGTGTCTATGTAAGTAGCTGGGTGGGAGGAGCTATAAGTTAGGGGCAGTGCTAAAGCTGTGGCAGAGAAAGAAGAAGTGCATCAAGGGTTTGGTTGGATACAGCAACAGGAAGTGCTACGTACAGGATGTAATAAAACCAGAGGGATTTGGTTATTATGGTGAGAAGGGGTCTGGAGAGTACAAATTGAAAAAGAGAAAGCATGGGGAAGATATACATGAGGTAAGAAGCTATAAGAGCATATCTGTTAAAAACAATAGTAATCCTGGAAAATCAGTTTAATCATTCCTGTAAATTAGATTGATTTATTGTGCATTCTGGATTACGGCTCACGTTCCAGAAAATTGCAGCAAATTAGCAGGTGTGTAACTATGGGGCCCAGCCAGTGAAGATAAAGGTGAGATAATCAGTCTCTCAGACTCATTGCTTTTATTAAGGTTGATTTTATACGGACATGTGTGGTCCGGGAAAAATAGTCCATGTGATGGACGTATTTCACAGACCAGCCACGGCTCGTCTCAGCCAAACTCGCTGCATCATAGGGCTCTATGATGCTTTGAGTTCCAGCCCAACTGAGGGTTTACCATCCCATATGCAAGGTATGCTACAGGACACTAGCCCCTGTGTCGGGCTGGAACTCAGAGCATCAAAGAACACTGATGCAGCGAGTCCAGATCAGTATCTGAGGAAAGGGATTTAGGGATCATTATTTCAGAAGACTTAAAGGTAGGCAGACAATGTCATAGAGCAGCAGGAAATGCTAGCAGAATGCTTGGGTGTATAGCAAGAGGAATTACCAGTAGAAAGAGGGAGGTGCTCATGCCGCTCTACAGAGCACTAGTGAGACCTCATTTGGAGTATTGTGCGCAGTACTGGAGGCCATATCTCCAGAAGGATATTGATACTTTGGAGAGAGTTCAGAGAAGAGCTACTAAAATGGTACATGGATTGCAGGATAAAACTTACCAGGAAAGATTAAAGGACCTTAACATGTATAGCTTGGAAGAAAGACGAGACAGAGGGGATATGATAGAAACTTTTAAATACATAAAGGGAATCAACAAGGTAAAAGAGGAAAGAATATTTAAAAGAAGAAAAACTGCTGTAAGAGGACATAGTTTTAAATTAGAGGGGCAAAGGTTTAAAAGTAATATCAGGAAGTATTACTTTACTGAGAGAGTAGTGGATGCATGGAATAGCCTTCCTGCAGAAGTGGTAGCTGCAAATACAGTGGAGGACTTTAAGCATGCATGGGATAGGCATAAGGCTATCCTTCATATAAGATAGGGCCAGGGGCTATCCATAGTATTTAGTATATTGGGCAGACTAGATGGGCCAAATGGTTCTTATCTGCCGACACATTCTATGTTTCTATATTTCTATGTCGGGAAATGCAGTCATTATAGGGACCAATTTTTTCCCCTACTACCAATGTCTGTGTTAAATCACCCTAAGGGAGAATGCACACGGCCGTGAGCGGTCCGTGGTATCCCGGCCTGGCATCCTGCTGAGAGTAGGCGCGCACAGCGTTATTGGTTGCTATGACGCCGTGCGCTTCATGCTGCCGCTGCACTACAGTAATACACTCGTATTGTGTATTACTGTAGTACAGCGGCGACCTGTGTGAAGTTGGCACCCCATGTTCTTAAATTTCAAAAAGAAATACACCATTCGTTTGTGCTGCGTTTGTGCTGGTTTGTGCCGCAAAAATGAACGTTTGTGCCGGTTCGGTTCCTGAGATATTGCGCGTTAGATTTTTATGAAGCCCCGCCCATTTTCCACCCCATGTTCTTAAATTTCAAAAAGAAATATACCATTCGTTTGTGCTGCGTTTGTGCTGCAAAAATTAACGTTTGCGCCGCTTTGGTTTCCGAGATATTGCGCGCTTAATTTTCTGAAACCCCGCCCATTTTCCACCCCATGTTCTTAAATTTCAAAAATAAATACACCATTCGTTTGTGCTGCGTTTGTGCTGGTTTGTGCTGCAAAAATGAACGTTTGCGCCGCTTTGGTTTCCGAGATATTGCGCGCTTGATTTGCTGAAACCCCGCCCACTTTCCACCCCATGTTTTTAAATTTCAAAAAGAAATACACCATTCGTTTGTGCTGCGTTTGTGCTGGTTTGTGCCGCAAAAATGAACGTTTCTGCCGGTTCAGTTCCTGAGATATTGCGCGTTAGATTTTTATGAAGCCCCGCCCACTTTCCACCCCATGTTCTTAAATTTCAAAAAGAAATACACCGTTCGTTTGTGCTGCGTTTGTGCTGGTTTGTGCTGCAAAAATTTACGTTTGCGCCGCTTTGGTTTCCGAGATATTGCGCTCGATTTGCTGAAACCCCGCCCACTTTCCACCCCATGTTCTTAAATTTCAAAAAGAAATACACCGTTCGTTTGTGCTGCGTTTGTGCTGGTTTGTGCTGCAAAAATTTACGTTTGCGCCGCTTTGGTTTCCGAGATATTGCACTCGATTTGCTGAAACCCCGCCCACTTTCCACCCCATGTTCTTAAATTTCAAAAAGAAATACACCGTTCGTTTGTGCTGTGTTTGTGCTGGTTTGTGCTGCAAAAATTTACGTTTGCGCCGCTTTCGTTTCCGAGATATTGCGCGCTTGATTTGCTGAAACCCCGCCCACTTTCCACCCCATGTTTTAAAATTTCAAAAAGAAATACACCATTCGTTTGTGCTGCGTTTGTGCTGCAAAAATGAACGTTTGCACCGCTTTGGTTTCCGAGATATTGCGTGCTTGATTTGATGAAACCCCGCCCACTTTCCACCCCATGTTTTTAACCCTGACTCTAGACCCCCCAGGTGTGCTGCAGCTTGCCCCCCTCCCGCCCCCTTTCACAACTTTTTTTGGGGCACAAGCATATTATATATTTTTTTCGGCGTACTCTGACTGTGGCCGGGACTCTTAGCGTCACTGTTAGCGCATCGCACGCCCCACCGCTGATCAACTTCGGACGGTTGATCAGCGAGTTTGAATTTTAAAAAAAATCACATTTTTGGGCCTTTTTTTTTTTTTTTTTTTGTCTGTAAGGTTTAGGGTAAGTTCTCGAACACCCGTCCCCCCACACACACGCCGGATGTTCTAGGCGGCATATGCCCAGCTTGCCTCCGAGTCCGAGAGCCCCAGTGAGGACGTGGATAACCCCACTTTCCTTTTGTCATCCGCGTCCTCCTCATCATCTAGCAATGATGATGAGACCCCAAGGCGGCGGAGACGCCGCCAGGTGGAGCAAGGAGACCGCCATGCTAGGGACCCTGTGGCCCACACTAGTACGAGAAGCTCTGGGGCTTGTACTAGTTTTCCGGCCCACCAGTTAAGACCACCGGAGCCCCCTACCGGTGAACTTGTCTGGTATACCCCAGAGCGTTTTGAGCCCGTGATTCCTGATTTTGTAGGCCAACCAGGAATCCAGATTTCCACAGTGGGCTTCACTGAATGCGACTACTTTAGTCTTTTTTTCAGTGACCCCTTTGTGAATCTGATGTTGGAGCAGACGAACCTGTACGCCCCACAGTTCATTGCTCAACATCCGGGCTCCTTTTTGGCTAGGCCCGGTGGCTGGACTCTGGTCTGTGCAGCCAAGATGAGGACGTTTTGGGGCCTCGTGCTGCATATGGGCCTAGTCAAGAAACCCAGTGTCAGGCATTACTGGAGTGGGGACGTCCTCTACCAGACCCCACTTTACAATTATGCAGATAATGCAGCATGTCCCCCCCAAGGTGATCCTGCCTATGACCGCCTGTACAAAATCAGGTCGGTCATCGATCACTTTGGGGCCAAATTTGTGCAGGTCTATGTACCTGGAAGGGAAGTCGCGGTTGATGGAGTCTCTCATTGCTTTCAAGGGGAGACTTATTATCCGCCAGTATGTTCCCTCTAAGCCGGCGAGGTATGGCGTGAAGCTGTACAAACTTTGTGGGAGTACCTCAGGGTGCACTTACAAGTTTTGTGTGTACGAGGGGCGAGATTCCCGTATTTAACCCCCAGAAGGTTCCCCCACTCTGGGTGTTAGCGGGAAACTTGTGTGGGACCTTATGCACCCACTGCTAGATAAGGGCTACCACCTGCACGTGGATAACTTTTATACTAGTATCCCCATAGTTTTATATCCGATTGTCAGGGGCTAAAATGGGGAAGGGGAACATAAATGTAGTACTCCATGGAAGTGTGGTACTCCTTGAAGCAACCAATAATCAGAGGACCGGATGATCGGGGCACGTGTCACATTGAGTGGTGGTAACCCTTATTTAGCAGTGGGTACATAAGGTCCCACACAAGTTTCCTGCTAACACCCAGAGCGGGGGGACATTCTGGGGGTTGAATACGGGAATCTCGCCCCTCGTACGCACAAAACTTGTAAGTGCACCCTGAGGTACTCCCACAAAGTTTGTACAGCTTCACGCCATACCTCGCCCACTTAGAGGGAACATACTGGCGGATAATGAGTCTCCCCTTGAAAGCAATGAGAGACTCATCAACCGCGACTTCCCTTCCAGGTACATAGACCTGCACAAATTTGGCCCCAAAGTGATCGATGACCGACCTGATTTTGTACAGGCGGTCATAGGCAGGATCACCTTGGGGGGGAAATGCTGCATTATCTGCATAATTGTAAAGTGGGGTCTGGTAGAGGACGTCCCCACTCCAGTAATGCCTGACACTAGGTTTCTTGACTAGGCCCATACAGGGCCGGCGCTACCATAAGGCAGACCAAGCGGCTGCCTTAGGGCGTGCCCTGCGCAGGGCGGAAGAACGGAAGAATGAATGAATGCCGTTTTTTTTTTTTTTTTTTTGCACTTGCTTGTGCTGCAGCGCCGCCACCGGGCCCATATGCAGCATGAGGCCCCAAAACGTCCTCATCTTGGCTGCACAGACCAGAGTCCAGCCACCTGGCCTAGCCAAAAAGGAGCCCGGATGTTGAGCAATGAACTGTGGGGCGTACAGGTTCGTCTGCTCCAACATCAGATTCACAAAGGGGTCACTGAAAAAAAGACTAAAGTAGTCGCATTCAGTGAAGCCCACTGTGGAAATCTGGATTCCTGGTTGGCCTACAAAATCAGGAATCACGGGCTCAAAACGCTCTGGGGTATACCAGACAAGTTCACCAGTAGGGGGCTCCGGTGGTCTTAACTGGTGGGCCGGAAAACTAGTACGAGCCCCAGAGCTTCTCGTACTAGTGTGGGCCACAGGGTCCCTAGCATGGCGGTCTCCTTGCTCCACCTGGCGGCGTCTCCGCCGCCTTGGGGTCTCATCATCATTGCTAGATGATGAGGAGGACGCGGATGACAAAAGGAAAGTGGGGTTATCCTCGTCCTCACTGGGGCTCTCGGACTCGGAGGCAAGCTGGGCATATGCCGCCTAGAACATCCGGCAGGCCATAGGGGAGTGTGTGTGTGTGATAAACTTTATTTGGTGTGCGTGTGTGGGGGGGGGGACGGGTGTTCGGGAACTTACCCTAAACCTTACAGACAAAAAAATAAAAAAAAGGCCCAAAAATGTGATTTTTTTTTTATTCAAACTCGCTGATCAACCGTCCGAAGTTGATCAGCGGTGGGGCGTGCGATGCGCTAACAGTGACGCTAAGAGTCCCGGCCACAGTCAGAGTACGCAGAAAAAAATATATAATATGCTTGTGCCCCAAAAAAAGTTGTGAAAGGGGGCGGGAGGGGGGCAAGCTGCAGCACACCTGGGGGGTCTAGAGTCAGGGTTAAAAACATGGGGTGGAAAGTGGGCGGGGTTTCATCAAATCAAGCACGCAATATCTCGGAAACCAAAGCGGCGCAAACATTCATTTTTGCAGCACAAACCAGCACAAACGCAGCACAAACGAATGGTGTATTTCTTTTTGAAATTTTAAAACATGGGGTGGAAAGTGGGCGGGGTTTCAGCAAATCAAGCGCGCAATATCTCGGAAACGAAAGCGGCGCAAACGTTAATTTTTGCAGCACAAACCAGCACAAACGAACAGTGTATTTCTTTTTGAAATTTAAGAACATGGGGTGGAAAGTGGGCGGGGTTTCAGCAAATCGAGCGCAATATCTCGGAAACCAAAGTGGCGCAAACATTAATTTTTGCTGCACAAGCCAGCACAAACGAACGGTGTATTTCTTTTTGAAATTTAAGAACATGGGGTGGAAAGTGGGCGGGGTTTCAGCAAATCGAGCGCAATATCTCGGAAACCAAAGCGGCGCAAACGTAAATTTTTGCAGCACAAACCAGCACAAACGCAGCACAAACGAACGGTGTATTTCTTTTTGAAATTTAAGAACATGGGGTGGAAAATGGGCGGGGCTTCATAAAAATCTAACGCGCAATATCTCAGGAACTGAACCGACAGAAACGTTCATTTTTGCGGCACAAACCAGCACAAACGCAGCACAAACGAATGGTGTATTTCTTTTTGAAATTTAAAAACATGGGGTGGAAAGTGGGCGGGGTTTCAGCAAATCAAGCGCGCAATATCTCGGAAACCAAAGCGGCGCAAACGTTCATTTTTGCAGCACAAACCAGCACAAACGCAGCACAAACGAATGGTGTATTTATTTTTGAAATTTAAGAACATGGGGTGGAAAATGGGCGGGGTTTCAGAAAATTAAGCGCGCAATATCTCGGAAACCAAAGCGGCGCAAATGTAATTTTTGCAGCACAAACCAGCACAAACGCAGCACAAACGAATGGTATATTTCATTTGGAAATTTAAGAACATGGGGTGGAAAATGGGCGGGGCTTCATAAAAATCTAACGCGCAATATCTCAGGAACCGAACCGGCACAAACGGACATTTTTGCGGCACAAACCAGCACAAACGCAGCACAAACGAATGGTGTATTTCTTTTTGAAATTTAAGAACATGGGGTGCCAACTTCACACAGGTACAGCGGCGGCACGAAGCGCACGGCATAATAGCAACCAATGACGCCGTGTGCTCCTGCACTCAGCAGGAATCCAGGCCGGGATACCACGGACTGCTCACGTTCATGTTTATTCGGCCTAAGGGTACTTTCACACTAGCATTTTTCTTTTCCGGCATGGAGTTCCGTCACAGGTGCTCTATACCAGAAAATAACTGATCAGGCATATCCCCATGCATTCTGAATGGAGAGTAATCCATTCAGGATGCATCAGGATGTCTTCAGTTCAGTCGTTTTGACTGATCAGGCAAAAGACAAAACAGTAGCATTCTACGGTTTTATCTCCGGCGAAAAAACTGAAGACTTGCCTGAATGCCGTATCCGGCATTTTTCCCCATATGAATGTATTAGTGTATTATTCAAAATACCGGATCAGTGCGCAGACCAGTAAAAATGTGAAAAAAGATACAAGACAGATCAGTCTGTCCGCCTGACAAGCGGAGAGACTGATTCGTTCTTGCAATGGTGGGGTGGCTGTGTGTTGGATATAGGCACAGCTTCTAGTATATCAGACCATTGATGCGGATGCGGATCCGTCTCACAAATGCTTTCAGTCACATCAAAATCGGCGGATCCGTCGGGCAGTTCCGACGACGGAACTGGCAGCCGGATCACACTGCCGCAAGTGTGAAAGTAGCCTTAGGCCTCTTTCAGACAGGTGTTGCGGAAAAATGTGCGGGTGCGTTGCGGGAACATGCACGATTTTTCAGCGCGAGTGCAAAACATTGTAATGCGTTTTGCACTCGCGTGAGAAAAATCGCGCGCGTTTGGTACCCAAAAATCGGTGTTCTGTAGATTGTATTATTTTCCCTTATAACATGGTTATAAGGGAAAATAATAGCATTCTGAATACAGAATGCATAGTAAAATAGCGCTGGAGGAGTTAAAAAAAAAATAAAAAAAATATTAACTCACCTTAGTCCAGTTGATCGCGCAGCCCAGCTTCTCGTCTGTCTCCTTTGCATTCATTGCAGGAACAGGACCTGTGGTGACGTCACTCCGGTCATCACATGATCCATCACCATGGTAAAAGATCATGTGATGGATCATGTGATGACCGGAGTGACGTCACCACAGGTCCTGTTCAGCAAAGGAGACAGACGAGAAGCCGGGCTGTGCGATCAATTGGACTAAGGTGAGTTAAATTTTTATTTTTTTTATTTAACCCCTCCAGCGCTATTTTACTATGCATTCTGTATTCAGAATGCTATTATTTTCCCTTATAACCATGTTATAAGGGAAAATAATAATGATCAGGTCTCTATCCCAATCGTCTCCTAGCAATCGTGCGTGAAAATCGCACCGCATCACAGAATGTGAAATTAAAACAAAAACAATTGCTTATTGTTAATAAGATGATAATGCAGTAGATAAAAGGGAAGAAAATCAGTCACAAGTTGCAACAGATTGATTCTCTATGGTATGTTAGTGATTAAAATTAGCTATAATTATGTATTTTACTTACAGAAATACATTCAAATAGGTGGAATATGAGATATACAGGTATAACGTCAGACACAAGAGCAGCTATTTCTCTAAAAAATAAAATAAAATCTGTTAAAGGATTTATTGCATATTAATTGCTCATTCAACTGTTTTTGTATCACCCAGACTTTCCAGGAAGGATATACGGGGTCCCGGTGGTTGGATAGCCACCAGACTGCAGCCTATAATGTAGACATTTGTGGTCATGTATAAAATGTAAAGAGTTGTTTATTTTATTGAATCTTGTTGAGTATAACACCCCTGTGTAAGGGTCCATTCACACGTCCGCAACTTGGGTCCGGATCCGTACCGCGAATTTTGCGGAACGGATGCAGACCCATTCATTTTCAATGGGGCCTGAACGGATGTGGACCGCACACTATGTGCTGTCCGCATTTGCATTTCCGAATCTGCACTTCCGGACCCGCAATTCCAATCCCCCAAAAAATAGAACATGTCCTATTCTTGACAGAAAAGGCATTTTCTATTATAGTGCCGGCGATGTGCGGTCCGTGAAATGCGGAACGCACATTGGCGGTGTCCGTATTTTGCGCATCCGCAATTTGCAGACCGCAAAACACCTACCGACATCTGAATGGACCATTAGGTTCAGTTTACACTTCAGTTTTTTGTCAGTTATTTCTATCAGTTATTGTGAGCCAAAATTAGGTGCTAGGAGTAAAAAAAAAAAAAAAAAAAAAAAAGAACACGTGCGGATCTCTTTTCACGATACCCAATTTCTGTGGAGGCTCCACTACGGGTTTTGCCTCACAATCACTGATGGAAATCACTGACGTGTGAATGAGGCTTAAGTTGTACTATATTACTGCATTTAATACATGGCCCTGAAAGGTCTAGGGAGGAAAGAAAGCAGTTAAAGGGAACCTGTCACCAGGATTTTGTGTATAGAGATGAGGACATGGGTTGCTAGATGGCCGCTAGCACATCCACAATACCCAGTCCCCATAGCTCTGTGTGCTTTTATTGTGTAAAAAAAACAGATTTGATACATATGCAAATTAACATAAAATAGTCATATCTTACTTGTGTGACCAGAGAAGAGTCATATTTTCAAGCTCTGACTCATCTCCGGTTAATTTGCATATGTATAAAATCGGTTTTTATAAACCATAAAAGCACACAGAGCTATGGGGACTGGGTACTACGGATGTGCTAGTGGCCATCTAGTAACCCATGTCCTCAGCTCTATACACAAAATCCTGGTGACAGGTTCCCTTTAAGATGACCATACACCATAGATTTATTAAGCCAATTATCTAATGTGCATGGGGGCCTCCTGACTCGACCCCAGTGAAATTATGTTGGGGGAGATAAGGATAGGAAAGTTGGATTTCAACATGCTAAATCCTTTTGTTCTTGGAGAGATATGTCGCTGCCAGAGGGTTATTTTTTGTCTCAACATAAAACAGGTTACTACCTCACCATGATTCTGGACAGTCAGCTTAGTCCAGCATCCAGGATCTGACAATGTATTTCATTGCAGCATTAAACTCTGACAACGGGAGAATGTGGGGCAGTAGGAAAAAAAAAAATAGCAATCTGTATGTATTACTGCAGATAACAGTCTAGGATTGTGGTGACGGATTCTCTTTAATTACATATGCTTTATACAGTATATAACAATAGAAACACATAATCTCATAAATTTATTTAAAGAAATCAATGGCATATCGCTAGGATATGCCATCGATGCCAGATAAGTGCAGGTCCCACTTCTGGTACCCGCTCCTATTTCTAGAAATGAAGAGAGGGCAGCTGCTAACGCACTTTCTCAGCTGTTTTCAGAACTCCCATAGCAGTGAATGGAGAGCATGCCCCACATGAGCAGTGTGCGCTCCACTTCAGGGTCCTGTTCTGAAGATAGGAGTGGGCCCCAGAGGTGGGACATGCACCTAGCAATATGCATCAATGTCTGAGATTGGAATATCCCTTTAAATCCCTAAATTTCCCACATCCCTCAAAAAATATCCTTTTCTGTTTCCTCTCCCTTCCTCTGACATATCTAGACTGTTATTCAAGTCTTTCTTTCCATACCAAGTAGACAATTTTTTATCAAATCAAGCAGCTTCTCGTTTCTCTAATAATTAAACAGGATTTCCGAGAGTAGAATAGCGATGATCTGCAGTGATGGCCAGTTCGCCGTGTTCGCCCACGAACACATGCAGGCTGCCATCTTAACTCACAAGTCCGGCGAGGCACAGGTAAGCCCTTACCTGTGCCGCGAGCCGGTCTGAAAACAAATGTGGTCACCGGGAGCAGGCAGTTCCGAGAACAGCCCGATGTAGGCCCCCGACGGCTGTTCTCAGAACTGCCTGCTCCCGCTGACTGTATTCGTTTTCAGACCGGCTCACGGCACAGGCACAGGTAAGGGCTTACCTGTGCCTCGCCGGACTTGTGAGTTAAGATGGCAGCCCGCATGTGTTCGTGGGCGAACACGGAGAACTGGCCATCACAGATGACCTGTCCTCAGAATAGGTCATCAATATTTAATTAGTGGGGATCCGACAGCTGCTTAAAGAGGCTGCATCCCTCTGTTGAGCAATGTGGCCTCCTCGCAGGTTACCAAGCTCAGTGCCGTTCATTGTATAGGGGAGGTGTTTGGTATTGCAGCCTCAGAATAGGTCCACTCACTTAAATGGGAAGGAACTGCGTCTAGGCCATGTGACCGACAAACATGACATCACTTGCCGAGGGAGAGGAAGCATGGCCTATTCAAACAGTCGATTGGTGGGGATGCCGGGAGTCGGACTTACACTGATTACATATTAATGACCTGTCCTGAGGATAGGCCATCAATATTTTACTTCTAGAAAACCGTTTTAATATAGTCTAATAGTTTAACACAGTGATGGCTAACCTCTGGTACTCCAGCTGTGGTGAAAATACAACTCCCAGCATACTCCATTCACTTCTGTGGAGTTCTGAGAACAGCCAAGCAAGTGCACATCTTGGGAGTTGTAGTTTTACCACAGCTGGAGTGCCGGAGGTCAGCCATTACAGGTCTAACAGGATAAAGAAAATGCTTTCTAGCAATAATAACTCATCAAACGTACCCATCACTAGTGAATACATAGGAAAATACATCCTTCAAGGACGCAAGCAGGATAATATCTATAATAATGAAAACAGCTGTGAAGGACAAAGATATTGACATATTAATTTGTGTGGTCCCCCATGGAATCGGTCTTTTTGCTCACACGTGATTTAGATAATTCTACAGCTTTAATGTCTAACTGAAGGCCAGAAGATCGCATGCAGATCTGGTGTGCTGCCCACTGCGGAAAGCACATTCATATGGCATTGAGAGTCCTGTAAGCTTAGTGCTTTGTCCAACAACATAAAACAGAAAAGCTTCAGGTTTCTCTACCGCTATGGGGGCTCTGCGGTATCTTACCCACGGTAGTCTCATAATTATATGTATGGGCATTTTGAATGTCTGCTATGTTCCCTCCATTTGTATTGTGCCAAATATAACAAATCTCAGAAGATACAGGTAACAACGAAATCATATGAAAATAATAATAATAAAAGAATTACAGGATAGTGGACTTAAAGGGAACCTGTCACCGGGATTTTGTGTATAGAGCTGAGGACATGGGTTGCTAGATCGCCGCTAGCACATCCACAATACCCAGTCCCCATAGCTCTGTGTGCTTTTATGGTGTAAAAAAAACTATTTGATACATATGCAAATTAACCTGAGATGAGTCCTGTCCCTGAGATAAGTCAGGGACAGGACTCATCTCAGGTTAATTTGCATATGTATCAAATAGTTTTTTTTACACCATAAAAGCACACAGAGCTATGGGGACTGGGTATTGTGGATGTGCTAGCGTCGATCTAGCAACCCATGTCCTCAGCTCTATACACAAAATCCCGGTGACAGGTTCCCTTTAACTGAGACATTGGGAAGAGAATAGACCAGGCATCCTCAAACTGCGGCCCTCCAGCTGTTGTAAAACTACAACTCCCACAATGGCCTGCTGTAGGCTGATACCTGTAGGCTGCTCGAGCATGCTGGTAGTTGTAGTTTTGCAACAGCTGGAGGGCCGCAGTTTGAGGATGCCTGAAATAGACCATCACTTACTGTAAATGTAATGCTCCTTAGCTTATTGTCACATTAGATACATAAATGTGACGCATTTCAGCTCTACCAGAGCCTTTTTCACACATGCATACCCCTCGCCAACAGTCACCAATAAACAATTAATAAACATTTGTTTATTGGTTACTATGGTCATCATTGTGAGGCAGGCAGGGTATTTAAATACTGACCGTTTGGTGAGGGCTATGCATGTTTGAAAAAGGTTCTAGTTGAGCCAAAATGCCGTAAACTCGAGTGTGAAACTGGCCTTAGACAGTTTTTTATGCCTTGTCCGATAAGGGGGTGTGGTTATGAGAAAAGGGGCATGGATTTGTATGAAAATGGGTGTGGCTTAAACTCACCATTGTGTGCCAAATATATGGCAGATAAGGGCCATGAACTAAGTCTACATACTGGATAGGTGGTGCAATGTTAGACTACACATGTGCCAGATTTATCATTCAGCATCTGCCACTGTGATGAATCTCGCACAATTTAGGACTGCCTGTCTACAGTTACACTGTAAACCTTTTACACAGTATTAGTACATCTGCCCTGATGTATAAAAATAATGTTTTAGCATTGTGTTCATTTGATGAGAATGTTTAGCGAGTAGCTTTTTTGACATGTGAAGACCCAGTTCTTTACATTCCCACACTGGTGGTAAATTGGGAAATCTGGAAGCATGTCATTGATTGTTGATGCTGATGAGACAGGCATGCCTATTGTAAGCCTTTGGCCTCATGCACACGACCGTTGTTTGGTTCCGCATCCAAGCCGCCGTTTTTGCGGCTCTGATGCAGACCCATTCACTTTAATGGGACCGCAAAAGATGCGGACAGCACTCCGTGTGCTGTCCGTTGCTCCGTTGCGTGGCCCCGCAAAAAAGAAAAATAGAACATGTCCTATTCTTGTCCGTTTTGCCGCCCGTTCCGTTCTGCAAATTGCGGAAGGCACACGGGCGGCTTTCGTTTTTTGCGGATCTGCGGTTTGCGGACCGCAAAAAACAGAACGGTCGTGTGCATGAGGCCTTTGGGTGTGATATTCAGACCATTTAGCTACATATTTATTTTATTACAAAAATACCTGTGATGAGAAAAGCAAGCATCATGGACCTCTTTGCCCGTTCAATATTTCCCGCACCAAGGGCATTGCCTACTTGTACACTGGTAGCCATACTTATACCATATGGAATCTGTAAAAATGTAGATTACTTTCTGAAAATTGCACATGTAAAGAAATACATAATTGTAAACCAGATGCAGTAGATGTCTCCTGAGAAAATACATTAGAATGGTACCTGAAGAACTTTTTGCGTGTCTCTGCCTGCTGCATAATAGAGAAACCGTCTAACATTGTACAAGAAGAGACACCATGCCTCAGATTGACTAATGCTCCATCTATCTTTTAGACAAGATGGTCAATTTTGTGCCAAATTCAGGAGCCAATGTCCTAATCCTTAGTGAATGTGCTGTATTGTTAGTGTTAGATTATTTTTGTGACTTGTATGCCATTATACACTAATTAATCCTTTGTGAATTTTGTGTTTTATTTTTTTCCTTTATTTCACGCCATGTTGCAACACTGTGCACCACTTTTCTCCTTTTTGCAGTAATTAGCACAATTCCCGACAAGCAGAGCAGAGAGGAGGATGAGGCAGCTCTTTACCTCAGTGCTCTGAAATAACTTGTCCTGCTGTGTGATTAGCACAGGTTTTGTGTGTACTAATAGGACGGCGGCCATTTTATTTCTCCTAATGATTGCTGCCCAGACAAAATGAGCCATTATAACTAATGAAAGGTATTTGGGAATATATATATATATTTTTTCTTAATTCCCAGAGAACCCCTTTAAAGCCTTATTTACATGTCCGTGTCAGTGCTCAAGTCCGTGAGCAGGTGGTCAGTGATGCATCCGTGAAGCTGTCTGTGAAGGATCCGTGGGTCCGTTTTTTGCTGTCCGTGTGCCATCCGTGTTTCACTGACACTGGGCAGCTGAAAAATAATTGTCAAAGCATCTCTTCTTAATGATCCGTGAAATACGTGGTTTTCACGGATTCATTGACTATAATGGGCGCGAGGGATCCTGGAACACGAACCAAGATAGGACATGCATCTGTGCTGAAAACACGGACCCACGGACCGTGCTAAAATACTGATGTGTGAATACACACAATCAAATGAATGGGGACGTGTGCTGTCCGTGGAGAACAGGTACAGCACACGTACGTGAAACACTGACGTGTGAATGAGGCTTAAGGGACATCTGTCAGCATATTCATCCCTAATTATCCAGGCATAATTGCCTGGTATGGTTGATCCCACAGAGTAAAAGCATGGTTTTGTTCTGTAAATCTGTTGCGCCATTCATGAGGAATTCAGCATGTAATGATTATACAAATGAGCATCCTGCCTGGTCCAGAAATCATGCCCTTCCACTTGATTGACAGGGCCAGGCATCTGGCAGATGACTACTGCACATGTGCTGATGACATCATCCTTGATCCGGAAGAAGAGACATTCGGTTTGAGAAGACGTCTATTACATGACTTGACTAAATGATCATGAGTTCTGAAGAAATCTGTGCAGTAGAACTCTGCGCTGGTTGGGAAACAGAAGTATTGCGTATTTGCTGATAATGTAATCTATGGCACAGAAGCTGGATTACTGGGCCAGGTAAGATTCCTTTCCCTGTCAATCAAGTGGAAGGGAAAACGATACGAAGTTGCCGAGCTAAGGTGCACTGAGAGGCTCAGGCTTGCACCTCAGTGTACTGAATATCTAATTTGCATAATCAGTACAAGTTTAATTCCTCATGAACGGCACAACAGATACAAAGGTAATATTTAACAGACTTGTCTGGCACTGAATTTCAAGTGCAACATTTTAAGACAATTCCAAATTCATGCAAACTAGGCCAGTAATCTGAGACAAGAAAATGTAACAAAAACTGTCTAAAACATTTAGCGCTCTGGGATGTCTGAAAATAGCCAAGGGCACTCGCTCAGAAGTCCCACAGCAGCAAATGGGGAGCAAGCCACACAAGCGCGGCCACCTATCCATTCACATATGGGATTTTTCCGAAAATAGTCAGTGCTCGCCTATTTTTGTCCCATGACGGTGAATGAACGGTGGAGGTGCTTGTGCAGCTTTCTCTACCTTCATTTCAGGGTCACATTCTGGAGATAAGTGCGGGTCCCACCTCAGGTACATTTGTGCCATGCCCTTGTGATATGCCATCAATATCCCACATGGGAAAATCCCTTTAACTGCTATTTGCATATGGATTATGGCTGGGCTACACAGGCGTCTCGCGACCAAAGATGGCAGTGTAGCAGTGTAACTGAAGCAATGAATGGGATCACAGCATAACTTGCAAGTTTTCTGTGACTGCAACCCCAGAATTGCACACAAAAAAAAACCCCAGCAGGTTTGGTTGGGCGACAACTGTTGCACCCAAGATCGCAGTGTAGCCCCAGCATAAAAAAATAAAGCATGGACAGCAAAGTGAAAAGTATCATTAGATTCAGCTGAGCTAGCCCTACAAGAGGTTTACCTGGGTATACTGGCTCATTCACACGACCGTTGGGTATTTTGCGGTCTGCAAAACATGGATACCGGCCATGTGCATTCCGCATTTTGCGGAATGGAAGGACCGGCCCCTAATAGAACAGTCCTTTCCTTTTCCTTAAAGGGCTTCTGTCACCCCCCATTGTGCAATTTTCATTAGCCGACATTAGCTATTTGCTAATGTCAGCTGAGTGCAATCATACATGTCCTACCTTTTGTCTGTGGCTTATTTCTTGTAAAAATCATACTTTTATCATATGCAAATTTCTTCACTACCAGCAAGTTGGGCGTGTACTTGCTGGTAGTCGCCACATCTGCCGCTTCTAGATACGCCCCGTCTCCTCTTGATAGACAGGGCCAGCAAGCGCTCTCCTCCTCCAGCTGGCCCCGTCTGCTACTGAATTCCCGCGCCTGCGCCATAACGTTCCTCGATCGGTTCAGGCGTACTGAGTGAAGGACGCGCATTTGCCAGCTCCTTCCTCAGTGCGCCTACGCCAATTACATAACACCACACCCGGAAGAGAAGACTGCCAATGCACGCCCAACTTACTGGTAATGAAGAAATTTGCATACGATAAAAGTATGATTTTAAGGCAGACAATAATAGGACATGTCCTATTTTTTTGCAGCTCGGCCATTGGGACATACAGACATGGAATGCACACGGAGTCAAAAATGCACATGGAAAAAAAATACATTCGTGTATACTCCACATTTAGCATAGTTTAGAAGGGCAATCATGGCAGTGTAATATTGTATAACTACTTTACAGAACAATAACTAAAAACACATTTATAGGATATGCTCCTTGTTAAATATCTGATTTGAATGGAAAACATAGCTGATAATTTGAAGTGTTCACATGATAGAAACAACATTTATGTGAAAAGGAAGTACAGTATATCAAGTATTAATACCATGTATGCTATAGTCACCACTTGGTATATGACAGACTGAGCACCAAGCTCCACCACACTAATCAGACCTGTAAAGAAGACAATAGAGAAACTATGAGAAGGATGAAGAATACATATTCTGGGATGTTTGAAAATTGTCAAAGTCTGGTGTACCCTTTTACATTTTTACATTGAATAAACACATACTTCCCAACTTTCAGAAAATGCAGAGAACTAAGGGTACTTTCACACTTGCGTTGTGAAAATCCGGCAGGCAGTTCTGTCGCCGGAATTGCCTGCCGGATCGAGAAATCCGTGTGATAACAGATAGCATTTGTAGACGGATCCGGATGCGGATCTGTCTAACAAATGCATTAAAACACTGGATCCGTCTCTCCGGTGTCATCCGGAAAAACGGATCCGGTATTTATTATTTTATTTGCATTTTCAAAGGTCTGCGCATGCACAGACCGGAAAACCGGATCCGTTTTGCCGGAACACTTGCCGGATCCGGCATTAATGCATTCTCTGTATAAGTGTGTATACACAGATAGCTGTCAGTCACTGATAACTGTACACTGGGGAGGTGGTATCAGTGATTGAGAGCATTCTCTGTGTGAGTGTGTATACAGTACAGACCAAAAGTTTGGATACACCTTCTCATTCAAAAAGTTTTCTTTATTTTCATGACTATGAAAATTGTAGATTCACACTGAAGGCATCAAAACTATGAATTAACACATGTGGAATTATATACATAACAAAAAAAGTGTGAAACAACTGAAAATATGCTTTGATTACTGCTTTGCATACTCTTGGCATTCTCTTGATGAGCTTCAAGAGGTAGTCACCTGAAATGGTCTTCCAACAGTCTTGAAGGAGTTCCCAGAGATGCTTAGCACTTGACCCTTTTGCCTTCACTCTGCGGTCCAGCTCACCCCAAACCATCTCGATTGGGTTCAGGTCCGGTGACTGTGGAGGCCAGGTCATCTGGCGCAGCACCCCATCACTCTCCTTCATGGTCAAATAGCCCTTACACAGCCTGGAGGTGTGTTTGGGGTCATTGTCCTGTTGAAAAATAAATGATAGTCCAACTAAACGCAAACCGGATGGAATAGCATGCCGCAGCAAGATGCTGTGGTAGCCATGCTGGTTCAGTATGCCTTCAATTTTGAAAAAATCCCCAACAGTGTCACCAGCAAAGCACCCCCACACCATCACACCTCCTCCTCCATGCTTCACGGTGGGAACCAGGCATGTAGAGTCCATCCGTTCACCTTTTCTGCGTCGCACAAAGACACGGTGGTTGGAATCTAAGATCTCAAATTTGGACTCATCAGACCAAAGCACAGATTTCCACTGGTCTAATATCCATTCCTTGTGTTCTTTAGCCCAAACAAGTCTCTTCTGCTTGTTGCCTGTCCTTAGCAGTGGTTTCCTAGCAGATATTCTACCATGAAGGCCTGATTCACACAGTCTCCTCTTAACAGTTGTTCTAGAGATGTGTCTGCTGCTAGAACTCTGTGTGGCATTGACCTGGTCTCTAATCTGAGCTGCTGTTAACCTGCGGTTTCTGAGGCTGGTGACTCGGATGAACTTATCCTCCGCAGCAGAGGTGACTCTTGGTCTTCCTTTCCTGGGGCGGTCCACATGTGAGCTAGTTTCTTTGTAGCGCTTGATGGTTTTTGTGACTGCACTTGGGGACACTTTCAAAGTTTTCCCAATTTTTCGGACTGACTGACCTTCATTTCTTAAAGTAATGATGGCCACTCGTTTTTCTTTACTTAGCTGCTTTTTTCTTGCCATAATACAAATTCTAAAAGTCTATTCAGTAGGACTATCAGCTGTGTATCCATCTGACTTCTCCACAACGCAACTGATGGTTCTAACCCGGTTTATAAGGCAAGAAATCCCATTAAACCTGACAGGGCACACCTGTGAAGTGAAAACCATTTCAGGTGACTACCTCTTGAAGCTCATCAAGAGAATGCCAAGAGTGTGCAAAGCAGTAATCAAAGCAAAAGGTGGCTACTTTGAAGAACCTAGAATATGACATATTTTCTGTTGTTTCACACTTTTTTGTTATGTATATAATTCTACATGTGTTAATTCATAGCTTTGATGCCTTCAGTGTGACTCTACAATTTTCATAGTCATGAAAATAAAGAAAACTCTTTGAATGAGAAGGTGTGTCCAAACTTTTGGTTTGTACTGTACATAGATAGCTGTCAGTCACTGATAGCTGCACACGGGGGAGGTGTTATCAGTGATTGACAGTATTCTAAGTGTAAGTGTGTATACATAGATAGCTGTCAGTCAATGATAACTGTACACTGGGGAGGTGTTATTAGCAATAGCATTCTCTGTGTAAGTGTAAATACATAGATAGTTGTCAATCAATGATGGCTGTATATGGGAGTGGTCTCAAGTTCAGACAAAGCAAATGTAAAAGTGTATAAATTTCAAGTTTAGCTAAATAGGGGTGCACCACCAATGAGGCCAGGTGAGGCAATCGCCTAAGGCAGCACCAGGTAGGGGCAAGGAGGATGGCAGCAGAAGGGCCATGGGCAATGAGCGCTATCCTTGTGGAAACGCTTATCTCTACATGTTCAACTGCATCGATGTACTCAGGAAAACAATACAGTTGAAGGCTGCGAAGGGACACAGGAGCGATTTCTCCCTGGCCCACTGTTTTCTCTAATAGGCTGTATTCCTAGTTAATGTAGCCTACCAGAGGCCAGTCTCATCATTATCACGCTGCCTGAGTCGGGCTACATAGAGCTCGGGGCACAGACTAGAAGAGGTCTATGTCTTGCACTGCATCGCTGACAGCAGAATGGAGGTAAGTATTTGAGTTTATTTTTTTTTTATTTGGCAGCATGGTATTGGGCCACAATGGGGTGAGGGTCATTATTTTGTAATTGAATAAAGCACTATTGGGACATTGCGGCTCTAAAAAGAAGCATTTTTGTACGGGTACACATTATAAGGGGGCCACTATGGGGACATTTGCTGTTCTGGGGGCACTAAAAGGGGGTCATTTTTTTGTACTGAGACACGTTTATAAGGGAGCATTTTTTTGTACTGGCACATATAAAGGGAGCATTTTTGTATTGACACACATTCTAAGGTGGCCACTATGGTGACATTTCTTCTACACAGGGCACTTAAAGGGTTTCATAAGGGTCCATTTTTGTATTGGCACAGATAAGAGGGTATGTTTGTACTGTCACACATTATAAGGGAGCATTTTTGTACTGGCACACACTACAAGGGGGAATAATTTTACTGGCACACATTATAGTGGGAATTATTACTATTGCGGCACTATGGGGGCATTATTACTTCTGGGGGCAAAATGAGGAACATTATTACTATTAGGTGCACTGTTACCACATAGTGCTCTCTGGCAGATAATTATTACTATTGGTGGGACTTTTGGGAGGACTGTTACATTGGGAGGCAACCTGGCACAGTACCAGCTTAGCACAATTATTTTTGAGTTTCAGGGACACTATTTGCCGGGCACAGTTATTTTTTAGGGCACTCTGTGCCAGTAATTATTGAAGGCGAACTATCTGTGTGGTAATAGTATTTTCAGGGGGATTATCTGTTTCTATTGGGAAGCATAGTGGCCACAGTATTAGAGGCAGCAGGATGGGGTGTTCAGAAGGTGGGGAGGAGGATGGAAAGGTAGTTGTCAAACTCTGCAGTGACAAGAGATGGCTTAAAGAAATAATCATGGTGGTCTGGTCTGAATGGAGAAGAGAATGTCTACATCAGAGCACATGTCACTGGATGTAAGCGGTATGGGGGGCTGTATTACCCTGTATGTTTTGTTGTTCTGTATGTAATGATTTCCAAGTATGTCTTTAACATTAGGGCTGAAGGAAGGTTAACAAATTAGCATGGGGAGAAGGGGGCGCCGTTTCAGTTTTCGCCTCAGCAGCAGAAAGGTTAGGTGCACCCCTGATGAATTGTCGCGCCTGCGGCGGTGACGTCTCATACACCACTATAGCCAATCACTGGCCTTAGTGGTGTATGGCACAGGATCGCTGTTATGCAAGCAGGTGTGGACCCACTACGCCACTGACTGGGTATACTCTAGAGGGGTGTAACTAAGCCACTACCTGGTCATCACTAGAGCCTCTGATGGTGAGGATAGGCTTGGGCCGTTAAGGTAGTAGCCAGGAGCTACTCCAGAGCAGTCCCCGAGTCAGTGGCAGCTGACCAGGGGGTCAGAGTACTCGGTGCAAGCAGTAGGCGAAGTCCAAGGTCAGAGGAAGGCGGTAAACAAACAAAGTCCATAAACGAGATCTGAGGTCAGGGGCAGGCGGCAAACAGGCAATGTTCATAAACGAAGTCCGAGGTCAGAGGCAAGTGGCAAACAGGCAAAGTCCAGGAGTTCAATAAGCAAGGTCCGGTACACAGTGAAGTAGACAAGAGAGACACCTTAGCACTTGGAGATAGACCAGCTAAAACCATGAGGTTGCTCAGGCATCTTCCTGTGGTAGGAAGCACCTTTAAATACCTCCTGCAATCCAGCCATAGGCTGGTGAGACAGAGGGCGTGTATGTGCTGCTTCATAGGTGGAGAGAGACACACCAATTTAGGCTCAAACACCAGTACAAGTCTCCAGCAGGAAGGAAACTCTGGCATGGAACACAGATACCATAGTTAAGCTATCTGCTGGTAGCAGGGAAAGGGGGAGCCCGGCACCCTTGCCCGCGGTTAGGGACAGCAGCACCGGCACGGACTGCTGGGCTAACAATCGCTTGCACCAAATTTGCAAATTTTGTATGTCAGTTTTCGGGTATGAAGCCATTGATGAGTTCACCAAACTGTGTATTGTACAGACCATGAAGAATCTATATTCACAACACAGAAAGTGATTCTTATTTGAAGTTAACATTTTAATGGCTTTCAAACCAATTGAAGTTTTTTCATGTAATATATAAAGCTGAGTGTATGTATGTATGTTCGCTAAAGGAATCCGCACCGTCACATTTACAATCACGAAATTTGGCGCACAGGTACATCAGGTGTCCGGGAAGGTTTCAGACCAGGTCTCAGCTCTCTAGGGCGTACCGTTCCTGATATATTCCCCAAAAATGCATTAGCCAATAGAAGCTTGGTCACATGATCCTTATCAGCCAATAGAAGCTTGCAGGCCGTTAGTCTCCACATACACAGTTTTACTCCAGGTTTCCATAACAAACCAGCCATTTTTCTTCACTGTTGTAGGTGAGCTTTAAAGGAAATCTGTCACCAGGATTATTGCTATTGAAGTAAAGCCATGTCCTAATAGCACTTAGTACCTTATTTCAAGATGTGCCTTTGTTCCAGCAATAGATGTTTTTATCCTCTGAAAATCCAGTTTATTTGGTATGCAAATGAGCCAGTAAGGTGCCCAGAGGGGCGTCACTCTTGCAGGAAGGAGCCCAGACACGCCCCCTGCCACAATGTGTCTACCCTCAGAAGACTTAAAACCCCGCCCCAGGTCCTGCTAAGCCACGCCCCTGATCTGGTTATGCCACACCCCCTCCCACTCCTGGGCCAATGGGAATTGAAAAATTGAAGGTAAAAATCAACTTCTGTGACTTTCTCCCTGCAGCTCACACTCAGACAGCACAGTTCTGCTGTCTTAGAGTGAGCTGTTCAAAAGGACATGCCCCCGATCCAATTAGGCTATGCCCCCTCCCACTCCTCAGCCATCTGAGATTTAAAAAATGAAGTTAAAAAAATAACTTCTAGGTCCCGCTAAACCACACCCAGATCTGGTTAGGCCATGCCCCCTCCCACTCCTGAGCCGACGGGGATTGAAAAATTAAGGTAAAAATCAACTTCTGTCAGCTGCAGGGGTGGGAGGGAGGGTGACTTTCTCCCTGCAGATAACACTCAGACAGTACAGTGCTGCTGTCTTAGAGTGAGCTGTTCAAAAGTACATGCCTCCGATCCAGTAAAGGCCACTGTTAAGGGGGCAGGCCCCTGTGGAGGTCACTGTCAAGGGGATGGTATGCTGTGAAAGTCATTGTTAAAGGGGAAGGCTGCTGTAAAGGTCAACGTTAAGGGGGTGGGCTGCTGTGGAGGTCCAATTTTAAGGAACAGGGCACTGTGGGGGGGGGGCAGTGTTAAGGGGTGGGGGGCTGTGGAGATCACTGTTTTGGGGACGGGGTGCTGTAGAGGTCACTGTTATAGTAGATAGTGTTGATATATTTTAACGACACACACAAACATTAAATGAAATAGATTAAAATACCCGAGCGAAGCCAGGTCCTTCAGCTAGTCTAGTTATAATCTCAAGTTAAAATGGTTTCAACAATGTTTATCCCAGAACAGATTAATATTGAGGAACCACTGTATTGAAACAAAAATGAAAAGACTCCATAGTGAAGAGAAAGCTGACACACTGTAGATTTTGCTTAGCCTCCACTTTTCAACATGTTTTAGTTATATTTCTTCTTCCACTCACCCACAAGCAAACTGCCAATTTCATATGTCCACCATTCTATGCATACCATGAGCATACTTGGCACAGCTAGTGCTACAAAGGAGTTCCAATCTCGTAAACACTCTTTGGACCAACCTAAAAAATGTAACATGATTATTTTTAGTTAATATCTCAAATTCTGCTTAATACCTTTTATTTGATTATGTACAGTGCTCAACCTTTAGGTCTCATGTACACGTCCTTGTCTGTTTTGTGGTCCACAGACCGCAGATCTGCAATATATGGATGTGGTCCATGTGCTATTCACATCTATTTGTCAGTTCAACAAAAGATAGAACATGTCCTATACTTTTTTACAAAGTGTGGACCGCGGACCCATTGAAGCTAATGGATCTGCAACAGATTGCAGCATGCACATGGAGCGCATATATATTTTTCGGATCCACGGTTTGGGGACCACAAAATGGACACCGTTGTGCGCCTTACTGATATGACATATAAAGGCTGTATTGTAGTGTTAGTGATCAGATGTAGTAGGCCCCTAACCATTTTCATACCATCAGATATAAACATCATCATTTGATTTACCAGACAGGCAATTGTCTCTACTAGCCTTCTGTAATCTAATAAAGGTATGAACAAATGTACTGGCCATCTTGTAATCAAGATGATTGTTAAGGTTCATGTTAAGGTATTGCACCCACTGAGTGGCACCTTGAACTTCTTACTGGGCCACCATAAGAGAATCATAAGGCCAACTCTACAGCAGCTTCAGAAGAATGGATGTCCTATCTTAAATAATTTTTTGCGATGTCAGCATCAGTGTGTTACCTAAATATGAAACAGCCCTCTCTCTTCCTCCAATCAGTAGGAGTAGGTGTATTAAAAGGGCATCTGGCAGCAGATTTGTACCTTTCGAAACCGGAAGATCTGAAGACATCTGTGTTGGTCCCATGTTCATATGTGCCCACATTGCTGAGAAAAATGAATGTTTAATATATGCAAATGTGCCTCTAAGAGCAATGGGGGGCTTTGCCATTACTCCTGGAGGCTCAGCAATCTCTGTAACTGCCGTGCCCTTTCCACTTTGATTCACAGGGCCAGGCAGTGAAAACATCATCACATCTGACCCTGTGAATCAAAGTTTAGAGAGTGCGGCAGTTGTAGAGAGCAGAGCCTCTAGGCGAAATGTCAACGCCCCATTGTTCCCAGAGGCTCATTTGCATATATTAAAACATAATTTTTCTCAGCAATACCGGCACACATGAACATGGGACCAACACAGATGTCTTCAGCTGCCAAGTGCACATGTAACATGTCAGCCAGTGTCATAGGTACAAATCTGCTGACAGATGTCCTTTAAGATTATAAAAATATTTCTAAACTATTATATACTTTATTACAAATTATAGAAAGTTGTCTACGTTGTGATTATTCTTTTTAAGGCTAGTTTCACACTAGCGGCAGGACGGATCCGACAGGCTGTTCACCATGTCGGATCCGTCCTGCGGCTATTTCGCCGTGCCCGCGGACCGCCGCTCCGTCCCCATTGACTACAATGGGGACGGGGCGGAGCTCCGGCGCAGCACCGCGGTGCACGGAGAAAGCCGCCGGACTAAAAAGCCTGACATGCAGTAATTTTAGTCCGGCGGCCTTTCTCCGTGCAGCGCCGTGCTGCGCCGGAGCTCCGCCCCCGTCCCCATTGTAGTCAATGGGAACGGAGCGGTGGTCCGCGGGCACGGCGAAATAGCCGCAGGACGGATCCGACATGGTGAACAGCCTGTCGGATCCGTCCTGCCGCAAGTGTGAAAGTACCCTAAGATAATAAGCAGAGATGTTTGTTTCACAAGTTTGACAACATTTCTGGGAATAGGCTAGTTTATTTTGTATATATTGAATGTATTATGGCAGGGATGGCCAACCTGAGGCTCTCCAGCTGTTGCAAAACTACAACTCCCAGCATGCAAAGACTGCCTACAGCTATCAGCCTACAGCAGGGCATGGTGGGAATTGTAGTTTTACAACAGCTGGAGAGCCACAGGTTGGCCAGCCCTGTATTATGGGATCAATAAGCTTTAGTAATCGATAGAGCAATACCTCCCCAGGTATTTACATGTAGCCTCTTGACACGAATATACAGGAATAAGATCATAGCTTGAGAAAACTGTGCAATAGCGTTCGCCCATGCTGATCCTCTGTAAAAAAATAAATATATTAAATTACTTCATTTTCTTCAAAATAAAATAAATATTAAAGGTGTTGTTTGAGATAATTAAAAATCTCAGACAAGCCCTCCGATGGCCTAAAATAAAAATCATCTCATATTTTTTTTTCCAGCGCCATACGCCATTCTCTGCGGCGCTGGTTCAGTTTACAAACTGCTTCATATTTACAAACTGCAGCACTAATATAACAGTATACAGCACGTCACCACAGCAGCCAATCAATGTCCTCAGCATTAGACCACTGAGGACAGTGATTGGCTGCAGTTGTGACGTGTTAGTATATGGCACATGACCGCTCCAGCTAATCACTGTCACAAATATTTTTCCAGCGGCTCAAAATGCAATAAAAACAACCCTGTGTAAAAATTTTAGGAATTTGACACTAAAACCTTTTTTTTTATTATTATTTTTAATTTTTATAGTGGCTAAACCTTGAATTTTTGAAAGCCAGACCCCCCATTGGTATAAGCCATATAGATTCCCATTAAATCAAGCCACAAGAAATGACTATACAGTACTTACTATAATGTCTATTGGCACAGAATGAACCAAATTTATTAAGCGGCACAGGCCTGGTGCATTTCCAGGCAGTCCATGTGCCAGATTTTCAATTCTACACTAGCTAGGAGCTGGGGTAGATTTGAACTATCATTCATGACTGTTTTCTGGCATAAATCTGTCGAGCTGTGATATGCCCGCTCTCCCACTAAGCCCAACCCATTTGTCTCACCACAAAAGTGGCAATAGAGGCATCAACAATTTGATGAATGTCCTTCAATGTTTTTGTACACAGAAGACCAAGGTGATCCATCATAATTTAAAGGGAGAAAACATGAACTTACATAACTCCAAGTTCCAGTTCAAAGAGAAAGATATAATTCACCAGAGCATTTATGACATTTGATATAGTGCTGGTAATGATCTGTGTTTTAACAATTCCCTGCAAAAGAATCACATTAGTAATGTATCCTTATTCCTTTTCCCCACTGCATATTTACTACCTAATTTACTAGGATGAGGGGTATAGGAGTGTGTGTTTGTCCCAGTGGGAGATTCAAAAACCCTTTTATTTGCAAATATGAGAGCTTTTGCTGCTTCTACACACATGTCTTTTTTCAACCGTGTCAACTATGTAACTATGTATGTAACTATATGTAATTTATAATTTAATGTACATCACACTATTATATACTGTACCATACACACAGAGAGATACATTTTTCTTTGATCTGGAATACATACTTGATTTTGTAAGTATCGTGCCTCCAGTTGGTATAGAAATGCAGCCTATAAATAAATAACAGAAACATTTTTAAAAGATATTCCCATCTGGGACATTTATGGCTTATCAAAAGGATATGCCAAATGTCCGATAGGTGTGGATCCCACTTCTGACACTCACTGATATCTCAAGAACAGGACTCCACCATGAATGGACAGCACACAGAAGTCCCATAGCAGTGAATGGAGAAATGGTCACACATGTGCAGTGTCCCCTCCATTCACTGCTATGGTACTTCTGAAAATCGCAGCTGAGCCCCTATTACTTCAAAGGGCCTGAGGCTCTGGCAACGTGACCAATCAACGTGATGTCACATAGCCTAGGCAAAGCTGCAAAGAGGCCACAATGCTACTGAGAGCACCAGTGCCTAATCAAACAGCTGATCAGCATGGGTCCCACTGGTGTCAGACCCCCACCGATCACATACTGATGGACTATCTAGAGGATAGGTTATCAGTAAAAAAATAAAATAAAATAAACTTGGAAAATCCCTTTAAAACCTGAGATGCAAAGTGCCCTAGAGTAGTAACATGCTGGGCACCTGAAATTCACTTCGGGGTGGCAGCCTACATGATTGGATGGTGCACTTTTTATTGCATTTCACAGCATTTGAATGCATCTCTATTTTAGCCTTCGAACTAGGTGAGATATGAGGATATTTACACTGCCAGCTGCTAGGCTGGGCCAGATGAGTAAACTATTTTATTCATCCTTTATGTTCACTTGTGTGTTCACTTTTAAAGTTTGTCACAAGATCTTTTTAGGACGCAGACTCCTTCTGGGGTGTCCCACCTGGAGGTCTAGAGGGTGTGGGTATGGCCATCAGGTTCCACATCCCCCAGCAGCCCTGGCCTTCACTTCGGGGAAGCCAAAACCTATGACTGATAGCTTCTAGTGAAAGTTGGGATGGCAGTGCAGACAGAAGCCAGGAACAAGACAGTCTCTCCCTAAGCTTCAGCAATCACTGACCCTTTGGCCTGCTGGTCTGGATGTTTGGGGAATGGTTACTTTAGGTGCCCTTTTCCTTTTGGAGAGGGATTGTGATGGACTGCATCCTTGTGCATGTTTTTGTGCTGCATGCTGCACTTTTTTTTTGTAACACTTTGGTGGAAGAAAGCACAAGATAAAGAAACACAAAATGTAAAAATATGTTAACAAACATCACAGAATGTCAGCAATTCCTTAGTTTATGTCTTTGACTTAATCCGATAAACAGTCCGTCAGACTAAATTGAAAGGAATCAGGCGGAAAGATTGTTTCAATAATTTACAGATGGACAAAATTTAGGCAAGTTTATCTTCTGAGTACTTTTATCACATGCGAGTGGCCGCAATATCATCACAGCAGGACAGCTACAGAGACTGAAGCGAGCAGGGAATTTTCTGGCTATAGTGAAAAGCGAAGATATCTTTATAATCATTTCTGTTGCTCAATAATGTTAGAAAGGTTACATTCACACGACAGTGGAAAAAAAATACCATTAAAACAGATAAACTGTCAGTTTCTCATGGCCATTTCAGTGTGTTGATCCATTTTCTGGCTGTTTATCTGTTTTTAAAGGCCATTTATGGTCTGTTTTGCATCAGTTTATATATATATTTTTTATTTTTTTTATCCCAACTCCTGCAGTGACCTCAGTATAGATAATGGCCATTATCGCCCCCCACTACAGATAATGGCCCCCTTTTGTGACCCCTAATATTATAAAATGCTCCCTTTAGCCCCCCCACCTAAGATAGTGCCGACAAAACCCCCCCAAAAACTTCATCCACTTGAATACGCAGGGACACACGCTCCTCACCAGATGCTGCAGGACCTGCGTCACCTGCGTAATCATGTGGCATCATCACGCTGGGAGCACAGCTCCTGCTGCATCCAGTGAGGAGCGAGGGTTTGAGGAGTGAGTGTCTCCAGTGTGTTTTTTTTTTTCACTCTCGTGTGAATGAGGTCTAAGACAAATATAACTAACACAATTATTCATAAAATAATTAGAGATCGAAGCTTGTAAGATGATATCTCTTTTTGGGTAAATGTACTATTAGAAAAGCACTTACTGGAAGAGCGGGAATAAAAACCAGAACATATTCTTCTGCCAAACTGTAACAGAATTAAATATGAAATCTCTGAAACGTGAAATTTTTATTTTCAAATAATAATTACTCTGAAATTTGCTGTAGAAATTCTCTCTCATCTAAAATATTTATATTTCTCCTCCGCAATTTTATAAATCTGTTTTGAACATATATGGATGTACACAGAAATTTTAGGGACTCATATCAACATTCCCCATTTCTTTTCATTTCAGATTACAGCCGGTTGAACTCAATGAGAGCTGTATAAACTTACATTTACCAGTAGTAAACTTTTCATAGTGCCAACCACAGGTAATCCTTATGACTGTCACACTGTGCAGTAGATGCAGTACATGTCGATAGCAGCCATGTGCCATATTCTTGTTTTGTTCAGAACATCCTTCTTGTTTGATCAGAAACGGTGCAGATAGACATTTCCCATTAGGTCTCATTAAAGGAAATGTGCCATTAAAAAAATGACCTATTGTTTAAATGACCTATTGTTTATGTTAAACATATTTTTTAGAAAGTTTTTCTTTTTATTTTCCATGTTACTATTTATAATTTTATAAAATGTATATAATCCTGCAATTCTCATACTCAATAATAGGTGATGATTTCCTGTTCTCTACAGATAACTTTTCAGTAGCCATTATCATTATCACCACAGGCAGAATTACAATGACAGATCTCACTTCTATATAGATAACACAGGACCCACCAATGACAATAGGTTATATCACAGCTTATCTACTCCCTTCTGACCTCTGCACAGGTCACAGAGCATGCCTAGAAAAATCTCCCATAGAAGTAATTGAGGTCCTCAATTGAGGTCTATTGTGTCTATGGCCCATGTGGCTGCTATCAAAGAACATGTCTTGACATGATTTAGGCCTAGTAGCCAGTGTGAAAGCTCCAGGATTTTAGGATTTTGATTTAAATATAGAGAGTGACATGGAAAAAAAAAATATATATATATAAATATGATTGTTATATAAAAACTTGATTTAATTATCTGTCAGCAGATTTGTAGCTATGACACTGGCTGATCTGTTACATGTGCACTTGGCAGCTGAAGACATCTGTGTTGATCCCATGTTCATACGTGTCCGCATTGCTGAGAAAAATGAAGTTTTAATATATGCAAATGAGCCTCTAAGAGCAACGGGGGCGTTACTGTTACACCTAGAGGCTCTCTGCAACTCTCCAATTTGATTGACAGGACCAGGATGTGTAAACATCATCACGCCTGACCCTGTCAATTAAAATGCAGAGGGCGCAGCAGTTGCAGACAGAGCAGAGCCTCTAGGTGTAACGGTAACTCCCCCGTTGCTCCTAGACCTCATTTCCATATATTAAAACTTCATTTTTCTCAGCAATGCGGGCACATACGAACATGGGACCAACACAGATGTCTTCAGCTGCCAAGCGCACATGTAACAGGTCAGCCAGTTACATAGGTACAAATCTGCTGACAGATGCCCTTTAACCCCTTAAGGATTCAGCCCTATTTCACCTTAAGGACTTGGCCATTTTTTGCAAATCTGACCAGTGTCACTTTAAGTGCTGATAACTTTAAAATGCTTTGACTTTCCAGGCCATTCTGAGATTTTTTTTTCGTCACATATTGTACGTCATGACACTGGTAAAATGAAGTCAAAAAAATTAATTTTTGTTTATAAATAAATACCAAATTTACCCAAAATTTGTAAAAAATTGCAAATTTCCAAGTTTCAATTTCTCTACTTCTATAATACATAGTAATACCTCCAAAAATAGTTATTACTTTACATTCCCCATATATCTACTTCATGTTTGGATCACTTTGCGAGGCTTACATAATAGAAACCACCCAAAAATTACCCCATTCTAGAAACTACATTCCTCAAGGTATTCAAAACTGATTTTACAAACTTTGTTAACCCTTTAGGTGTTCCACAAGAATTAATGGAAAATAGAGATACAATTTCAAAATCACTTTTTTGGCAGATTTTCCATTTTAATAATTTTTTTTCCAGTTACAAAGCAAGGGTTAACAGCCAAACCAAACTCAATATTTATGGCCCTGATTCTGTAGTTTACAGAAACACCCCATATGTGGTCATAAACCGCTGGTTGGTCATAAACCGCTGGCAGGTTTTGCTGGACTTTTTTTTTTTTTACACCATGTCCCATTTGAAGCCCCCCTGATGCACCCCATGAATAGAAACTCCATAAAAGTGACCCCATCTAAGAAACTACACCCCTCAAGGTATTCAAAACTGATTTTACAAACGTTGTTAACCCTTTAGGTGTTCCACAAGAATTAATGGAAAATAGAGATACAATTTCCAAATTTCACTTTTTGGGCAGATTTTCCATTTTGACATCATGCCGTACCAGTATGCCATGTGTCTGCAAGAGGTTAAATAAGGGCAATAATTGCCACCTGCTTTTCAAAGAATGAATGATCTCACTAATTGAACTCCATACTGCTATTATTTTTAACATGCCCCTTTCAATTAGTGATTAAATTACACAGAATCAGCAACATGCATGTCATGACTGTTGGGTCTGTAGGATTTCTATTACTCTACTACACCTGCTAGTAAATTATTTGCCATGTAAAAATATCATTTCTACCAAAAACAGTGATTGATCAGCAGGGGTCAAGTCCTGGGAAAAAAAGTGTGGGAACTCACCCAAGATCCAGTGCCTCCGCGTGAAGTCACGGCACGCGGCGTACGCAAAGGGCAGGGAAGGTCACTCTCTTTCTCCCCCCTCCCTCCCTTGTCACTCTCTTTCTCCCCCCTCCCTCCCTCCCTCCCTCCCTTGTCACTCCCTTTCTCCCCCCTCCCTCCCTCCCTTGTCACTCCCTTTCTCCCCCCCTCCCTCCCTCCCTTGTCACTCTCTTTCTCCCCCCTCCCTCCCTTGTCACTCTCTTTCTCCCCCCTCCCTCCTTGTCACTCTCTTCTCCCCCCTCCCTCCCTTGTCACTCTCTTTTTCCCCCCTCCCTCCCTCCCTTGTCACTCTCTTTCTCCCCCCTCCCTCCCTCCCTTGTCACTCTCTTTCTCCCCCCTCCCTCCCTCCCTTGTCACTCTCTTTCTCCCCCCTCCCTCCCTCCCTTGTCACTCTCTTTCTCCCCCCTCCCTCCCTTGTCACTCTCTTTCTCCTCCCTCCCTCCCTTGTCACTCTCTTTCTCCTCCCTCCCTCCCTTGTCACTCTCTTTCTCCCCCCTCCCTCCCTTGTCACTCTCTTTCTCCCCCCTCCCTCCCTTGTCACTCTCTTTCTCCCCCCTTCCTCCCTCCCTTGTCACTCTCTTTCTCCCCCCTTCCTCCCTCCCTTGTCACTCTCTTTCTCCCCCCTTCCTCCCTCCCTTGTCACTCTCTTTCTCCCCCCTCCCTCCCTTGTCACTCTCTTCTCCCCCCCCCTCCCTCCCTTGTCACTCTCTTTCTCCCCCCCCTCCCTCCCTTGTCACTCTCTTTCTCCCCCTCCCTCCCTTGTCACTCTCTTTCTCCCCCCTCCCTCCCTCCCTTGTCACTCTCTTTCTCCCCCCTCCCTCCCTCCCTTGTCACTCTCTTTCTCCCCCCTCCCTCCCTCCCTTGTCACTCTCTTTCTCCCCCCTCCCTCCCTCCCTTGTCACTCTCTTTCTCCCCCCTCCCTCCCTCCCTTGTCACTCTCTTTCTCCCCCCTCCCTCCCTCCCTTGTCACTCTCTTTCTCCCCCTCCCTCCCTCGCTTGTCACTCTCTTTCTCCCCCCTCCCTCCCTCCCTATGTCACTCTCTTTCTCCCCCCTCCCGTCCCTTGTCACTCTCTTTCTCCCCCCCCTCCCTCCCTTGTCACGCTCTTTCTCCCCCCTCCCTCCCTTGTCACTCTCGTTTCTTCCCCCCTCCCTCCCTTGTCACCTCTTTCTCTGTGTCCCTCCCTCCCTTGTCACGCTCTTTCTCCCCCCTCCCTCCCTCCCTTGTCCTCTCTTTCTCCCCCCTCCCTCCCTCCCTTGTCACTCTCTTCTCCCCCCTCCCTTCCCCGCCCTTGTCACTCTCTTTCTCCCCCCTCCTCCCTCCCTTGTCACTCTCTTTCTCTCCCCCTCCCATCCCTCCCTTGTCACTCTCTTTCTGCCCCCTCCCTCCCTCCCTTGTCACTCTCTTTCTGCCCCCTCCCTCCCTCCCTTGTCACTCTCTTTCTCCCCCCTCCCATCCCTCCCTTTGTCACTCTCTTCCCGCCCTTCCCTTCCCTCCTCTCCCCCCTCCCTCCCTTGTCACTCTCTTTCTCCCCCCTCCCTCCCTCCCTTGTCACTCTCTTTCTCCCCCCCCTCCCTCCCTCCTTGTCACTCTCTTTCTTCCCCCCCTCCCTCCCTCCCTTGTCACTCTCTTTCTCCCCCCTCCCTCCCTTGTCCACTCTCTTTCTCACCCCCTCCCTCCCTCCGTCACTCTCTTTCTCCCCCCTCCCTCCCTTGTCACTCTCATTTCTCCCCCCTCCCTCCCTTGTCACTCTCTTTCTCCCCCTCCCTCCCTCCCTTGTCACTCTCTTTCTCCCCCTCCCTCCCTCCCTTGTCACTCTCTTTCTCCCCCTCCCTCCCTCCCTTGTCACTCTCTTTCTCCCCCCTCCCTCCCTCCCTTGTCACTCTCTCTTTCTCCCCACCCACCTCGGGTGTAGCGTGGCCGAGCTCTGTCCGGTCAGTGATACAGGAGCATTTGCTGTACCTGGCCGGACTGACAGGAAGTGCACACTAAGTGAGCACTTCCTGTCAGTCCGGCCGGGTACAGGAAACAAAAGCTCCTGTACCACGGACCGGACAGAGCTCAGCCACGATACACTTGAGGCGCTTCCCTCCTGTCAGTCCCTCTCTTCATGCTGCGCCAGAGCGGGGCGCCGACAGTGTTGAGGGGCACAATGCGCTGCCCTGCTGAAAGGGAACGGCGTTCCTGCTAAGAAAAAAGTGCAGGAACGCCGTTCCCACGCGTTCCTGCAGGACTCGAGCCCTGTTGATCAGGTTAGTGATGTCCGACTGCTATTATTCTGAACTCAACTGTACATCATGATTTGATGTTATACCTGGCCACCTTTGGGTCTTGTCGGAAGAGTAGTAGAATATTCTTAGTATTTATAAAGAGCGCCCAACAAGGAAAACAAGCCAGAAGTAGTATGAGGATCCCACGCTGCAGCACAATGCCAATTCGCTTTAGATTTGTACCTCCAAATATCTGAAAGAGGGAATAGAAAGGTGTCCCCAACCAAGATAAAAATATGATTTCTTTATAAATAGATTTACTGTAACGATATTGAAACCAATGGGTAGATGTAGAAAAACATCAAATCAAATAAAATTGTATCAATATACACTCACCTAAAGAATTATTAGGAACACCATACTAATACGGTGTTGGACCCCCTTTTGCCTTCAGAACTGCTCAGGTAGCCTGTGGCATTAAAAGGATAGCCAATTGGCACTAAGGGGCCTAAAGTGTGCCCAGAAAACATCCCCCACACCATTACACCACCAGCCTGCACAGTGGTAACAAGGCATGATGGATACATGTTCTCATTCTGTTTACGCCAAATTCAGACTCTACCATTTGAATGTCTCAACAGAAATCGAGACTCATCAGACCAGGCAACATTTTTCCAGTCTTCAACAGTCCAATTTTGGTGAGCTCGTGCAAATTGTCCTTGACCAGGACCACAACCCTAAATGCATTGAAGCAACTGCCATGTGTTTGGTTGTCTAGATAATTGCATTAATGAGAAATAGAACAGGTGTTCCTAATAATTCTTTAGGTGAGTGTACATTTATTTTGTTAAAATTGTACCATCCGTTTCTGTACAAAGCTTTATGCAAAATAAGTGGTTCTTCTAGAGTTGTACATATTTTTCCAAGGGTCTTGTCAAGTTGTACTACTTGAAGAGGCCACAACATAATGTTGACAATAATGTTACAAGAAAATTACATTGTTCTGTTGACAAAGCAACAAACCTGAGATATGAGTGTATCACATGCCGAAGATAAGCCAAGTCCTACTGAAAGTCCAGTGACTGAAATAACCTAAAATCAAAGAACATAGGCAATTATATCTATATAGTACGAGGAGTGAAAGCATCCACACACCCTAATAAGGTTAAAAACGCTGCAGCATCTTGGATGAATGAAAGCTACAGAATAAAATGATTTTATCTTTATTTAATGATGTTACATAATAATGTAGACTTAGTGGTGGAGCTGGGGTCAGGGTACATGGGTCTGGGAGCATCAGCCATGGCTGCTAAAGGGGATGCCTCGACTGGTGTCAGAGGCTTGTGAGGACAGCATGAGGTAGCAACTACGGAGAGAATTACAAATGTACCTATTACATGGTACTGTTACTGTACATAGTTTGTAAGGCTGAAAAATACATCTGTCCATCCAGTTCAGCCTACACTGCAAGTTGATCGAGAAAAAGGTAAAAAACCCTGTGAGGTAGAAGCCAATTTTCCTCACTTTAGGGGAAGAACATTCCTTCCCGACTGCAATCAGAAGAAGGGTCCATTCACACGTCCGCAAAAGGGTCCGCACCCGTTCCGCAATTTTGCGGAACGGGTGCGGACCCATTCATTCTCTATGTGCCCGGACGTGAAGCGGAGAGCACGCTATGTGCTCTCCGCTTCTACATTTGTGGAGCACGGCCCCGAACTTCCGGGTTTCGGCCCCGAACTTCCGGTCCGCAGCTCCGCAAAAGATAGAACATGTCCTATTCTTGTCCGCAGCTGCGGACAAGAATAGGCATTTCTATAGCGGATGCCGGCCGGGTGTGTTGCGGATCCGCAATTTGCGGGTCCGCAACACACCACGGATGTGTGAATGGACCCTTACTCCCTATTGTGGAGCTTTTATCATCAGTAATAGTAGTTAGAATATGAACTTTGATGCACCTTGCATTGGAGGCAGAGCTTCATGTTGAGGGCTCCCTGCATTGGAGCCCCTCTATTCTGCTCTGAGTGACAGCCATAGAGGTCTACTGGTCAGATGCTACAGCCGTCACTCAAAGCAGAGGGGAAGGTCTATAAAGCAGCTCAATGTGAGCACTTTACAGTGAAGCCCTGCTTCCAGTGCACATAAAGGGGTTGTCCACCTTTTTTAAGCAATGGCCTATCCTCAGGATAGGCGAGCACTAGCTGATCGGCAAGGATTCGGCACCCTGCATCCCCACCGATCAGCTGTTTGGGTGTAGCTCCATTGCTGAAAGTCGGCGCTGGAATAGCACTGCATATTCTATATTGTATTGGGCAGCGCTTGACGCTGCCGTGCTGCTCACATTGAAGTGACTAGAAAAATTCCACAAAAGGTTTGTTTGCCCTGCTTTTCCCAGCCCCTCTCTAGTGTTGTCAGAACAGCATGGTAAAAACTGCTGACAGACTCTCTTTAATACTAATTGTACACAAGTATTGACATTATATAGAATTGTTATTAATTGCTTTTTGCATGAAGCTGTAATTTGGTCATTGGAGGGTGGCATTTACTTTGCTATTCTGTGGTATTGCTATGTAGGAAAGGAACTGTATACAGTATTATTTTTTCTTTTTGCAGTGTATATTGGTAGCATTACTGTAAAACATTGTTTTCTTAGGCACCATACTGCATGACTAGTATAACTTGATACTACTTCATATATCTATTTGTATACTATTTGAAAGTATACTGTATGGGAAGGAAGATGCATATTCTCAATTAAATGATTTATGGATGTAAGAAAACATAGTAAGCATTTAGCTTGGTTTTCAGCATAGTGATTTCCCTATTTGCAGTTACCAGCAGTCCCTGTGATTGTTACTGCACAAAAGTGACACAGACCTAGCTCAAATTGGCCTCATTCTCCCTGTCCAAGGTTGGAGGGCGATTGCTAAGCTCTCTTGTCCTAGGAAAAGGATACATTATGATTTTTCTTTGTAAAAGTATATTCACAAGTGGTAAGGGGGGCAACAAATCAATGTGTTTTTCTTTTGTTTTCTTTTTCTACAAGTTGGCGATTGTTTTCATGGAATATAATGGAACAGTCTTCTGCATTCCCACCATTAATTTACCTTCCATCCACAAAATATTATCTTTCCTGACACGCTTATGCCTCATTCACACGTCAGTGTATAGTCAGTGATTTCCTTCAGTGATTTGGAGCCAAAACCGGTTGCGGTTCTAAACACAGAACAGGAGCAGATCTTCCTTATACCTTATGTCTGTAGAGTCTCCAATCCTGGTTTTGGCTCACAGTCACTGATGGAAATCACTGACCACTGACATGTTTCAGCTGAGTTGCAGTAACCACATGCAGATAAACGTTCATTTCCATTTTGCACCAGTACCAGTACCATGGTTTCAAGTTGCAAACACAGGTGCAGCACCGCAGCTCAGGCACAACATGTAGGGGCATCTTTACTGAGTTTTTGGAGTCTAAACTTACTGCATTGGCAAGTGTCACTGCATCCAGCTCTTCTTTGCCCAGGTGACCACAGAATATGGAGCTGACAATATTGATGGAGAAACACAGCACCTGCGAGAGAATCTGTACCAAGAAAAAAAGAAAGAATCTTGTGTTTTATGTATAAACGTGAAATGATTTGAGAGGCAACTGGTTATTGATAATTGGTCACGTGGTTTTCCTAAACCCGTGTGGCCATAACAGCCAGTTAACACTCAATTCATTAGCAAATGGATTTTTGTTGCAAGTGGGCTATCCTAACACACTATACTGAATGATGCTTTAAAGAAGTACACATTGGAGGCAGGACTACACCACAACTTCAGATTGCATGCAGTCACAAGTGCCCACACCTTTGCTTATTTTCTCTTAAGGGGATTGTATTTGGAGACATCAGTGATAATCACGCTGACAAGTACAGAAGTGAGCAACAATGTCTGACTGCAACGTTTAATTTCATGTGATTTTTAAGTAGCCTTAGCTTTGAATTGTACTGCGATTTAAAATCACGTGAGTTGCACATATCTTGTTGTTTTTTTTGCATGTCAGTTTCATGTTGCATGTTTTTTTGCATCTGAGTTGCATGTTGCATAGCAAATAAAGATATCATGTTTGCATTTATAACATTGCTAAAAAGCTAAGTTATAGACCTGGAATTGACTCCACCTATATAAACCCAGTGCTAAACTGTTGGGCTCATGGATACCAATAGAACAAGTTGGAATTGTCAGGTCGCTATGATGACTAGAAAATTAACCCTCTTGGCAGCCAGACAGAAGGGGCACTTATTAGTTTCAGCTCTATTAGCACAGATCAATGTAGGACGAGTAAGCTCCATAGTGCAGAAAGTAATAGATACCACACAATGAACGACCAGATAGCAAAAGTGGCTGTAAAAATCCAATCAGTTCTGAGGGCCCCTTTACATGGACTGCCAAAGCAGGCAATTATTGGGAATGTTCTGTTCATTCCCAATAATTGCCTGCTCATCAGAAGAGAATAGAGCATTGTATGGGGACCAGGGATTGCTGCTGTGATAGTTAGTCCCCATAAAGAATTATTGTTTCTGGGCAGCAGATTGCTGTTTAAAAACAATTAGAGTGTTTGCTCATTGATTGGGTGATCTGCAGCACCTGGCAATTTTCAGGAACAAGCATTCCTAGGAGCGATCTTTCCTGATAATTGCTCAGATCATGGAAAGGAGATTTTACCGGTAATTCTAGGAATCCTTCATAACATGAGATGTCAACAGGTCCTCCATATCCTCATCCATCAATGTTTACACATAGCTACTTAGGAACCATTGTCATTATTTACATTAGAATATATTATGTACATAAGAAAGGGAAGGGAAATAAGCTTGCTGTCGCTGAGGATTCCTAGAAAATGAATAACCGGTAAGAACAACAAATATTTTTTTTTTCAATTCATCCTCCATGACAGCAGCAGAGGAGAATACCAAATAATAATTTTTGGGGAGGGGCATATAATTGACAGCAGATCCAATATTTAGTATATCAAGAACATATGGTGTGTAGACCAGGTCAGAGCTTTTCAATTCTGCTCAATGGATGCTCCAGCCTTCTCAGCCTAGGTGACAGAAACAGCCCTAGTGGAATGGACTTCCTGTCCTTTTGGAGATGGTATTCGTGGGCTACGTAAGCCTCAAAAATAGACACTTTATCCAGCTGCATGGGGTATTTTTGGATCTTTTCTCTCCATTGTTAGTTCGCTGAGACTGAATATAAAGATTTTGATCTTTCCTCCAAAGTTTGGAGATTTCCAAGTACATTAAAGAGACCATATGCTACAGTATGCCAGTACAGTGGAATCCATACATCCGTACACTGCAATGTACGAGTATACTGATTACAAGTACAGTTAAGAAATTTGTGGCACTACTTCTTAAAGATCCAAAATGAATCACATTTATTAATCCATAAAATAAAATGTGTAGCAATGTTACATGTGTAGCAATGTAACATGTTTTTCTCAGCATAGATCAAGGAAATCCAGATTCTTTCAAGCAAGCATTGTTTCAGTCCAGAATGGACATTTATCAAGCCAAATCTGGTGTAGACATGGGGTGAGTATGGAGCGGGGAAGGTCACGACCTGTGCGCTGAGAGAATTACATTTCTGCACAGATTACTTTTCGTTATATGGATTAATAAATGTGATTCCTTTTTATCTTTAAGAAGTAGTGCCTTAGAGAATCAGCATACTGTTGGAAGCCTTCCCCACTCAATACTCAGCCCACATCTACATCAGATTTGGCCTGAAAAGAATCTGAATATCCTTAATCTCTGCTGACATTTAACGTTGCTGCACTAATTACTTTTAGTTATATAGATTAATAAATATGATTCATGTAGTGCAACAAATTTCTTAACTGTACAGTCTAGGGCTGAAGAGTATTTCTACGACCACCTTCATAATTGAAAGGAGTACATTACCATAAGGACTGTACTGATTCCAAAGTGCAATAGACACCTGAATTTCAGGAGACTATTTTTTTCTTTTTTTAGAAAAAACTGTAAAATCTATAAATAAAATACAAACCGGATTCCAAAAAAGTTGCGACACTATACAAATCGTGAATAAAAACTGAATGCAATGGTGTGGAGGTGCCAACTTCTAATATTTTATTCAGAATAGAACATAAATCACGGAACAAAAGTTTAAACTGAGAAAATGTACCATTTTAAGGGAAAAATATGTTGAATCAGAATTTCATGGTGTCAACAAATCCCCCAAAAGTTGGGACAAGGCCATTTTCACCACTGTGTGGCATCTCCCCTTCTTACAACACTCAACAGACGTCTGGGGACCGAGGAGACCAGTTTCTCAAGTTTAGAAATAGGAATGCTCTCCCATTCTTGTCTAATACAGGCCTCTAACTGTTCAATCGTCTTGGGCCTTCTTTGTTGCACCTTCCTCTTTATGATGCGCCAAATGTTCTCTATAGGTGAAAGATCTGGACTGCAGACTGGCCATTTCAGTACCTGGATCCTTCTCCTACGCAGCCATGATGTTGTGATTGATGCAGAATGTGGTCTGGCATTATCTTGTTGAAAAATGCAGGGTCTTCCCTGAAAGAGATGACGTCTGGATGGGAGCATATGTTGTTCTAGAACCTGAATATATTTTTCTGCATTGATGGTGCCTTTCCAGACATGCAAGCTGCCCATGCCACACGCACTCATGCAACCCCATACTATCAGAGATGCAGGCTTCTGAACTGAGCGTTCATAACAACTTGGGTTGTCCTTGTCCTCTTTGGTCCGGATGACATGGCGTTCCAGATTTCCAAAAAGAACTACGAATCGCGACTCGTCTGACCACAGAACAGTCTTCCATTTTGCCACACTCCATTTTAAATGATCCCTGGCCCAGTGAAAACGCCTGAGCTTGTGGATCTTGCTTAGAAATGGCTTCTTCTTTGCACTGTAGAGTTTCAGCTGGCAACGGCGGATGGCACGGTGGATTGTGTTCACTGACAATGGTTTGAGGAAGTATTCCTGAGCTCATTCTGTGATTTCCTTTACAGTAGCATTCCTGTTTGTGGTGCAGTGTCGTTTAAGGGCCCGGAGATCGCGGGCATCCAGTATGGTTTTACGGCCTTGACCCTTACGCACAGAGATTGTTCCAGATTCTCTGAATCTTCCGATTATGTTATGCACAGTTGATGATGATAGATGCAAAGTCTTTGCAATTTTTCGCTGGGTAACACCTTTCTGATATTGCTCCACTATCTTTCTGCGCAGCATTGTGGGAATTGGTGATCCTCTACCCATCTTGGCTTCTGAGAGACACTGCCACTCTGAGAAGCTCTTTTTATACCCAATCATGTTGCCAATTGACCTAATTAGTGTTAATTGGTCTTCCAGCTATTCGTTATGCTCAAATTTACTTTTTCCAGCCTCTTATTGCTACTTGTCCCAACTTTTTGGGGATTTGTTGACACCGTGAAAATTTGAATCAACGTATTTTTCCTTTAAAATGATACATTTACTCGGATTAAACGTTTGATCTGTCATCTATGTTCTATTACAAATAAAATATTGACATTTGCCATCTCCACATCATTGCATTCAGTTTTTATTCACAATTTGTTTAGTGCCCCAACTTTTTTGGAATCCGGTTTGTATATAGCAAAAATGTATTTCAGGGATTTTAGAACATTTTAAGTAATCTTGTCTAAAGAGTTAGATACCCTTTGCAATTAATGCAGCTCTATTGACTTCAGTGGTGACTGCTGTAAGATTACTTCGATTGAATCAAGTCCTAGCAGTTTATCCTCAGAATAGGTCATCAATATCAGATCAGCGGGGGTCCGACACCTGGGACCTCCCTGGGACCTCCTCCATTCAGCTGCAAGAAGGCCATGTGATGTCGCCATACATTGGTCGTATGGCCTAGTTGCAGCTCAGCCCCAATTAAGTGAATAGAGTTCAAATGTTGGCGCCTAGTACTCTGAAAGGTGCAAGCTTTCCACCTCTTTTTGCTGGCATTAGTATTAACTAATACCAGTAGATACTGATGCCAAAGGACCCTCTTCTTCAAGTTCTTTGCTTTTAACCACCAGTGAAGTGAAATCTTGACTAGACCTTTGAACGATAGAGAATTCTTCTCCCAAATTTAGGATTAGAATTTAAAGTGGTCTTGACTGAAGTGGCATTGGTACAATGCTTGGATGCAGGCCTCATCGATCTCAGGGCAGGCATTGCATTTCTTAGAAACATTTAAGTTGTTTTTTAGAATAAAAATATTTTCTTCTGTAAACCTCTAATTTCATCTGTAATTTTTTGCGAGAAAAAGGAGGATTGTCTTTGAGAATCTAAAAGTACTCCAAAAACAATCCACCTTCTGCCTTCAGGGCTAAAAAGCAAGCCAAGCCTAGAGGCATGAGGTAGGTAAAATCCAAATGAAAGGCAAGTGAACTCATATTGATAAATGATCCTAGATAATTACAAATCTGAGAGACTTCATATTGAGGATGTATGGAAATGTGATCATATGCATCCTGAAGGTCATTATACCATTAATTATTGTTCTAAAATATCCATTCTGTTTCTTTACAAGAACAAGGAACAATGGCCTAGATATCTTTCTGTCAGGGGAACTGGAGTACCGTATATACTCGAGTATAAGACGAGTTTTTTGGCACATATTTTTGTGCTCAAAAAGCCCCCTCGTCTTATACTCGAGTCTAGGTCTGTATTATGGCAACTTACATTGCCATAATACAGACCATGACATGTTGGGGGCCGGAGAAGCTGTTACTTACCTTTACAGCTGCTCCGGTCAGCTCCCAGCACGCCCGCGCGGCACCTCTGTTAAGCTCCCAGTGTAAATCTCGCGAGACACGCGGGCCGCGAGATTTACACTGGGAGCAGACCGCGAGATTTACACCGGCAGTAAGTACCGGCCCCTGCACAGCCTGCCCTCCCCCTGGACAGCCCTCCCTCCCCCTGGAAATCCCCCGCTCCCCCTGGACAGCCCCCCCTCCCTGGTTAAGTATGAAGTAGGGAGGGGTATTTTCTTGATTGCGAAAATTCGCAAAAAAATCGCATTCAAATTTTCGCATAAAAATTCGCATGAACTGGTGTTTTCCCAAAAATCTAATTTTATTGGTACGGTATCTATTTTTATTTTTGAAATTTACCAGTAGCTGCTGCATTTCCCACCCTAGTCTTATACTCGAGTCAATAATTGTTCCCATTTTTTGGGGGTAAAATTAGGGGCCTCGGCTTATACTCGGGTCGGCCTATACTCGAGTATATACGGTATCACCTGCATCTGAAGTATTTTTCTGTAGTCCTGTAACACTTTTTGAACTATAGAAGATGGTAGAGTATAGCACAGCAAGCTACACTGTTTATGAAATTGACAATTTATAGGAACCAGTGTTGTTTCCTTTGCTAGACTACACTGACTCCCATTCACTGCTATGGGAGTTATGGAAACAGAGGAACAACCCCCCCCCCCCGATGCTTACTCAGGTTAGTCCCATATCAGATACAAAAGGCAGAAATAGCAATAACCCTTTAAATATCTTAAATTAAAGTGGACAGTTCCTCTTAGGACCCTTTCACACAGATAGTGTTTGTCAGTGATCTCCATCAGTGATTGTGAACCAAAACCAGGAGTAGCACCTACACAGAAATAAAGGTATAATGGAAGCATTGCATAGTTTCTGCATGGGTTAAGTAGAATATCCACAAGCTCCTAATCAGGGCAAAGGACTTGGTGGAGTCAATTGAAGGGCTCCCTAATAACACCTGCAGAGACTGTATGGACTAATGTGTCTTTAGTCAAGTTAACCAAAAGGCCTTGTCATGGATGGGCATCCTGGGAGGCTTGGCTATCTAGTCATTTATGCACATCTGCAACCTGTGCAAAACCCACTACTGCCCCAGGTGCCCTTTCACGGAAGAAACATCTTTGCACCAGTTTTTTTAGTGCCCCTTTGCACAGGGCCTGTTGGATGCCCTGGAACATGAACTGTAAAGAGTCTGTGCCCAGGAACAGCCTACAATACACCTCGGTGCTGTATGGACTATTTCCTGGGATTTATACTGTTGTGGCCATCCAAGAAGCCTGCCACTTTATGAACTGTTTTAAGGACACTGGACACTATATGGGTTGCCAGGAATCACCTTATTCTCAGGAGGGAGAGGATGTCTGTCCTGGACTGCCGCAGGCTTATGCACAGCCTGCTGCTGGACTACAGCATCCTCTCCCCACTTTTGTGTCTGTCCTTTTTGTGTATAAAAAAAGCTTCAGGCAGTTGCATTGGAGGATTATGTTAATTTGTGAGCGTATAGGAATGTTAGTGTAGCATGCATTGTGATGTATAGTGTAGGCTAGCCTGGGCTTTACATTACAATAACATGCTATGAATGACAAATGGTATTATTTACTGAGTGCTGCCTCATGGCCTTTGCTGCGTCGCAGTACTTTGTATGCATGAGGACATAAAAGTTAATAAATTAACTTTTCAATAAAAAAAATAAAAAAATGTGCACATGAGCTTTCCTCTGAGATATTTTGGGAAGCATCCTTGTCACCCTACAGTGGAGGAGGAGAGGGAATAAATATATGGAAAGCTCCAGCAGCACAGTGTCTCAGTGATTAGCAGTGCTAGGGTCCTGGGTTCAAATCTGACGAAGGACATCTGCATGGAGTTTGTATGTTCTCCCCGTGCTTGCGTGGGTTTCTTCAGGGTACTCTAGTTTCCTCCCACATTCCAAAAAGACATACTGATAGGGAAATAGGGAACTTAGATTGCGAGCCCCATTGGGGACAGTGTGATGCTAATGTCTGTAAAGCACAGCGAAATATAGTGTCTATATAAATAAATAAAAAATAATACATACCCCTAAGCAGACTTACTGGGTTGGGTTTTACACAGTGTTCTGCAGATTCAGAACAGATACTTCAGGTATCGCGAGGAAGGTAAATAAAGACTTTAATTTCTACGTTATATAGGTCAGAGATATCAGGGTGACTTTAAAGGGAACCTGTCACCCAAAAATCGCCTATTAAGCTGTTTACAGTACCTTATAGTGCTGTATAGTCGTTTCTTGATGCACTTTTTGTTCGTTTTGCCGCATGTATGCTCAGTCAGAAATCGATGTTATATTCAGCTGCTGCCCCGTGCTTCAAGTCAGGCTTGAAGTCACGGGGGCAGCGGCCTCGGCGTCTTACATGGCCCTCTCCCCGCCCCCTGCCTCTGTGACTGACAGCCGAACTCCGAATCCGGGACCGCGCTCAACGGCCGCATGCGCAGTAAAGGGCGGCAGGAGCGCGGTCCCGGCTGCCGCGCGTACTACGCGCCGTCTTACTTTCGCCGCACTGCGCATGCGCCCGACATCCTGTATCAAACGCGCCCAGATGCCGGGCGCGGGCGCGTTTGATACAGGATGTCGGGCGCATGCGCAGTGCGCCCGAGCTATTTGAGAAACCTTGGCGCGGTGCTCAGGCTCAGACATGGCCTCCACAGTAGGATATTGTGGCGAAACCAACCTCGCCACTGGGTTTTGGAGAGGCCTGTTTACCAGCCTCTTGCCTCAGGATTATGGCCCATACTAACTTTTAAACCCCTGAACCTATTCAAGTGAATTTTGGATAGGTTTGTCCCCAAGTTATACTGGTTAAATTGATGTAAGTTATATGTATGGACAATGTAAACTCACAAAGTTGTAACAATTTATAATAAGTGTAACTTGTCAGCTTGGGAGATAGTTGAGTGGATAGACAGAGGGGAGGAATATGCTGGGTGTGTTTCTATTGTCCCATTGTGTGTTTAAATGGTGATGTCTGTCCTGTTGTCTCCACATGTGTATTGGCGATTTCCCTTTGTCCTGAGAGATAATTGGATTTCTTCCCGGTTGTCTCCAGGGCAGAGAGGAGGAAACCATGATGTTGTATCTGTCCTGTGTCGCAGTCTCCCTTCTGGCCCCCTAGGGACGTGAACGATTGGTTGCTGTACTTACATTGTATGTGTTGTAATATATTGATTGGTTGTATTTCAAAACCCTGTGGGCAGTACTATGTTGGTGGTTTGTTTATAAAAGAGGCTGTACGTGCAAGTACAGTCAGTTCCTGTTTTAACCCTCAAAGTGAAGTGTCGTCTCATTCTTGGGGGAGGATTTATGGTATGCTGTTCCAGTTTGACTGCTAGGAGCGTAAACCTATTCGTATGGTTTCCTATTCCACTGTCTACAGCATTCATATGCAGGAGAGGATTTATATGCTTCTTCGGTTCGGTGATTGTGGGGTCTGCCAGATCCATCAACGGAGGTACTCAGTCGGGGTGCCAGGTGATCCGTTACAGATATGTTAGCTAATCTCTCAATTTTAACATCAGTATGAGGGTTTAGTAAGACCACAGAGTGCACCTGTCTTTGCAAATGTTATCATATTGTTATATTGGTCATCACATCCACATAATTGCTATCTTGTGTAGGATGTCTATTGTGGTACTTGTGGTCCGCTGCGGGCATCCTCCACTGTATGCATTTTTGCTGGGGATCGCCATTAGCAACGGGCCACAAGTGCAGGATTTGCTCCTCTGTATAGATATGCACAACTGCATGTGGGTTTGAGTACTTCCTGCCTGTTTAACACCACGCCATTTTTTCTGTTGGTTTGTATATAGAGATGCTTGAAGGTGTATAAACTCCAATTTAAATGTGCCTGTTTTCCATCCACAGGCTACATTTAGGTGCACCTGTGAGGCCTGGGCCATATCAGCCAGTCTTGAGTGGGACTCACAGACTCCTCCCTCCTCCCATTGCAGGTATGGCTACATTCTGGAGGTAACTGGTGAGTTGGATGTGAGTCGGACCTTACGCTCCTGTAATTTGCCCACTGGCTCCTGGTATTGCCCATACGGCACAGGTAAGTGAGAGTTAGGTCCCAAGCTATTTGAGAAACCTTGGCACAGTGCTCGGGCTCAGACATGTCCTCCACAGTAGGATATGTTGGCTAATCACTCCATTTTAACATCAGTATGAGGGTTTAGTAAGACCGCAGAGTGCACCTGTCTTTGCAAATATTATCATAAAGGATAGGGAGGAATCATTCCACAGCATTTATGTTGAATAGCGTTCAGTAGGGGAGGTTACAGCCTGGGTAATTGTAACATTTCTATTACACCTTGCTGCACTGACTGGGGATCCAAATTGCCATGATACAGCCCTGTAATTCCAGACCGTTCTTATTAGGGTGCAAGTGCTGATTGATACAGGCATTGACAGGGTTTATTACAAGGAAATATTTCTACGTCTTGTTTGTCCTTGCGCGGTGCAGTTATATGTTCTAAAGCATTTTTTGGATTGTATTAGTGGGAAAAAAGGGCTTATTAGCTGTTGTGTGGTAAAGTGCTAAAATTACAGCCCTTTTTGATGTGTATTAGTGGCAAAAGTAAAATATATTTGCCGCTCAGAGGTGCAGTTATCTGTTATAAAGCCTTTTGTGGAGTGTATTAGTGGCAAAAGAAAAAATATATTTGCTGCTCAGCAGTGGTTATCTGTTGTAAAGTCTTTTGTGGCGTGTATTAGCAGAAAAAGAAAAAACATATTTGCCGCTCAGTGGTGCAATTAGCTGTTCTAAAACCTTTTGTGGCGTGTATTAGTGGAAAAAGAAAATATATATTTGCAGCTCAGCGGTGCAGTTATCTGTTCTAAAATCTTTTGTGGTGTGTATTAGTTGAAAAAGAAAAAATATATTTGCCGTTCAGCGGTGTTGAAAAGCCTTTTGTGTAGTGGAAAAGTGGAAAAAAAAAAGAAGGGCCTATTTGCCGTTCAGCGGTGCAGTTATATGTGGTAAAGCCCTTTTTGCTGTATGAACTGAATAACATAGTGGTGAATTTTTTTTCTGTGAAACAGGCTTTTTTCAGGAAAAATGATGGGTGATTGTAGTCTTCCTTTTGCTGTATGGACCGAATTACGTAGTGGTGACATTTTTGATGTGAAACTGGCATTTGTTGGGAAAATTCATGGGTGATTGCACACCTCCTTTTGCTGTATGGACCGAATTAAGTCATCCTGGGTCCTGCAGTAAACATAATGAAGACGCTGATGACAACACACCAGCAGACTTTGCCTTTACCATCTATTCACAATTAAATCAAGCAGCTTCAGTAAGTTGAAAATATTCATGTGTTTTTATCTGCTCCGTCTGCATTCGATCTACACAGCACACAAGACATGACAGGAGAGCCTCTGCTTTGGAGTCCAAGTCCAGTCTCTTAAGATCAGGAGTTCCATCAGAATTGTGCGTAACATTCTTGCTCCCTGTGCAAAGCCATAACAAAAAGGACTCCATAGGCATACACATCAGAGAAAGCTGAAGCTGGTTGCCCTAATTTTAATCCAGGAGTAGTAAACACCGTGAAGCACATAGAGGTGGCTGAACTCCGCTGCTGTGTATCTCTTGTGAAGTCAATGTCTCCAACTATGCCCCTCTCGCGATTTACAGCAAATGCATAATTTCCATGTAGAGATCCAAGAATTATGTTGGAGGCATGTAGTGTATGCAAGCCATGTGCGACCCCTTCTCATCACTCTCACGCTGTTCTGCACGGAGTCACACAGGGGAGGAACTGCTTTGTGTCCTTCAGCAAGAAATCGAATCCTGGCTTTCTCCGTGACAATTCAAAATCGGAACCATAGTGACCAACAACGGGAAGAACATGGTGTCGGCGCTGCGTCATGGAGGGCTGAGCCATGCGCCCTGCATGGCACACGTGTTCAATCTGGTTGTTAAGCGGTTCCTGAAGTCTTCCACCCATCTGCAAGATATCCTAAAAAAAGGCCCAGGAAACTTTGCATGCACTTCAGCCACTCTTACACCGCAAAGCACACCCTCCTTTAGCAAATATTCCGTTCACGTGTCATCTCCGTTTTGGATCCACTCCTGTTTTTTGGGCATTAGCAATACTGATGGATTACTGACCAAATGCTGCCGAGTGAAGGCAGATGCTCTACAAACAGGATCTGTTTTTTGTGGGTTATTGTTCTGACGGATCAGAGGAAGGGCAAAATAATCAGTGATGTCAACACAAACTTACTGCGGACACCCTCTCCACTCTGTCGGGGGGCTCAACTTGTATAAGCGTTTAATAGAACAGGTTCTGTAGATATCTATGCAGAATCAACTGACGACGGTGTAAAAGGAGTGCGCTTCTTCTTGGCGCTAACATTGACCTGTAAGGCAGAGTTCCTACTTGAGTTATTTGGTCAGTTTTGGCCCCGTGACTGCACAAATAAGTGAAGTGTGCAGTGATTCTAAGAGCGACGCCAGTCATCTGCATGTCATACGGACTCACAGTATTATTTCACTACCAAAGCAGACTCCCTATGGGTGTTACTGCAAGGCACAGTGTTCGATACCACTATAAAGGCTCTCTGCAGCCAGGAAATAGCCGTTTTTAACAAAATTCACCGCAAATATATTTGGATTGAACCAAATAAAAAAAATATAATTTGGCGAACCGAATTTCTTAAAAATTCGCTCATCTCTAGTCCTGGCATTGAAGGAGAGAGGAACAGCTAGAGAGGAGGAAGGTAGACCAATCGATTCCTGCTGTCTGGTGAGTACTTTCAGCAAAACTCTGCCATTGGCAAAGGAGCTCGCCAGAAAAAAAAAGTCTCTGCCGTGCCCCAGTAAGGACAGGAAAAAATGGTGGATGAGGGTGGGGCGGGCTTTTAATCTCTGTTTCCTGGCTCTAATTAAGGTGTGGAGTCAACCTTCAGCAATGCCCTTTGAAAACCGTTTGTCAAATATTGAATTAACATTATTCCACACCGTCAATACGGGACACGAGGAAAACTTTAAAAATTATGACAACCAGCTGCGTAGCTTGACCTATTTGTAACTCAATACATGCGCCAAAAACTGTTCATATGCTGTACATGTATAAGTATATGCAAGCCTTAACTGTGGGGTAAAATATCAGCATTGACTTACCAAAGGTCCTGCTAATCCACATAGCTGCTTAACTTCAACTGTGGGATTACCTGGGAAAGTCTGGCGGAGTCTTTGCAGAAAAGCACTACAGCGTTTCTGTAGCAGGGGAGGAAATCTCTGAGTTATTCCATTTTCTTGATCCTTCATGGTGATATGCTCCATCTGCTGACTGTAGTACAACTGAATAACTTACTTGTAAATCACATTTGCTTGAAAGATCTAGATTTACTCATTAACAAAAATCTTTTATCTATTGAAAGAAACTGTTTAATATCCTTGTCTACCACTTGACCCATTTCTCTACACACATAACCTGGAATGAAAAACTGAACATTTTCCATTGCTAAACAATGTAACACAGCTTTTTGCCACTTGTCTACCCCAGTGGACTTCAATACCCTGGGTCCTCATTGAATATCCAAATAAGAAAAAAACGGAAATAATGCTCTCTCTAATGCCAATAAAACTAACTTGTGATTGGAGCAGGAGTGGCGCCTCCCCTTGATGCACTAAGAGGTTATAAATACCACCCATCCAATGTGAAAGCCACTAATAGCCATGGTAGCTCTAAGGATGGTGCCGTTAGGAATTAATTTTAATAGTGCGTGATCCATCTGTGAGAATCAGTGCAAGCAGCACACGACAGCATCAGCACAGCCTGGCCTGCAAACTTATGATTTTACCTCTGCCACAGACCATAAACTGTGAGAGATGCACAGCATAAATCCAAGGATGAAAGTATTATAGCCTGATACACACTTTTTTTTTCTCGAGTTAATTAATAATCTGTGATAAAAGTAATGTTTTAAATAACATTATACGGGGTAGAAGAATTGGGCATTTATTGTCAAATGTGTTGTTAAAGGGACACTACCATTACAATATTCTGTATAACCTACAGGGTATATGTGAATATTCTATGTACTTTATTTTACATAAACAGGTAGATGGTTTTCTGGATATGATTTTTTTTAAAGTTTACATTACTTCCTGTCCTGGCTTTTTAACTTCCTCCTTTGTTTGGACCTTTAGAACGGCATACAGCCTTTCTTAACTTTGTCAGATCACTCACTATGGTCAGAGAGGGAAGGATATGAGCGAGTCAATAACAATCCAAGCAGCAAAAGAGCCTCCTGTATTACATTAACATCTTTATTTCATCATTATTCAAAAAATTGAATCAACACATACCAAATCACAGAGGCAGATAAAGCTACCACGACGTTTCGGGGGTGTTCCCCTTCTTTAGGCATGCTCAGTGTGCTCCTCCACATGAATAACTAGCACTACTTAATTCCTAATTATAAACACATGCAGTAGTAAAATAACAAATCTTAGGGTCCATTCATGCGTCCGTAGAATGGGTCTGCATCAGTTCCGCAATTCTGCGGAATGGGTGCGGACCCATTCATTCTCAATGGGGACGGAAAGGATGCGGACAGCACACATTGTGCAGTCTGCATCCGCATTTCCAGTCCGCGGCTCCTGGAAAAACTAGAACATGTCCCATTCTTGTCCGCAATAGCGGATAAGACTAGGCATTTCTATAGGGGTGCCGGCCCGGTGTATAACCTATCTTAGGGGTCCGGGCATTAGTGGGGGGATCATTATAGAGGCCAAAAGATTCAAAGGGAGAACAGCATAGACTTTTGAAGACTATATTCAAATCCTAAGTAGGAGCTGCCTTCCTCATGGATGAGTATAATCCTGGAAATATCCGTGACAAATCTCTTAACCCACCGTGCTCAGCCAAGGAAAAATGTAAGTAGATACTAAGGGCGGAATTTGTACTTAAATAAATATGGGGACTCAACACCTAACCAAGAGCAGATATTTTTTTTTCTTCCATATCTTGAGGTAGATAGCAGATGTCGCCCGTTTACGGCTTTGTTGAAGAGTGGAAATGGCTCTATTTGTTGATGCGTGTTTCTTTAGGGATTCAATTTCAGGATCAAGCAAAACTTAAGGGTGTATTAGACCCCCCAAATGCTGCAAGCGATCGTCGAGAGGGAAGAGTTTCCTCCCGGCAGTCGCCAGATAGCTAGCAGAGGACCCCGCTGCAATTACATGCAGTGATGTTCTCTGCAGAATGAGGAGGAGAGATCGCTGTGCCATCGCTTGTCTCCATGCAGGACAGCGGTCTGCTGGCGGCAAATTGTGATTACACAGCATGCTGAAAGATCTGAATTGGCTGATGAACGAGTGTCTGCAATAGAGGCAGCATTAGACTGCCAGATGATCGCTAAGAATCCATTCACACGTCTGCGGAATGGGTGCCGACCCATTCATTCTCAATAGGGACGGAAAGGATGCGGCCGCATTTCCGGTCCGCGGCTCCCGAAAAAAATAGAACATGTCCTATTCTTGTCCGCAATAGCGGACAAGAATAGGCATTTCTATAGGGGTGCCGACCCGGTGTATTGCGAATCCGCAATACACTACGGACGTGTGAATAGACCCTAATGAGCATTCATAGGTATAGGAATAGCGGTTATCGGGCAGAAAATCTGCCCATCTAATATACCCTTTAGGCTTTGAACACCCAGGTGAAGGAGACCCTGAGATAACAGGCCCCTCCTGATCGGAAGAATTTAATCTTCTAGTGCCAGAAGTCTCAGGGGTGTGAACCAACTCCTAATGTATCAGGACAGGAGGACTAGGATAATCTTTGCTGATTCTTCCCTGATGACTTGAGGAAAAGCATAGACTAGATTCTATTGTAAATTCTAGTGTAGGATTCCAATCCCAGGTTCTTATCCCAAATGCGCAGTTGTTTCACCTTGTAGCCAAACAATCGGATTCCAGAGGCTGGTGCGCTCACGTACACCTGCACCCTAGAGAGAAGTTCCAGCCTCTAGAATTAATTTGTTTGGCTACAAGGTGAAACAACTGCGCATTTGGGATAAGAACCTGGGATTGGAATCCTACACTCATAGGCAGAGCGATCATCTTTTGGAACTTTTGACTGTGAAGCGAACTTTACCCACGTCGCTAGGTGGATCTGCAGCGCCGATAAGTAACCACAGAGATCTGAGACTGTTTCAATTATAGACTAGATTCATGTCGCAAGGTTGGGACAAAGCTTCCACAGCTAAGGGATTGTCCCTTTTGTTGAGAGAAAAGCAGCAACTTTCTTGTTTTTCCAGAACGCGAACAAGTCTGTCTGGGGAAGGCCTCATTTCTCTACCAGAAGAATGAAGACATCGTTGTGTAATGACCACTCTCATGGTTGAAGCCGTCTTCAACTTAGATAGTCTGCGGTCAGATTTTCCGAGCCCCTTAGGTGAAAATCGCTGAAATAAAAGTCACCCACATTTCTTCCCAAGTGAAGATTTTTCCTGGTAAAGTCTAAAGATAGTGATACTTTATATCTCCCTGATGGCGAAGGAAAGAAACCATCCGTGATGCTGTAGAATTCTTAGATAAAACCCTTTCAACAAGTTTTGAGCACTTCTTAGAGTCTTGAAGATCGCTCTTAAAGGGGTTATCCTGGAAAAGAGAAATTATGAACTAGGGGGTCCGAGTCCTGGCACCAATGCCAGTCAGCAGATTCAGGGCAACCTCTGCACTCACTGGAGCTCTGGTGAGTGATGCAGGCTCCCGGGAGCTTTCCAAGCACAGCATTACATACCAGCAGAAGCACTGAAATTATGGTATGAGCAGACGCTGAGACAAAGGCCCCTTCTAATCCTATGATGTCACGTCCACCAGTGTGCTGCCTCTGGTGTGCTGGTCACTCACAGATCCATACAAAGTGGTGACATGGGAGGGAAACCGTTGGACACACTCCAAGAATGAGTGCCATACCCTGTGCGACTGTCCTCCAACACCAGAGCAAGCCATATTGTGGGGGGAGGCTGGCCAGCAGTGTAGCATTCCAGAAAACACCTGCTAGCTGGCAGCAATGGGACCATTGGCTGGCAAGTAGTCAACTATTCATGCAGGTCCTGCTGCCAGGCTAAGGGACCTCTGTCCCAATAGGTGTTAGCTGGGCTGAAGGGGGCAGCATAGAGGAAAGGTCCACCCTGATCAAGCCTCAGCCTCAGGGAACGTAAAACCTCTACAGTACCTGTCCTCTATGGGGACAGGAAAAAAACTAGTGGGTGGTAGTGGAAGGGGCCTTTTAACCTCTGTTTTTCTGTCCCTTTAGAGGTCAATAGTACATCTTTCTGTAGTGAAGTAATGGAGGACATCCTGGAAATATTATTTGGGCACTGTGTACGTGTATATAGATAGATAGATAAAAAAAACAAACGCACACATACATACATCAAAGGTTACTTTGCTCTGGGGGCTAAAAGCTTGATAGGAAAGGCTACTTTTATGTAACTTGTCACTAAAGCTTCTGGTCATTGAGGTGTTGTCTTCATGAATTATGACATTTGGAAACCTCAAGGTTTTACTAAACTATGCAGTTCTGTAACCATGATCTTTTGAATCTAATTTTCAACATTTTCATGCTTTTCCCTTGATTGTGCTTAAAGCAGATTTGTCAGCTTAATATGTATTATGTGAACCATATTTCAGCTACTGACCTGTAGTACAACACACCAAAATGGCCCAAACATTGTGCTATTTGGTTGCTAACAGCACTGAAAGAACACACCAGACTCATATGAATTTGGTTGTATTAATAAGCAGACCTTTTACCCGGCCTCCCTTCAGGACGGTGATCAACATGTTGATGTATGCAAGTATATACACAGGAGCCTGCCAATTGCTTTCCAATGGGTAGGGTAAAAGTAGGAACTCTGCTCATGAAAACTGGTGCAGGTGTTGCTCAAACAGGGTCATTGGTCTTGGCAGATAACATTTACACCAATTTACTGAAGTAAATAACTGAAATCTATGCAATTTGTCATAAATTAAGTGCATTTCTTAGGATATTAACGCTAGTGTGAAAGTAGCCTATGACGGATCTCAATACCGGAAAAAAACGCTTCCATTTTGTCCTCATTCATTGTCAATGGGGACAAAACATAACTGAACAGAATGGAATGCTCCAAAATGCATTCCATTCTCATACCGGAGAGCAAACCGCAACATGCTGCAATTTGCTTTCCGTCCTGGGATGCGGAGCAAAACTAATCCGTCATGACCCACAATACAAGTCAACGGGGACGGATCTGTTTTCTCTGACACAATAGAAAACTGATCTGACCCCCATTGACTTTCAATGGCATATAAGCCAGATAATACAACCGGATCCGTTCATAACGGATGCAGATGGTTGTATTATCAGTAAGGCCTCTTTCACATGGGTGTCATATTTTTGGCCCGGATAAGAGGCGTGTGCATTGCGGGAAAATGCGCGATTTTTCTGCGCGAGTGCAAAACATTGTCATGCGTTGCACTCGCGTGAGAAAAATCGCGCATGTTTGGTACCCAAACCCGAACTTCTTGGGATTGATGTTCTGAAGATTGTAATATTTTCCCTTATAACATGGTTATAAGGGAAAATAATAGCATTCTGAATACAGAATGCATAGTAAAACAGCGCTAGAGGGGTTATAAAAAAAAAAAAAAAAAATATTTAACTCACCTTAGTCCACTTGATCGCGAAGCCGGCATCTCCTTGTGTCTCCTCTGCGCTGAACAGGACCTGGGGTGAGCATTATATAGAGGTTAAGGACCTTTGATGACGTCACTCCGGTCATCACATGGTACGTCACATGATCTTTTACCATGGTGATTCACCATGGTAAAAGACCATGTGATGACCGGAGTGACGTCATCAAAGGTCCTTAACCTCTATTTAATGCTCACCCCAGGTCCTGTTCAGCGCAGAGGAGACACAAAGAGATGCCGGCTTCGCGATCAAGTGGACTAAGGTGAGTTAAAAATTTTTTAACCCCTCTAGCGCTGTTTTACTATGCATTCTGTATTCAGAATGCTATTATTTTCCCTTATAACCATGTTATAAGGGAAAATAATAATGATCGGGTCTCCATCCCGATCGTCTCCTAGCAACCGTGCGTGAAAATCGCACCACATCCGTACTTGCTTGCGGATGCTATGCGATTTTCACGCTTCCCATTCACTTCTATGGGGCCTGCGTCGCGTGAAAATCGGACAATATAGAGCATGCTCCGATTTTCACTCAACGCACAAGTGATGTGTGAAAATCACCGCTCATGTGCACAGCCCCATAGAAATTAACGGGTCAGGATTCAGTGCGGGTGCAATATGTTCACCTCACGCATCGCACCCGCACGGAAAACTCGCCCGTGTGAAAGGGGCCTAACGGTAGCGCTTTTGCTGAATCTTGCTGGATCCAGCAAAAACGCTAGTGTGAAAGTAGCCTTAGGCTGTTGGATTCAGCAAAAACGCTAGTGTGAAAGTAGCCTTAGGCTGTTGTGTGTGCAGGAATGTTCAGGTTTTTTTTTTTTTTTTTGCAGCTTTTAAAGCCAAAACTAGAAGTGAATAAAAAAAGAGCAATAATATCTTTATAATTTCTGCAACTGCATTTCAGTTCCATTTATCTCAATGGCACTGTTTTCGTGAGCAAACACATGGATTTCTGCAAACCTCATTCAGAAGAATGGTACAGGAACACAATGGTCTAAAAAAAAATTGCCACATGTGTGTGCAGAAATCTGTGTGCTCTCCATAAAAACACCACCGTTCAGATCTAGTTTTCAGTGGCAGACATTTTTGCTACTAGGTTAAATATGGAACACAAAAAAAAAAAAAAAAAAAAAAAAAACACGTTTTCCAGGCAAACATTCAAATTTATTTGGTATCACTCTCTAGGACATTTTAAGTAAAAAATGTAGCAGAAAAGACAGATGTACTGTAAAATAGTACAAATTTTAACCTTGGGTATAATATAAATGTTTAATATACTATTTATATTTAATTACAACATACACATTTATAGAAAAAACACAAGGTAGCTTTATGGGAATTCACAAGTGCCCATTTTTTTTATCCCTGAAGCTGCATATTGTGCAGATACATCTAAAGGTACAGTACCTCAAACAGTCTTAGTTACTGTCATCAACGTCATTACTAAAGTTAGTGGGAACTAGCACCCGCCTCATAAGCGTCTGTTGGAGGCATTTGGTTGAGGTTTCTTCCACTTTTGATGTTGAGGGTAATGCAGAATGCAATGAAGAAATGTTCTAGTCTTTGTGCTATAGTAGCCGTAGTACTACTCCTAATCACACAGGTACAGCAACAGAAATATGCAACAACTGCCTGTCGCTCATGTCAACCGTACAGTACTCATCACTGGTCCACAACATGTTAAAAATTGCCTATAAAAAAATGAATAATCTGTTTTCAAACAGTCATCAACAGCTCCTAACAGATCTCATTGACTAATAATGCGTTTCAGACTGTGCTATTTTTGCCACCAAATTACTGAAACCCTGGACAAAAAGAGAATAGTGCAAATGTGGGCAGAACCTTGTATACAAACACACCAATCAAAAACAATAATGTAAATGTTCAATTTTTGGTACTTAAATGGGTTATACCATCTTAGACAATGGGGGTATATCGCTAGGATATGCCCCCATTGTCTGATAAGTGCGGGTCCCAGAGGGGAGACCTGCACCTACAAGGAGAACGGAGCCGGGGAGAGTTGTGGCTCGAGGACCCCGGGGTCCGTCCACTACCAGGCGCAGCTCCCCACCTCTCCCATTGAAGCGAAAGGGAGCGCACTGCGCATGCGCAGCCACCGCTCCCATTAAGTTCTATGGGACCGCCGGAAATAGCCAGGCCAGCGCTCGGCTATTTTCGGCGGCTCCATAGAAATTAATGAAGGGCGGCTGCGCATGCGCCCTCCTCAACTTTCTCCGCTCCGTTCTCCTTGTAGGTGCGGATACCAGAGGTGGGACCCGCACCTATCAGACAATGGGGGCATATCCTAGCGATATGCCCCCATTGTCTAAGATGGGAAAACCCCTTTAATAGAAAAACTTCTAGAGTGTAAAATATTTTGATAAATGTACTTATAGTGAAGTACATTTCACATCACCTGACATGTCATTGGGAATACAGTTGTCAAGACTCTCACTGACATGGCAACAGGACTGGATCACTGGATCTTCTATTGATATAAATGGTAAGAAGCACATGCAGCCCTATTGTTCTAGCAATCCGTCAGTGTGTGTGTGTGTGTGCGGGGGGCAGTGTCTCAGTTTATTTGATTAAACCAATGACATATAACTTGTCTCTGATCTAATTAATGGAGAAAGTGTACCGTACACTGTAGGTTACTGGTGCTCTGCGGAACAATTCTTCAATCCATAACAGTAGGAAGACTCAGCTGCACAGTGTGCAGTGATATGGGTAAGTTATTTAAAATGTATCCATATCAGTAGCTCTGTGTACGGCAGATCCTTTTTACTATTGTCTCAGTGAAGTTGTGTCAGAAGACATGTAATGTAATGGAGAAATTTTATTCTAAAGACTGGAATTAAAATAGAAATTAATTTGTTAACAACTGTCCTTTGTACTCCAGAGTGGCCCGTCACCTGAACATGGACTGCAGTGTGGACAGGGTGGATTCTAGACATTGGCTTAACTCAGTTTATGGCTTTATGACCATTCTATCCGTTACCAGTAAAAACTTTAATTATGATCCCAGTCAGCAGCACCACTACAGCTAAACAGACTACTAGACCCCGTCTGAGAATCAGCTGTCTTGTGGAAAGGACCTCGCCAACTATATCGGAAGCCTCGGATGGATCATCTTCAAGAACCAGATAATCTGAGTGACTTTCACTAAAAAAGACATCTGGCAAGATGGCGGCGCCTGCAGTTATACTTTGATCCACAGCAGAATATTCATCATCTAAACAGATAGAAAATACATACATTAAAAATGTTAATCAGATGCAACCAACTCATCTTACAGAAGACTCTGTAACAATATGTCAGAAATAGCTTAACATAAATAACATAGTAAAGATTTTTTTTTTTAAGTTGCATAATACACTATGGGGGGGATTTATCATGCCCTGAACTCCAGAATTCTTTGAAAAGTTGCAAAACAATGACCTTCGGATATCATATAGAGCTGTCACACAGTGCAGATGGAAGGAGGGGGGGATGCGCGGATCTGCACTTGTTAAAACACGAAGAGACCATCTCCTGGGCACTTGCAGCATCGGCAGGTATCCCTTTCTTGGGACGAAATTACCCACAAAAGACATCTTGGGGTTTAATCCACGAGAGCTTGTTTTTTTGAGGGACGGGTTAACATTTTCATATTTTGCAGTACATATAACTTTTTCATCATTTCTTTATTGTTTCCATTATTCGTGATAATTTTACAGTTAGGACACGTGATCACATGATCGTTCATGCAATACACTGCAATACTTCTGTATTATGCTTGGCAGCATAATAATCACTGGAAACCTGTTAGACCCCATCTATGGCAGAGCCTAATAGGTGTACAAAGATGGCAATCCAGATGGGCTTCATTGCATTTGGGTAACAGAAGTGCCTCCTCTTGACCACGTCATTTAATGGCTTAAAAGATAACCAACTCATCCTGTTTGTGTTAATCTTCCTTGAATTACTAGTAAAAAAAAAACATTATGTACTAGAGAGAATTTGATAATTTTATGTGTTTGGTTACATAACGGTAATTTATGGTAGTTTAAATAAAGCCATATTTATAGGTCATTTACTAATTGGAGTTCATTGAGAAGTTTGTAGCCAAAAATGATACAAAATTAAGCATTTCAAGATGCAGTAGCGCTTTAATCAGCCAGAATCAGATTTCTCTCCAATCCTAACTGTGCAGTATAGTTTCAGCTGTCACTAACTGCAGCTGATGTGGGCTTAGCTGCAGAGTCTGTGCCATCCCTATGCCGTACATAAACACAGCTGAAGTGGAAGGAGCTGTGTTAGACACAAAAAGGTTTTCAGTATTTTCAATGGTAATCCAAAATAGCTGTTTTCCAAAATGCATAAAACTGTCTCTAGTGTCAAGTCAATGTCTGAAGCTTAAGTTACCAAGTTATCAGTAGGTAGGAGAACTATTTTGCATACTTTTTTCGATTTCTCTACAGACTCTCACAGGATCTCCACAAAGAGAATAAGGGCCTTTCATACAACAGAAGACCCAGGTAATACTACCTGAGGCAAAACTAAAATAATATTCATGGCCTAGTCATAGACTATTCCTGCAGAGATAGCCTTCATGTCTGTGAAAACGCTCTGGCTGGGTTCACACCTGAGCGTTTTACAGCGCGTTCCTACACGCTGTAAAACGCTCAACAAGTAGAAACCAATGATTCCCTATGGGAATGGTTCTCACCTGGGCGTTTTACAGCGCGTACGATCGCGCTGTAAAACGCCCGACGCCCCAAGAAGTACATGAGCTTCTTTGGGGCGTCTTGTCGCGCGTTCCCGTACAAAGACTTTCGGGAACGCGCGACAATGGGCGTTCGCTTGTCTCTGTATGCGCGATTGCAAACGCCCGTACAATCGCGCATACAGAGCGCTCCTTTCAGAACGCTCAGGTGTGAACCCAGCGTCAAGAACAACTCTTCTTTCCATATTTAATCTCCTATTATTTGTTACTTATTACTTTTTGATTGACATGTGAAGCTTTATTCAGACTTACTGTATAGTGAGCAGAGCTCTTGTGCTATCATGGTACACTGCATCATGGTACACTGTATATATAAGCCAGATACTTGCCGGATGTAGACATGCCAAATCCTGAGCTAGTTTCCTTCTGTGAAATGCTGGGCCCTTCATCTTCTTTCTTTACTCCTGCTCGAACTTGTGCCTAAGAAATAAATAAATCATATATATTATATATATATATATATATATATATATATATATATATATATATATATATATATATATATATATATACACACACACACACACACACACACACCACACACACACAGTTATGTCCATATATATTTGGACAGAGGCAACATTTCTCAAATTTTTGTTCTGTACATTACCATAATGGATTTTGAACAAAACAATTCAGATGCAGTTGAAGTTCAGACTTTCAGCTTTAATTCAGTGGGTTGAACAAAATGATTGCATAAAAATGTGAGGAACTAAAGCATTTTTTAAACGCAATCCCTTCATTTCCAGGGCTCAAAAGTAATTGGACAAAATAAATAATTGTACTTAAAATGTTAATTTCTAATACTCTCTGCCAGGCCTTTACTGCAGCTCTTTTCAGTTGCTGTTTGTTTGTGGGCCTTTCTGTCTGAAGTTTAGTCTTTAACAAGTGAAATACATGCTCTACTGGGTTCAGATCAGGTGACTGACTTGGCCATTCAAGAATATTTCACTTCTTTGCTTTAATAAACTCCTCGGTTGCTTTGGCTTTATGTTTTGGGTCATTGTCCATCTGACCAATCAGTTTGGCTGGATTTGAGGACACAGTATGTTTCTGAAAACCCCAGAATTCATCTGTCTGCTTTTGTCCTGTGTCACATCATCAATAAACACTAGGGACCCAGTGCCACTGGCAGCCATGCATGCCCAAGCCATCACACTGCCTGCGCCGTGATTTACAAATGATGTGGTATGCTTTGAATCATGAGCTGTACCATGCATTCGCCATACTTTTTTTCTTTCCATCATTCTGGTAGAGGTTGATCTTGGTTTCATCTGTCCAAAGAATGTTCTTCCAGAAGTGTGCTGGTTTTTTAAGTCCAATCTAGCCTTCTTATTCTTGAGGCTGATGAGTGGCTTGTTTCGTGCAGTGAACCCTCTGTATTTACTTTCATGCAGTCTTCTCTATGGTAGATTTGGATATTGATACGCCTATATCCTGGAGAGTGTTGTTCACTTGGTTGGCTGTTGTGAAGGTGTCTCTCTTCACCATGGTAAATATTATGCAATCATCCACCATTGTTGTTTTCCGTGGGCGTCTAGGTCTTTTTGCATTGTTGAGGTCACCAGTGCTTTCTTTCTTTCTCAGTATGTACCAAACTGTAGATTTTTCCACTCCTAATAGTGTAGCAGTTTCTCAGATTTTTTTTTTCTGTTTTCGCAGATGAAGGATGGCTTGTTTCACCTGCATGGAGAGCTCCTTTGACCGCATGTTTACTTCTCAGCAAAATCTTTAAAATGCAAGCACCACAGCTCAAATCAACTCCAGGCCTTTTAGGTGCTTAATTGAGAATGAAATAATGAAGGAATTGCCCACACCTGCCCATGAAACAGCCTTTGAGTCAATTATCCAATTACTTTTGGTCCCTTTAAAAACAGGATGTCACAGGTAAAGGAGCTGAAACTACTAAACCCTTCATCCAATTTTATTGTGTATACCCTCAAATGAAAGCTAAAAGTCTGGACTTTATGTCTATGTGGATTATATAACTATGACTTGAATACGTTTTAGTAAGCAGGTAATACAAAAAAATTTGTGTCAGTGTCCAAATATATATGTAACTTTGTGTGTGTGTATATATCCATCTAGTTCCTTGAAAAAGTATTCATACCCCTTCAGTGTATTTTATTGGGATTTTATGTGACAGACCAACAAAAATACCAAACAAAATGTGTAAAGTGAAAAGAAAATGATACATGGTTTTCAAAATACTAAATAAATACTAAATAAAATCTGAAAGGTGTGGCATGCATTTGTATTCACCCCCTGTACTCTGATACCCCTAAATCAAATCCAGTGAGACCAATTGCCTTCATAAGTCACTAATTAGTAAATAGAGTCCACCTGTGTGTAATTTATTCTAAGTATAATGCCTCATTCACACATCAGTGTTTTGGTCAGTGATTTCCTTCAGCGATTGTGAAGCAAAATCAGGATTGGAGCCTCCACAGACATAAGGTATAACCCTAAGTTCACATCTGAGCGTTTTACAGCGCGTTCAAACGCGCTGTAAAACGCTCAACACATGAAAACCAATGCTTCCCTATGGGAATGGTTCTCACCTGGGCGTTTTACAGCGCGTACGATCGCGCTGTAAAACGCCCGACGCATAATCAAGTTCTTGAGCTTCTTTGGGGCGTTTTGACGCGCGTTTGTGGCCATAGGACACTGCAGTCAATCACACAAACGCGCGTCAAACGCTCGTTTACTATTACAAAAAACGCGCATAAAAACGCGCGTTTGAGAAACGCTCAGGTGTGAAAGCAGGGTAAGGGAAAGATCAGCACCTGTTCTGTGTTTAGAGCCGCACCTGGTTTTGGCTCACAATTACTGATGGAAATCACTGACCAAACACTGACTTTGTGAATGAGGCGTAATTACAGCTGTTTTGAAAAAAGGCTTCAGAGGTTTGTTAAGAGAACATTGGTGATCAAACTGCATTATGAAAACCAAGGAACACACCAGACAGGTCAGGGATAAAGATGTGAAGAAGTATAAAGCAGGCTTAGGTTATAAAAAAATATCCCAAGCTCTGAACATCTCATGGAACATTGATTCAACCAATCAATCAATCATCGGAAAATGGAAGGAGTATGGCCCAACTGTAAGCATACCAACTATGGCCATCCACCCAAACCGACAGCCCAGGTAAGGAGAGCACTAATTAGAGAGGCAGCCAAAAGGCTTTTGGTCACTCTGGAGGAGCTGCAGAGAGCCACAGCTCAGGTGAGAGAATCTGTCCACAGGACTACTATTGGTCATGTACGTGAGAAGCCTTTTACACAGTTATGCCTCTATATGATGTTCTGTTGTAGGGCTGCAACGATTAATCGATGTAATCGATAATAATCGATAACTGGATTCGTTGCTCAGCCTGTTAGTTGTTACTGGAGCGTCACGATTGTAAGGTAAAATAAAGATACAGTGAGTGATTAGTCTGCTGTGAGCAGCAGGGCCGGGGCTTCTATGGGGAGGGGGAAATCTGTCTATGGCACTGCTATGGGGAGGGGGAAATCTGTCTATGGCACTGCTATGGGGAAAGGGATCTGTGCACTGTTATGCCCATAACAGTGCACATATCCCTTCCCCATAACAGTGCACATATCCCCCTCTCCATAACAGCGCCACCCACAGATCCCCCTCCCCATAACAGCGCCATCCACAGATCTCCCCATAATAGTGTCGTCCACAGATCCCCCCATAACAGTGCCATCCACAATTTGTTTTAATATGGCCTTTGAACATAATTTTTCAAGTAAAATCATATAAACCGCTTTGTTTTGTAATTTTGTCGTTTTTCCAGATTAATCGATTAATCGTAGAAATTAATCGGCAACTAATCGATTATTCAAATAATCGTTAGCTGCAGCCCTATTCTGTTGAGTTTCTGTGTGCTACCAAACCTGCTGATGAGCTACAGAAAGCGCACACTTTAACTTAAACATACAAAAAAAGTTTAATTTATCATATCTGTTGGATGGTAAAAAAAAAAAAAAGTGCCAGACTTTTATGCAAATCGACTTCGGATGTTTCATCTGAAGTTGATACGCTCATCCCTAGTCATAACCCCTAGAAATGAGAAACTTATAATATGATGGAAAAATTAATCTAGCCAGCAAAGGAGGCAATATGGACAATCACAATACATTAGAGTCAATTCACACGTCCGCATCCGTTCCGCAATTTTGTGGAACAGGTGCGGACCCATTCATTTTCAACAGGGCGAGAATGCGCTGTCCGCATCCGCAAAAAAAATAGAACATTTTCTATGAGAGTGCCGACGATTTGCGGTCCGCAAAATGCATACGGATGTGTGAATGGACCCTTAGTAAGTGCCTTGTATTAACTTTGTCTCCATGATAAATCCCATTTGCTGAAGTGAGACAACCCCTTTAAAGGGAATCTGTCACCTACATTTCACATGTTAATCTACCAGGAATTAATAGTAGTACACGTAAACACCATTGCCAATATACTTTTATATCTCCACACTTTGACCTCATCCTCAAACTTTAATCTACATGTGTATTAGGCACAAAGTGTCCAGCTGGGCAGGTGTGAGCGATTCAAGACGATTCCATTGCTTCCCCCTATCCTCTGTACCATCCCGCCCCTCTCCCTAGACGTCAGAGTTGTGTTCTGCAGGAGCGCTCTCTGGCCCTTCCGGCGCCTGCACATTACATTCCTTAATGTGGACTATGGTCTCACAGTATACACTGAGCATGCCTGTGCCCTCTGCAGCACATGTTCATTGGATACTGTAAGTGGATGAGATGTCAACATCAAAGATCATACAAGAAGATTGGGGATTAAAGGATAGCACAAGAGAGACATTGGTAGGACATATTCTAATTTCTTACTATATTTTACTTTTAAAAGGTGGCGAGTCAAGCCCTGTGTATGCTTGTACTTTTCCCCAACGTAAAAGGCTGAAGAGCTTTTTCACTAGGATGATTCCAGGGGTGTGGTAAATTTGAAATTAGTCTTAAAAGGGGTTATCCCAAACTTCCAGACCTGTACCTCACACGGATTCAGAGATCTGCCCACTCATTGCTGCAATTGCACGGCTACATTTATTTCAAGCTGGCAGCTTAAGCAATTTCTCAGGGGGTACGTACTTTCTGCTGCAGCTGGTGGTGGTTGAAGGATGGAACTGAACTGAACATGTATGTCAACCTCAGTGAGGTGAACAGAGAATTTATAAACAGGTCAAAACAGCAGGCAGGTCTATACAGATAGATTTGAGGGAATAACTCAGTGGCTATACTACATTTTTTATTTACATGTAATTACAAAGGTATTCAGATCCAGGTGCTGGTTTGAAAAATATAGAATATTTTTTGTAACAACTTCTTTAAATCTTTTATTCCCTGAAAACTACAATACACAAGACAGACCAGATCAGATGTCTGAAAGAGGAAATATTTCTCTAAAAGGAGTTCAAATGTATTAAAAAGCATACTACAATACAACTAAAATATGGTAACATGACTAGCACTTTATCATATTTGCATGGTAACAAATAGTGCAACATGCCCTTAAATATTATAATATTAAAGGGGTTCTCCAGGAATTATGAAAATGAAAATACTTAAATATTACTTTATTATAAATATATTCTCAAATACATTTCATTATCTATAATGGTTCATTTTGTCTAGGGAGCAGTCATTAGGAGAAATAAAATGGCCGCCGTCCTATTAGCACACACAAAACCTGTCCTAATCACACAGCAGCACAAGTTACTTCATAACACTGAGGTAAAGCGCTGCCTCATCCTCCTCTCTGATCTGCTTGCAAAGGATTATGATCCCGAATACAGATGAGAAGATCTTCAGCTGAATCTCTGTAGGAATGGAGTTGATGAGGAGCCATGAAGTACAGAGAGAACAGAAAGGACAGACTGTGGTAATGAAGACTGCATACAAGTGCTGCTGCTTATCATCTACACCCCCACTATCCTCTCTGTACTTAATGTTTCTAACTCCATTCCTACAGAAATTAATCTGAAGATCATATTAAACGGTATTTAGGATCATAATCCCTGACAAGTAAGAGAGGAAGATGGCCCAGCTCTAACTTGTCCTCCTGTGTAAATAGGAAATGTTTTATTCGGACCTGTAGTCTGAAATGGTGGCCATTTTATTTTTCCTAATGACTGCTCCCCTGACAAAACAAGCCATTATAACTAATGAAATGTATTTGGTAATATATTTATAAGGAAGTAATATTAAAGTATTTTCATTTTCTTAATTCCCAGAGAAACCCTTTAAGTAAATATTATCATGGTTCGAGCAATGAAAATTCCATCAACAATTATGAATAATTATGTTTACATTAAACTTTTTATTTAACGGCATACTATATAAATCTATTCCCATTTTAATCACAAGTTAAAATTGCAATGGCCTAGGGCATCATACCTCTTTACATGCTTTGTCCCAGTTCATGCGCAAAACATAGATCATGAAAAATGAGGCTTGTAAAAAGACCGGAAACATCATTCCAGACCAGAGGCCTTCAAAAAGAAAACATAATTGAAGCATGTTTGCTTAAACAAATAAGCAATTTTTTTTTATATTCGTTTTATTGAATACACAAAGCAAACAATAATGACAGTCTCAGTACAAAATCCAGCATTAATTGTACAATATTGTTATCTTGTAAAGGTGTACATATGACTTGTGCATTATAATACTAAATAAAATAGACGAAATAATAAAATAACAGTTGACAATAAACTTCTGTGCTGTATCGCTACTTTGCCTCTTTACACTTAGCCGAAGGTTCTTCCACCCCAGAGCAAATAGAAACATATGACCATTGCATATTTATCCCAATTGATTTATTCCAGTACATTCTGTTCCCCTCTACACCACAAAATCACTGCTGTTCGCCTTGTTCTGTCCTTAAGGCCTCAGACAATCTATGTGCGGAGTAAGCAGTACTCGGGGAAGTGCACCAAGTCCCCCATACCTTTTGAAATTTAGATACACACCCTCTATTCTTGAATACAATATTTTCATATGGTATAATGGCGTTGACAAGCGGTTTCCATTGTGTCAAGGTGGGCGGTCTATCACCCATCCACCTCATGGCGTTCGCCTTCCGCGCCACGAACAATACCTCCCTGAGGAATATCCTAATATGATGTGAGTACATATTCTCATCCATTATCCCAAAGAGACAGATCTTCGGGTGCAGTGGTACTACATATCCCAATAAATCCTTGAGTAGTTGAACTACCCTTTCCCAGAACGTTTGCACGTAAGAGCATTCCCATATAAGGTGCCAAAAGTCAGCATCTATAGCCGCGCACCTATGACACTCAGAGTGTGCAAGTCTGCCCATTCTGTTTAGCCTCAGCGGGGTCAAGTAGCTCTGGTGTATTATGCATACTTGAATAAACTTATTATTCACGGCAGGTGACACTAATGTGGGGGATTCTAGAATGTCTGCCTCCTCTTCGCTAGTTAAATCTGGAATTCTATCCTTCCATTTACTGAGTGCTTGTATTGGGGTGCCCTTCAGCTTAACATCTAACAAGTGGGTATACAATGTTGAAATGAAACCCCGCGGTCCCTGTGAACGAATAACTCCAATCATTGGGAAATTGGACAGTGAGATTGGGGTATCCCTATAATGAGTTTGCAAGGCGTGCCTCAACTGCAGAAATCTATAGAAAGCCTGTCTAGGTAGCTCGTGCCTACGACTCATGGACTCATAATCATTGAAAACATTATTGCTGTAGAGATTGCCCAATGTGACAACCCCATGTTCCTTCCAAAATACCTTTTCTTGCATTGCCAATAAATCAGGGAACATGGGGTTATCCCAAATCGGGGTCTCCTGCAGATCCGTTTCTATATTATGTAGGCCCTTGCTAGCTTTCCAAACCTGAATGGCCACCCTATGAATTGGTAGTAGCTTACGTGAGAATATACCAGGTTGCTCCAATACCGGCCACAAGTTGGAGATACCCAGGTATTCAGCTAGTTGTCTCTCTTGTCTGTACAGTTCATCTCCCGGTGACAACCAAGATTTAATATTCCTCAATTGTCCAGCTAAATAATATAAGTATACATCAGGTAAAGACATGCCCCCTTCCTTCTTAAAACGAGACAAGTTAACTATCGATAGCTTGGGCCTATTAGCGCCCCAAATAAAGGGTGACATCAACGAGGTGAGATTTTGAAAGAACTTTTTTGGAACTGCATATGGTGCATGCTGTAAAATATATAAGCACTTTGGCAGGATAATCAATTTTATCAAATTGATTCTCCCTGGTGCAGACAAAGGCAAGTTCTGCCATATCCTAAACTTCTCCTTACAATACGTCAGCAAAGGTTGAATATTTAGTATATGGAAGGACATGGCATTGTTGGTGATATGTACACCCAGATATTTATAGCTGTGCACAATGGGCAGTTCTCCTGAGTCAAAGGTATCTTCCAATTGGTATAAAGGACAGAGAGTCGATTTTGACCAATTTATCCGTAGTCCCGAGAATTGGCTGAATAATTCAATTGTGGAAATTACCCTGGGGAGTGTGGACTTCGCTTGTGACATGAAAAGTACCATATCATCGGCATATAGCCCAACTCTATCTTCTTGTTCACCTATTTGAATGCCATGATAATGTGGGTCTGATCTAATGCGCATGGCCAGTGGCTCTATAGCCAGAGCAAACAGTAATGGCGATAGGGGGCAGCCCTGTCTGGTTCCTCTCTTCAGGTCAAAGTTGTCTGACAGTATCCCATTCACTAATATACCCGCTCTGGGGCTTTTATATAATAATTCCACCCATCTTCTGAATTTAGGGCCAAAGCCGAATTTCCTCAGGACCTGGAACAAATATGGCCATTCAACCGAATCGAATGCCTTCGCTGTGTCTAATGAAGCTAGAGCCCATTTCTCCTGCCTCTGAACACCAATCTGAGTCACTACCTGCACTCTTCTGATATTGTCAGTAGTTGATCTACCTGGCATAAATCCAGATTGATCTGGATGTACCAGTATGGTGGCCACTCTACCCAGTCGTACAGACAATATTTTTGCTATAACCTTATAGTCTATATTTAGCAAGGATATCGGACGATATGACCCGCATTCAACCGGTTCCTTGCCAGGCTTCAGAAGCACTACTATGGTCGCATCATACATTGTTGGTGGGAAACTTCCATTTCTGAAGGCGTCATTATTCCTCTTTTGCTTAAAATGTATAATGTGAGCAGAGTATTTAACGTACACCTCTAAAGGTATTCCATCAGGGCCCGAGGTCTTGCCCCTTGCCAGTTGTGAAATGGCCTCCTGTACCTCTAAGATAGTTATGGGTGCTTCCAAACTGTCCATTGCTTCCTGCGTTAAAGTTTAAATTCCAAATCCTCAAGGTATTGCACAACATCCTCTATCTCATAGTTCACCCTAGAATCGTATAGGTCTCTACAAATAAGCTATTTTAGATCAAGAAATGACCTTATCGTCTCTGTAATTATGTTCTATTATTATTTATTCCTATTGTTTATGTAGTGTCAACATATTCCACTGCATCAGTACTTGGCACATTAACCTATTTAAAAGGGGTTTTCCGATTTTTTTTTTTTTACTGATCACCTATCCTCTGGATGGGTAATAGTATCAGATATGTGGGTTTTCCAACCCCTGGGACCCCCGGCCATCAGCTGTTTGAAAAGACAGTGTCGCTCACAGTAGCGTACATTGTATGGCGACTTGAGGGTGAGCTGCAAAACCAAGCACAATCCCTTCAATGATAATACTGATGACCTAATCCAGAGGATAGGTCATCAGTATAAAAGTCTCAGAAAACCCCTTTTAAAGGGGTTCTGTCACTAGAATTGTCACTATTAAACTGGCTGACATTAGCGATGTGCTAATGTCAGCTGCACCTATCTATGCTATTCTTGTGATTATTCATGCCCCCGTTACTGCAGAATTCTTAGTTTTATATTATGCAAATTAGCCTCTAGGAGCAGGGGGGGATCGTTGCTCCTGCTGCTATAGGCTCCGTTCTCCCACCTCATTACACGCCCTCCAAGTCTTGATTGACAGGGCCAGGCAGCGTTCGCATCCTCCTGCCGCCCCTGTGCGCTGGGCAAATCTCGCGCCGTTCAGTATTCTGCGCAGGGAAGGACGCTCGCCGGCTGCCAGCTTCCTTAACGCGCCTGCGTCGACTACTGAACGGCGCGAGATTTCCCCAGCGCACAGGGGCGGCAGGAGCAACGCCCCCCTGCTCCTAGAGGCCAATTTGCATATTATAAAAGTAAGAATTCTGCAGTAACAGGGGCATGAATAATCACAAGAATAGTAGAGTTAGGTGCAGCTGACATTAGCACATCGCTAATGTCAGCCAGTTTAATTGTAAAAATTCTAGTGACAGAAACCCTTTAAAGAAAACCTGTCACCATGAAAATGCAGTGCAATCTACAGGAAGCATGTTATATGGATGGTAAAAGCGGTCAAAATTGAAATTAAAACATAAAATTGAAATGCATATGTGCCATTTCATTTTTAGCCCATGTGTGCAAAATTCATTAAAAATAAAACAAAATACTTTCTTTTGCAATTTATATTTTCAACTGAAGCATGGGTAATATGTAAGAAAACTTAAAAAAGCTTAAAGAGGACCTTTCATTACAATAAAATCTAAACTAGGGATCTCCCTGCACTTACTATTATCCCAGGGCGCCGCTCCGTTCTCCCGGTATAGGCTCCGGTATCTTCAGATTTTCGGCTTAACCGGGAGGAGCCTGCCCTTGTTCTCCTGGGCATCTTCTTCTTCTCCCAGGCTGTAGCGCTGGCCAATCGCAGCGCTCAGCTCATAGCCTGAGAGGTTTTTTTCTCCCAGGCTATGAGCTGAGCGCTGCGATTGGCCAGCACTCCAGCCTGGGAGAAGGAGACGCCCAGGAGAACAAGAGCAGGCTCCTCCCAGTTGAGCCAAAAATCTGAAGATACTAGACCCTATACCGGCAGAACGGAGCGGCGCCCTGGGATAATAGTAAGTGCAGGGAGATCCCTAGGCGCCGCTCTCCATGTCAGCATACTTAGTTTAGATTTTTTTTATTGTAATGAAAGGTCCTCTTCAATTATCATCATATACTGGTATTTTATAGTCAAAATTAAAAAATGTAATGCAAAATGCATAAGTGAAAGTCAAAACCACAGTTTTCATCTGTGTAGATATGTAAAAATGGCCTTTCATTTATGCATTTGATTTTTTATTGCGATCATAAAATACCAAAGGTGATGATAATTAAATGACAAAACAGAAAATTTAAAGTTATCACATATTACCCATGCTTAGGATGAAAATGAAGATCCAAATAAAAGTATCTCCTTTTTTTTTTTTTATTATGACATGAATCTTGCACACATGGGTTGAAAATAAAATGGCAAATAGGTATTTGCATTTCAATTTTAGGTTTTTAATTTTGGACACTTTCCTACGGAACATGTTATAGAGAAGGAGAAAAAAAAAAGACATATATAGTTGTGTGGGAATGATTCTGTAAAACATTGTTTTTATTTCCACTGTTTCTGTGCTTAGGAGTCCAATGGGTGGTCTTATCAGTTGTAGACTGTATACAGTGAGGTCTGTCAATCACTCAACAGGAATGCCCAATGGACTTCTAATCCCATTTAGATCCCAGATTTAAATGAATAAATTACAAGTATTGGAGACTCTTTTCCCATAAAGCTATATGAATCTGCTCAGCTCCATCCGCTCTATAACATGCTGCCCGCAGATTGCATTGTATTTTTAAGGTGACAGGTTCCCTTTAAACAAACCTTTCAATATGAAAATGTAGTTCAGTCTGAAGGGAGCATGTTGTAGGGCAGGAGGATCTGATCAGACATATAGCTTTATGGGAAAAGATTTAGTATAAATTGTCTAGTACCAAACGCATAATGGTTACATCTCAGTGATTTACAACCATCCCCGTATGAATGTGTATACATGATTGATAAAAAAAGAAAATGGCTGCAAACCATTATACATACAAACTATAGAGCTAAAAAATGGGGATCATTCTAAATAAAAGTGGTATCATACCTACTATAAATGAGTCAATGGAAGCTCTTAGCGCACATATTTGCTCAAACGTGTGTCGGGCCCATCTACCAGGCGTCAAGGTGGCTTCCGCAGATGGGTCCCTGACACTAATATACTGCCTCTCTTTGGACTCAACTAAGCCTACAATATTCAGGGCAGTGTAGAGACCAGCTACAAACATACTCTGCTCAGAAGTCCCAGGTAGATGGGCGTGTTCAGTCTAAAGTAGGCGCTACCCTCAATTAATACTACAAGAAAATTTAGACTAGAACCTTCAGAATCACAGGTGCATATCCATAAAGCAAACACGATAATAAAAAAGAAAATAGCTGCACACCATTATACATACAAACAATAGAGCTAAGAAATGGGGATCATTCTAAATAGAAGTGGTATCATACCTATTATAAATGAGTCAATGGAAGCTCTTAGCGCACATATTTGATCAAATATGTGCGCTAAGAGCTTCCATTGACTCATTAGGCAGAGTGATGAATCTCCTCTAGGGGCCAGTCCTGTATGGAGACTTACTGGAAATACTCCATGTTATGGAAACTTATTGGCAATGCTCCAAACGAATATGCAAGAAAGAAAGAGAACCATCTCACCAGCGTCACATGTTGGAAGTGGCCCCTATAAATCAAGAGTCCCTATAAATCAAGATCTCACTTTCCAATAAGCCTTGGGATTTGACAAGGGAATATAGCGAAGCCAAATATCCAACCGTAGACTGCTTTTTCGGGGTGTTTGCCCCTCATCAGTACGGAGTAGGATTCTGGCTGCAATGCCTTGGAAGGACTGGTTCAGCACCCTGCCTTGTAATATTTCATACGATGAAGTGGGAAACTGGAAAAAAAATCTGAGTGGAGTTGGAAGCAATTGCGCCACAGTTTTATGGGTTTCGTTTTTACAGCCTTCCTTATGCGGTAAAATTAACCTGTTATCTCCTTCTCCGGGTCAGTATGATTACAGCAATAACAAATTTTTATAGTTTTTTGTGCGTTTTAATATTAAATATGTTTGTCTACTTACATCTATGAAGCGGAGTGGGGGCTCTTTTTTTTGCGGGGCGATCTGTAGTTTTTATTAATACTATTTTGGAGTGTGTATAACATTTTGAACATTTTATTCACAGATTCCCTTTACGCATTAAGCTTTACAGACTGTATTACTCGGAGACAATCCCTCTACAAATCACAATACAATAATAGCAGTGCTTACCTATTACTCCAAGTTTTCCTGCAAACATCAATGAAATTCCTACTGGCAAACCCACAAGGTAATACCCAACAGCATTTGTAATTGCACCGATCTTTTGCTTTCCAGATCCTCTAAGTATACCAGCACAAGTGCCCTAAAAATGATCAATAAAGGGTGTAAATTATAACAAGCAATGCTAAACTATACATTGACATGTGACAAGCATTCCCAAGTACTTACAGCTATAGCGTCACACAGATGAAATGGCGCAAAAATGAGCATGAGGCGAGAAACCAGAGCAACAATCTCACTGCAGAAAAAAAAATATATATATATATTTAGGTAAATGCAATCTATAAATTGATGTGCAATACTTTTGACCAAAAAAGAGGTTGCATGAATCGGAAAATACACCTTGTCAGCACATTTCGCCCTAGCAACTGATGTGAGCATGTGAGGTGAAATGTAGGTAGGGGCTATTTCCGGCTGTCCCATAGAGAATGAATGGCACAGCAGATCGCATACTCAGGACATGGGACTCCTATTCTCAGAATTGATATGGGTTCCAGGGGTCCCCTTCAAATAACCCCGTCAATTACTAATAGAAGGTTATCTATAGACAAACAAAACTAATAACACTGAGTTATACTGGCCATATGGGTAAGTGCGCATAGTGAGTGCAGCAATCCCCTCCACCAAACGTTTCATTCACTGCAAATAAGATTTGACATTGAGGAATTTCAGATGTGTATCAGTTCATCAATATTTCTGGGATGCCTTTCATGCACAACCCACAACAGGTCCATAAATATTGGGACATCGACACAATTCTAACATTTTTTGCTCTATACACCACCACAATGGATTTGAAATGAAACGAACAAGATGTGCTTTTACTGCAGACTGTCAGCTTTAATTTGAGGGTATTTACATCACAATCAGGTGAACGGTGAAGGAATTACAACAGTTTGCATATGTGCCTCCCACTTGGTGAAGGACCAAAAGTAATGGGACAGAAAAATCATCATAAATATAATTTCACTTTTTAATACTTGGTTGCAAATCCTTTACAGTCAATTACAGCCTGAAGTCTGGAACGCATAGACATCACCAGACGCTGGGTTTCATCCCTGGTGATGCTCTGCCAGGCCTCTACTGCAACTGTCTTCAGTTCCTGCTTGTTCTTGGGGCATTTTCCCTTCAGTTTTGTCTTCAGCAAGTGAAATGCATGCTCAATCGGATTCAGGTCAGGTGATTGACTTGGCTACTGCATAACATTCCACTTCTTTCCCTTAAAAAACTCTTTGGTTGCTTTTGCAGTATGCTTTGGGTCATTGTCCATCTGCACTGTGAAGCGCCATCCAATGAGTTCTGAAGCATTTGGCTGAATATAAGCAGATAATATTGCCCGAAACACTTCATCCTGCTGCTTTTGTCAGCAGTCACATCATCAATAAATACAAGAGAACCAGTTCCATTGGCAGCGATACATGCCCACGCCATGACACTACCACCACCACCATGCTTCACTGATGAGGTGGTATGCTTAGGATCATGAGCAGTTCCTTTCCTTCTCCATACTCTTCTCTTCCCATCACTCTGGTACAAGTTGATCTTGGTCTCATCTGTCCATAGGATGTTGTTCCAGAACTGTGAAAGCTTTTTTAGATGTCATTTGGCAAACTCTAATCTGGCCTTTCTGTTTTTGAGGCTCACCAATGGTTTCCATCTTGTGGTGAACCCTCTGTATTCACTCTGGTGAAGTCTTCTCTTGATTGTTGACTTTGACACACATACACCTACCTCCTGGAGAGTGTTCTTGATCTGGCCAACTGTTGTGAAGAGTGTTTTCTTCACCAGGGAAAGAATTCTTTGGTCATCCACCACAGTTGTTTTCCGTGGTCTTCCGGGTCTTTTGGTGTTGCTGAGCTCACCGGTCCGTTCCTTCTTTTTAAGAATGTTCCAAACAGTTGTTTTGGCCACGCCTAATGTTTTTGCCATCTCTCTGATGGGGTTGTTTTTTTTTTTTTTCAGCCTGATGATGGCTTGCTTCACTGACGCTCGGTTCAGACCTGAGCATACTTGAACGTAAGCTCTGTATGCGCGATTGTACGGGGGTTTGCAATTGCGCATACAGAGACAAGCGAACGCCCATTGTCGCGCGTTCCCGCTGAAGTCTATGTACGGGAACGTGCGACAAGACGCCCCCAAAGAAGCTCATGTACTTCTTGGGGCGTCGGGCGTTTTAACAGCGCGATCGTACACGCTGTAAAACGCTCAGGTGAGAACCATTCCCATAGGGAATCATTGGTTCTTGCCTGTTGAGCGTTTTACAGCGCGTAGGAACGCGCTGTAAAACGCTCAGGTCTGAACCCAGCCTGACAGTTACAGCTCTTTGGATCGAATCTTGAGAGTTGACAGCATCAGATTCCAAATGCAAATAGCACACTTGAAATAAACTCTGGACCTTTTATCTGCTCATTGTAATTGGGATAATGAGGGAATAACACACACCTGGCCATGGAACAGCTGAGAAGCCAATTTGTAGTGTAGTGGTGTTTGGTGCTACTTTACAGAGCTGCCTGTGTCCTCTGGTGGTCGATCCAAGCAAAAGGGACCACCAGAGGACCAGGTAGCAGGTATATTAGACGCCGTTATCAAAACAGCGTCTAATATACCTTTTAGGGGTTAAAAAAAATTGCATCTACAGCCTGCCAGCGAACGATCGCCGCTGGCAGGCTGTAGATCCACTCGCTTACCTGCAGTTCCTGTGTGCGCGCGTTCACAGAAAATCTCGCGTCTCGCGAGATGACGCACCAAGCAGGAATGAATCGACCGCCTCCGGACCGCAATCCTGCGTTAGGCGGTCCGGAGGCGGTTAAAGAGGACCTCTCACCAGAAAATGCAATGCAATCTGAAAGTACTATGTTATATAGCGGTAGAAGCCAAGCAGATTGATATATATTTTTGTGGGAAAAGATTCTGAAAAACCTGTAATTTATACATATACAGGTGAAACTCGAAAAATTTGAATATCGTGCAAAAATCCATTTATTTCAGTAATGCAAATTAAAAGGAATTGCATTAATGCAGCTTAAAATGAGAATATTGTGAAAAGGTTCAATATTCTAGGCTCAAAGTGTCACACTCTAGTCAGCTAATTAATCCATACCCCCTGACCAAAGGGTACCTGAGTTTGTGACTTTGGGGTTTCATAAGCTGTAAGCCATAATCATCCAAAGTATAACAAATAAAGGCTTGGAATATCTTGCTTTGCATGTAATGAGTCTCTCTCATATGTTAGTGTCCCCTTTAAAGTTGCATTACTGAAATAAATAAACTTTGCACGATATTCACCTGTATATCTAACTAACTATCAATACAGCAGGGAGGTGTTATCAGTGACTAACAGCAATCTCTGTATGGACACTAAAGGTCGCTTTACATGGGACGATATTACAGCAGATAGTCGGGAAAGAAGCGTTCCTTCCTGACAATCCCCTGCTCGTTGGTGGAGGAGACCGCTGCATTTACATGCAGTGATCTCCTCCACAGTATGGGGAGAAGCGATCACTAATACTATAGTTTTTTTCTATACTGACTCAATTGCTGGCAGCATATCGTGTTTATACAGAATGATCTGCTGCCAGTAAACAATCATTTTTGCATGCGCACAAATGATCAGATTACCTGATGACAAGCTTTTCTCTCATTCCCAGGCCAGTGATACTAGTTGTGACATCACCGGGCCTGCGGTAAACATGTGAGAATGCCGCGGTGCTGCTGGAGCGCGGCTGCCTTCTCAAACAGCTGATCGGCGGGGGTCCCGGGTGTCGGACCCCCGCCGATTAGATGCTGATGATCTATCCAGAGGATAGATCATCAGTTTAAACAGACTGCAGAACCCCTTGAATTTTTTTCCCAGTGTAAATGTAGCATTACTCAAAAAATATATAAATTCTATGAAATAATGATTTGCAAAAAGGGGAAAAAATGTAATTATAGAAAACTCAATTCACCAACCTGTCTGAAGTGAAAATGTAAGCTATCACATCTTTTAGCCCGGCCAACAAACTACCAGTGAGAACAGAACAGAACACTAAAACACAAAGGAAAATCATGATCACATTACTATAGACTCTAGATTTATTTGAAGGCAATAACTTGCTTTTCTACAACAAAAAAAAGAAAAACATTTTTGTATCTACTCTAAAACAATTACTACTTACAGGGGTATTCCCATCTGGGAATGATATATTGGATAGAATACGCCATAAATGTCCAACAGGTTCACATCCCACCTCTGGGACCCACTTTTATCTCACGAATGGGGCCTCGAAGTGAATAGACATCGGGCTTCCATTTACCACGAAGGGACGTCGAAAATAAGCTAGCGCTCAGCTATTTTTTTGAGGTTTTGTAGCAGTAGATGGAGTGGTGGCCATGCACGCGCAACTTGCTCTCCATTCACCGCTATGGGACTTTGGAAAATAGCTGAGCTGGGCTATTTTAAGTCCTTCACACCAAAAATCAAGTGGCTACTAATCAGAATACAATTCAAAGCTCCACTACTCAATTTATATACACAATAATGGAAAAAGGAGATTTTTGTGAAACTCACCTGTAAAATCTTTTTCTCGTCTTTTCCATTGGGGGACACAGACCATGGGTATAGCTTAGAGGTATTAGTAGGAGGGACACTATGCAAATGAAAGAGCTCCTCCTCCTCGGGCTATACCCCCAGACTCCACCAGGAGGAACTCAGGCGTTGCACAAGCAGTAGGAGAAGGAGCAAGAAAAAATCATGGAAACCATCGGACCAAGCCATAAGGTCCAACCAGAAACAGAAAAACTGAACTAAAGACCCCTCCTGCAACAGGAATAATGGGTGGGAGCTGTGTCCCCCAATGGAAAAGACGAGAAAAAGATTTTACAGGTGAGTTTCACAAAAATCTCCTTTTCTCGTGCTTTTTTCCATTGGGGGACACAGACCATGGGACGTCCAAAAGCAGTCCATGGGGTGGGAAAAAATATCAGCACCGCCAGGAGGAACGCCCCAACGGTCAAACAGGAACCACAGCCTGCAAAACCCTGCGGCCAAAGCCGCATCAGCCGAAGCCAGTGAATGCAACTGACAAAAATTTGCAAAGGTATGCAAGGACGACCAGGTGGCCGCCGTACACAGCTGAGACGCAGAGGCACGACTGCGTCTTGCCCAGGAAGCCCCCTCCGCCCCAATGGAGTGAGCGGCAATTCTAGCCGGGGGAACTCCACCACAAGCGTGACAAGCCGCGGAAATAGCCAAGCAGATCCAGAGCGCCAAGAACGGCGGACGGAAGCAGTAGCCGCGAGACACACCTTCAGGACCCGTACAACATCCAGGGAATGCAGAGTGCGTTCCTTGGGGTTAGCCGGAGAAGGACAAAAGGAAGGCAGGACAAGATCCTCATCAAGGCGGAAGGGAGAGACCACCCTGGGCAAAAAGAAGGGGACTGGACGGAGCACAACTTAATCCTGGAGGAAAACCATTAAGGCTCCTGACAGGAAAGAGCGGCCAGCTTCGACACCAGTCTGACCTAAAAGCTCGTGATGGGACGAGAACTCACAGCCACTGCATAATAGCCCAGAACTTTAATCACTACGCTATGTAGCTGTATCAGAAGCTATGGTCACAAGGAAGTTCAGATGAGAACAGTCAGAGAGACCCTCCTCAAAGGCTCGAAGGGAGCCGACTGCAGAGCGCGCAGAACCAAATTGAGATCCCAAGGAGACAAAGGGGGAACATACGGGGAACCGAATGCGCCACCCCCGAAGAAAGGTCACCACCGGACCCTTAAGAGCAAGGGACCTCTGACGGCCCGCGCCGAAACCTGACCTTACAGGGAACTAAGCGACAGTCCCTGCACAAGCCCAGACTGAAGAAAAGACAGTACCATCAAGATGGAAAACCGAAGGGGAGGGAACCCCGAACCCTCAAAAAAGGATAGGAAGGCCATCCAGGTACGATAGTAAATCCGGGAGGAAGAAGACTTCCCCGGACTGATCATGGTCCTAACCACTGAATCCGAGAACCCCATCTTTATCAGGATGGCGGTTTCAACAGTCACGCCGGTAAACGAAGAGACCGCAAATTCCGGTGGAAGAACGGGCCCTGAGACAGTAAGTCCTGTCCGTCGGGAAGAGGCCATGGGGCGTCCGCCAGCAACCGAGCCACGTCCGAAAAACCACGCGCGGCGAGGCCACTCTGGGGTGATGAGAACGGTCGGAGTCCCTTCCGCCTCGAACTGGCGTAGACCCTTTGGCAGGAGAGGAAAACAGAGGAGGCTGAAGTCCTGCCACGGAGACACCTGCGCATCCATCCGTACGCCTCCGGATCTCGGGCGCGAGCCAGGACCACTGGGATCTTGTTGTTGAACCCGGACGCCATTAAGTCCACATCCGGACGGTCCCATCTGTGGCAGATTTCTTCGAACCCTTCTGGATGCAGAGACCACTCGCTTGGATCCACCGTGTTGTGGCTTAGAAAGTCCGCTGTCCAGTTGTCCATTCCTGGAATGCAAACTGCTGACAACACCGGAACGTGAGTCTCCGCCCACGTCAGAATTCACTTCACCTCCTGCATCACCATCCGGCTGCGGGTCCCGTCCTGATGGTCGATATAGGCCACGGCCGCGGCATTGCCCGTTTGAACCCGCACTGGGAGGCCCGCAAGGAGAGAGGTCCAATAGGAGAGAGAGAGCGGAAAAAATCGCCCTCAATTCCAGAAAGTTGATTGGAAGGCGAGACTCTGCCGCCGGCCAAATTCCTTGAACCGTGCGAGACTGGAAAACGCCCCCCCAACCCAGGATGCTGGCATCGGTGGCGGCGATCGTCCAGGAGAATGCGAGAAAGGAACTCCCCGACCTCAGGTTCTTTGGGAACAGCCACCAAGGGAGAACTGCCCGAACCCGCTGAAAGGTAAAGGATCTCCTGTTGCGCCAGGCGAGTGTGAAACTGGGCATATGGAAAGGCCTCGAAAGAGGCTACCATAAGACCCAGGACCTGCAAGTATTCCCGAATGGAGAGGCACGGGGAGCGCAGCAGATGCGACACTGCCCCCTGGACCTGGGAGGACTTGAAGGCTGGTAGAATACTTTGGCAGCCGAGGTGTCCAAAATCACCCTCCGGAAGGAGAGCCTCTGGGACGGGAAGAGGCAGGAGTTTGGGAAAGTTACCAGGCAGCCGAACCGTTCCAGGGTCTGAACAGTGATCCGGACGCTGTCCGTGGTCTGCGGTAGAGAGGGGGGCCTCTATCCGGATATCGTCCCGACAGGGCAGCAAAGGAATGCCCCTGGTACGAAGAAGCGCCATGAGCGGTCCAGGACCGTGGCAAGGACCCGCGGGGTGGTCGCCAACCCGAAGGAAGGGCGACAAACTGACAGTGTCGACCCATAATGGCGAAGCGCAGGAATCGATGGTGGGATTCCGCAATCAGGACATGTGATAGGCCTAGGAGCAGCAGGGCGGGCTGACTGGGCCCTCTAGTGCCGGGAAGGCTGGTGCAAAGGAAGGCCTCTTTGCGGGCGACCTGAGACCCCCGGCGGAGGAAGCAGGCGACGGCCTACCAGATGAGAAACGGCAAAAGGCATGCAGAGACGAACTCGTCCAGCTGATCCCCACAAGGCCTGGAAACCCCAAAGGGGAGATTAGCAAGGGAACGCTTGGTGGAGGCGTCAGCGTCCCACACCTTCAATCAGATCTCTTCGCGCTGAGTGACAGAGATGGCCAACCTGCGGGCAAAGAGGGAAACAATGTCCCTAGAAGCTTCGCAAAGAATGTTAGAAGCCTGAGACATCTGGAGAACCAACTCCAGTGTGTTAGTAGCCGCATCTCGTACCGCCAGTTCCTGGTGGTGGTGTTGTAACCACACCGAGAGAGCACTGGCTACCCCTGCTGAGTGAAAGGTAGGTCACAGGGACGCGCTGCCAGCGAAAAAAGGACCTGGAAGAGAGTCTATGCGTCTGTCTACAGCATCCTGGAAAGAGGAACTGACTAAGACAGGAAGGGCCACATAATTGGCTAATCCGGCCACCGGAGGATCCACCTTAGGGGGAGGAGACACCTCTCCTCGCCGTCAGCAGGGAAAGGAAAGTATATTCATGCGCTGGGTGGTCGAGAACCTTATTAAGACCACCCCAGGCCCTGGACATGACCGCGGAAAAATCCCTCATGGACCGGGAACATGGTAGTCTCCGACTGCCTGGACGGAAAAAGGGGGAACTCCTGACCAGTGGAAGGAGGAGAATCCCCTTGGAGAATAAAGGTGTCTCGGACAGTCACCACTAAGTCAGCCACCCTGGTGGAGAGCTTAGGCGAGGGGTCCCGCTCCATGACCTAATCAGAGCCGGAAATTCTCCTTCAGACTTGCGCCCTAAGGGAGGGGAGATCGCCGAACGCCTCTAGACGAGGGGGGGGGGGGGGGGGGGGGGGAGAGCCAGAGCCATCCGAGGAGGGATGCTGCTGCTCACGCTCCCTGTTAGTATTCGGGCGTCTTCTGTGGAAAACCACTTAGAGAGGTGGTTGGCGTCACAGGATTTGAAAATGCCCTATAGTCCAAAAAGGACGTGGCTCGTCCGAGCCGGATAATTCTCCTTCGGAGTACTCTCCCTAGGGAGGGGGAAGAGCAGTCCGCAAGCGCCACCGGCGAGGTGAGGGGGGTGGAGAGACAGAGACATCCGAGGTGGGATGCTGCCGCTCACGCTGCCTCTTCGTAGTCAGTCACCCACTGTGGGGACCACTGAGAGAGATGGAGTCGTTAGCGCCACAGGATTAAAGGACATGGTTGCCTTGGTGACTAAGACCAATTTAGCGGCCGCGCTGGACATGGCAGATGCCCAAGCGGGGACCGCAGGCCCCCAGGGACGTGGAGGAGGGGTGGAGGAGGGGGGTAAGGCAGGGATGCAGGTAATACTTATCTGCTCCTGCAGAACTTCTCCCTCGACTCCAGGACCAGCAGGGATGCACCTCATCAGGCTTCTGACTCCTTGTCCAGGAGTGCAGTGTTCTGGTGGAGGGTGGCAGCAGGAGACCCAGTAGCTGGTGGGATACCGGAGCTGCAGGTCGAGCCCGGATCCACTTGTCTTCTTTGGGGGGCAATGGAGGCAGCCAGGCAGCGTCCAAGGACGGCAGCGGGCATTCCACGGGGGACCAGGAAGGCGCCATGCCGACCTGTGTCCCCATCTAGAATAATATAAACAATTTTTGAAGGCTGAAAGGGGCTTTGAACTCAGAAAGCCTGGACATGGGGCAACAGCAGCAGTACCACTGAGCTACCAGCTTGCCTGGCACAAAACGGAGTAGAGTGATGAGGAGCTGCACGGCCATGAGCAAACAGAGTCTCCGGTGTAAGGAGAGTCAGAGCGGCATGCCGAGGCTCCGCCTCCCCTAACGCGTCATTATGGCGCGAAAAAAGCGCGCGAAAATAAGCGCGCGCACGAAAAATAAGCGCGCGCGCGCGAAAATATGCGCGAAAATAAGCGCACCACGTGGAGGAGCGGCCTGCCGGCGGGCGCTGAGGGAGCGCAGCAGCCAAGGCCCGACGAGAGAAGCGCTGAAGCCCACAGTTTAAGGGGAAGAGATGCCAGTACTCCAGTGCCAAAATGAAGAAAGTGCCCCATCAGGATCCTTCTTCAAGCTCACCCAGGCAGCCACAGACAAATAGACACAGAGGGAGGGGGAGGGATTGTGCAACACTTATCTGCTCAGCATGCTCCCTCGATGTCCAGACCAGCAGGGATGCGCCTCTTCAGACTTCTGACTCCAATCCAGGAGAACAGTGCTCTGGAGGAGGGTAGGCAGCAGGCGTCCCAGCAGCTGGTGGGATGCCGGAGCTAACAGGTCGAGCCCGGATCCACTTATCTTCTTGGGGGGAAATGGAGGCAGCCAGGCAACGTCCCAAAGACGGCGGCGGGCACTCCACGGGGGACCAGGAAGGCGCCATGCCGACCTGTGTCCCCATCTAGAATAAAAATAACAAAAAGGAGTAGAATCAGAGAGTGTCAACCTCCTTCACCAGACACTAAGCAAAGACTGAGTTCCTCCTGGTGGAGTCTGGGGGTATAGCCCGAGGAGGAGGAGCTCTTTCATTTGCATAGTGTCCCTCCTACTAATACCTCTAAGCTATACCCATGGTCTGTGTCCCCCAATGGAAAAAAGCACGAGAAATCATGTGTTCACATCAGCTTCACACTGTCACTTTTATCATCTATACAAAGTTTCTTTGTGCAAACAGGATTTAATTAGAAAAATGTAATAAAAACCTTACAAAAATGTCCATATTCACTTGAATTCAAAAGACGCCTTAGTTATCAAGCATTCTTCACATTTCATTTGTTGTGCACTCGGCTAGGGTGTTCTCAGAGCAGCATAAGCCACGCAACATTTCGAGGGTCATGACCCACTTGAAACATTACGTGCTGGTTTCCTTATGCTGCCCCGATGCCGTGGACTGTGCTCTGAGAACACGCCAGCCAAATGCACAACAAATGAAATGTGTAGAACGCATGATGGCGTCTTTTGGATTCATGTAAACATAGACAAAACACAATTTTTGTAAGGTTTTTTTTAATGCATTTTTCTTCTGGAATATTGTTTGCACAAAGAAACCTTGCGTTAATAAAGTGCAGAAGCCAAAAGTGACATAGTGAAACAAAGAATATTGACAGCAGAAAAAGACCACATGGTCCATCTTGTCCGGCCTTGTTTTATTTCTTCTGTATCTTAGGATAGACCTGTCCTATGTCAGCCATGTTTAGATTCACTTCCTGTAGATTTCCCAAACACCTCTCAACTACTCTTTGGGTGTAAAAATATTTTCTGATATTGGTTCTGTTCTTCCCCTCAACTAATTTTAAATTATGCCCCCTTGATCTTGTGTTGATTTTTTTTTATTTGTATTGAGAACACTTCCCTCCTGAACCTTATTTATGCCCTTATCATACCGTTCAGATGCAATGAGTGTACAGAACGGATAGCATCTGGACCGAATCCTGACCTATTCATTTCAATGGGTATGTGCCCTTTTTTTCCATGTGGAGAGAAACAAACGCTGAACACAATTGCAGATAAAACGAATTGAACGTGCATGCAAAACCATCAAATTGTCTCTGAACAGACCCCAAATCATTCTGTATCACTCGTGTGAAATAAGCCTAAAGGTTTAGATCATATCCCCCTTTCCCTTCTTTAAGGGCACATTTATTAAGACCAGCGTTTTAGACACCGGTCTTAAAAAGCCCCTGCACTAGCGGTGGATTGCCGAAGTTATGTAGAGGCGCTGGCCTCTACATAACTTCGGCATATCCAGTGCCAGTTCTAAATGTAAGGCTACTTTCACACTTTCGTCGCCGGAACTGCCTGCAAAATGTATGCCAACTGATGGCATTAGTAAGACTGATCAGGATCCTGATCAGTCAAAAAAATGCATTGAAATGCTGGATCAGTCTTTCCGGTGTCATCCGGCAAAAAAGATCTGACATTAATTTTTTTTCACCTTTTTTTCGGTCTCCGCATGCGCAGACGGGAAGGACGGATCCGGCATTCCGGTATTTTGAATGCTTTGGAAAAAAATGCCATTCAGGCAAGTTTTTTTTCGCCAGAGATAAAACCGTAGAAAGCTGTGGTTTTCTCTTTTTGCCTGATTAGTCAAAATGACTGAACTGAAGACATCCTGAACGGATTAGGGTACTTTCACACTAGCGTTATTCTTTTCCGGCATATCCCAATGCATTCTGAATGGATAGAAATCCATTCAGTTTGCATCAATATGCCTTCCGTTCAGTCACTGTGTAGAGAAAGACTCCTGAATTCCACTTTTTTGCTTTAAGTGCAGTACTTTATTGCATAGGCTGTTTTCCAGTATACAAATTAAACATTTTTCGGTTTACAGCCTTCGTCAGATCACTGGATGAGCCTCTTACTAATATTTCTATGTGGACTTCTGTGATCCTAATATTCCTGTATGGACTTCTGTGGTGCGTTGTATGGTATGGCTGTATTGTATGGTATGGCTCTGTGGCTTGCGGGCGCTTGTTGAATGCTGTAGCTCTGTTTTTGGCGGATCTGCATGATAAGCGGAGAGATGGATCCGTTCTTGCAATGCATTTGTAGACGGATCCGCACCCGGATCCGTCTACAAATGCTGTCAGTTGTCACACTGATCGGCAGATCCGGCAGGCAGCTCCAACGACGGAACTGCCTGCCGGATCAAACTAACGCTAGTGTGAAAGTACCCTTACTCTCCATTCAGAATGCATGGGGATATACCTGATCAGTTATTTTCCGGTATAGAGCCCCTAGGATGGAACTCTATGCCAGAAAAGAAAAACGCTAGTGTGAAGGTACCCTAAGACAGCTTACATTAAAGTTGATTTGAACACAGGATTTTCAGATGCCATTTTTGGAAGTCCCATAACAGTGAACGTGAGGACACCATGCATGTAAGGTATGCTCTCCATTCACAGCCAGGCCCATTCTTGATATAAGAACATGTCCCAGACATTTATGGTATATCCTATTGGATTAAAGGGGTTGTCCCACAAAGAAAATATTTATAGTTAAATCCAGCCCATTATTATAAATTATTTTTGCATTTACACATTATACATAATTTTTGCAGTGCAACTGATTGATTTTAACTCATCGATGACAGCTGCTGTCCCCAAGATTGCGTTCAACTGAATGCATTCATTTGGACTACAGCTGTAGTTCAATAGTCAAAATCAATCAGTCGAGCTACAAAAAGTCGCAGTCTAGCCCAGGCCTTGAAGGGGTTTTGCCATCACATACAATGGGGGTATATTGCTAGGATATGCCCCCATTGTCTGATAGGTGCAGGTCCCACCTCTGGGACCTGCACCTACAACAAGAAAGGAGCAGGGAAATTAATGGAGGGCGCACTGTGCATGCGCAGCCGCCCCCCATTAATTTCAATGGGGCCGCCGAATATATATTTCAGTCTGTCCCATAGAAATGAATGGGAGCAGGGGCCACGCATGCGCAGCGCTTGGTGGTGGACGGAACCCTGGCTCCGGCCGCCACAGCTTTCCCCACTCAGTTCTCCTTGTAGGTGCGATCCTAACTATATGCCCCCATTGTATGTGATGGGAATACCCCTTTAATGTAACTTCATGGACGCAAATGCCCAGTCTTGTTCCTTCAGCTCTATCTCTTGATCCCCTCACACACATACCTTCTCGGCTTGACCAAGCAAGCATGTGTTTTTGGTATTAAGAGGGGAAGTAAGTTGCTACCAGACTTTTCTGGTTGTGGCTTAGGTCCCCAAAAATAAAAAAAATGAATGGGCAGGTGAAATCCAACAAGTCTGATCCTTATCCCCCCCAACATCGTCTGTCAGTAGGCCCCCTTATACATTCGATTTTGGTGGGACCAAACAACTATCTAATGTCAATGGTCAGCTTAACCCTCTAACTGTTTTGCCCCAGTACAGCTCCAGCAGTGGGAAAAGTAGCTTACTGGAGGGGGAAGGGCTGCTTTAGATGGTGATATCTCCTGAATGGTAGCAGCAAGATGCAACTGTTCTTGTTTGAAAGTTGACATTCCATGCTTTCGTACAATACCACAATGACAAAAATATGTTCAGTACAGGGGAAGATATCACTGATAGAAATCGCATACTGTGAATGCAGCTGAAAGTGAAAGTAAAAAAGGAGATTTTTTGTGAAACTCACCTGTAAAATCTTTTTCTCGTCTTTTCCATTGGGGGACACAGACCATGGGTATAGCTTAGAGGTATTAGTAGGAGGGACACTATGCAAATACAAAAGAGCTCCTCCTCATCGGGCTATACCTCCCGACTCCACCAGGAGGAACTCAGGCGTTGCACAAGCAGTAGGAGAAGGAGCAAGAAAAAAATTATGGAAACCATCGGACCAAGCCATAAGGTCCAACCACAAACAAACTGAACTGAAGACCCCTCCTGCAAGAGGCAGAATGGGTGGGGGCTGTGTCCCCCAATGGAAAAGACGAGAAAAAGATTTTACAGGTGAGTTTCACAAAAAAAATCTCCTTTTCTCGTACTTTTTTCCATTGGGGGACACAGACCATGGGACGTCCTAAAGCAGTCCATGGGGTGGGAAAAAATATCAGCACCACCAGGAGGAACATCCAACGGTCAAACAGGAACCACAGCCTGCAAGACCCTGCGGCCAAAGACAGCATCAGCCGAAGCCAGTGAATGCAACTGATAAAACTTTGTAAAGGTATGTAAGGACGACCAGGTGGCCGCATTACACAGCTGAGACGCAGAGGCACAATTGCGTCTTGCCCAGGAAGCCCCCACCGCCCTAGTGGAGTGAGCGGTAATCCTAGCCGGGGGAACTCTACCACGAGTGCGATAAGCCGCGGAAATAGCCGAGCGGATCCAGCGCGCCACAGAGACCTTGGAGGCCGCCAGACCCTTGCAAGGCCCCTCGGGAATCACAAATAGGGAATCTGAACGGCGGACGGAAGCAGTAGCCGCGAGATACACCTTCAGGGCCCGTACGACATCCAGGGAATGCAGAGTGCGTTCCTTGGGGTTAGCCGGAGAAGGGCAAAAAGGAAGGCAGGACAAGATACTCATTAAGGTGGAAGGGAGAGACCACCTTGGGCAAAAAGGAGGGGACCGGACGAGCACAACCTTATCCTGGTGGAAAACCAGAAAAGGCTCCTGACAGGAAAGAGCGGCCAGCTCCGACACCCGTCTGATGGAAGTTATGGCCACAGGGAAGACCACTTTCCAGGTGAGAACAGTCAGAGAGACCTCCCTCAAAGGCTCGAAGGGGGCCGACTGCAGAGCGCGCAGGACCAAATTGAGATCCCAAGGAGGCAAAGGGGGAACATACGGAGGAACCGAATGTGCCACCCCCTGAAGAAAGGTCTTCACAGGACCCATAAGAGCAAGGGACCTCTGAAAAAAGACGGCCAGCGCCGAAACCTGACCTTTCAGGGAACTAAGCGACAGTCCCTTCTCAAGCCCGGACTGAAGAAAAGACAGCACCATCGGGATGGAAAAGCGAAGGGGAGGGAACCCCGAACCCTCACAAAAGGACAAGAAGGCCTTCCAGGTACGATAGTAAATCCGGGAGGAAGAAGACTTCCTCGCTCTGATCATGGTCCTAATCACTGAATCCGAGAACCCCCTCTTCTTCAGGATGGCGGTTTCAACAGCCACGCCGTTAAACGAAGAGACCGTAAATTCTGGTGGAAGAGCGGGCCCTGAGACAGTAGGTCCTGTCTGTCGGAAAGAGGCGTCCGCCAGCATCCGAGCCACGTTCGAAAACGACGCGCGGCGAGGCCACTCTGGGGGCGATGAGAACGGTCGGGATCCCTTCCGCCTCGATCTTGTGTAGAACCTTTGGTAGGAGAGGAAATGGAGGGAAGACATAGAGGAGGCTGAAGTCCTGCCACGGAGACACCAGCGCGTCCACTCCGTACGCCTTCGGATCTCGGGCGCGAGCCAGGAACACTGGGAGCTTGCTGTTGAGCCTGGACGCCATCAAGTCCACATCCGGACGGCCCCATCTGTGGCAGATTTCTTCGAACACTTCTGGATGCAGAGACCACTCGCCTGGATCTACCTTGTTGCGGCTTAGAAAGTCCGCTGTCCACTCCTGGAATGTAAACTGCTGACAACACCAGAACGTGCGACTCCGCCCACGTCAGAATTCTCGTCACCTCCTGCACCACCATCCGACTGCGGGTCCCGCCCTGATGGTTGATGTAGGCCACGGCCGTGGCATTGTCCGATTGAATTCTCACCAGGAGGCCTGCAAGGAGAGGGGTCCAATGGGAGAGAGAGTGGAAAATCGCCCTTAGTTCCAGAATGTTGATTGGAAGGCTAGACTCTGCCGCCGACCAAATCCCTTGAACCGTGCGAGACTGGAGAACACCGCCCCAACCCAGGAGGCTGGCATCGGTGGTGACGACCGTCCAGGAGAAAGGATCTCCCCGACCTCAGGTTCAATGGGGATAGCCACCAACGGAGAGCTGCCCGAACCCGCTGAGACAAGCGGATGCGATCGTCTAGACCCAGAGAGGTTTTGTCCCAGAGGGAAAGGATCTCCTGTTGTAACAAGCGAGTGTGAAACTGGGCATATGGAACGGCTTTGAAAGATGCCACAATAAGACCCAGGACCCTCATGCATTCCCGTATGGGAAATGGGAGCGCAGTAGATGCGACACTGCCCCCTGGATCTGGGAGGAATTGGAGGGTGGCAGGAACACTCTGGCGGACAAGGTGTTCAAAATCATTCCCAGGAAGGGGAGCTTCTGGGATGGGAGGAGAGAGGACTTTGCGAAATTGATTATCCAGCCGAACTGTTCCAGAGTCTGAACAGTGATCCGGACGCGGTCCTCGGCCTGCGGAAGCGAGGGGGCTTTCATCAGGATATCGTCCAGATAGGGCAGCAAAAGAATGCCCCTAGTACGAAGAAGCGCCATGATCGGTGCCAAGATCTTGGTAAAGACCCGAGGGGCGGTTGCCAACCCGAAAGGAAGGGCGACAAACTGATAGTGACAAGCCCCAATGGCGAAGCGCAGGAATCGTCGGTGAGATTCTGCGATGGGAACATGCAGATAAGCGTCCTGGATGTCCACGGACGCGAGGAACTCCCCTGGAAGAAGATAAACAATAACGGAGCGGAGGGATTCGAAATCTCCGCACCCGTAGAGATTTGTTGAGCAGTTTTAGGTCCAGGGTCGGACGCACCGACCCCTCTTTCTTTGGGACCACGAACAGGTTTGAATAAAAACCTGTGCCCTGTTCCTCTGGAGGAACGGTGGTAATAACCCCCCGGTCCAGAAGGGAAGAAACTGCCCGTAAGAGGTCTGAGGCTCTGGTCGGATCCCCCGGAACACGAGAGGAGAAAAAACGTTCCGGTGGTCTGGAGGAGAACTCTATCTTGTAACCAGACGTTACAATCTCTAGAGCCCATGCGTCCTGAACAGGAGCCCTCCAAACCTGCTGATAAGAAAGCAGGCGGCCCCCCACCACGAGGGAACCCACAACCTCTAATGTATCAGTGGCAAAGCATTTACCCACACAGCCATAAAGGCTGCATTTCAACTGACTGAAAAAATATGAGACTTCTACTGTTATAGCTGGCTAAGTGTACATCTATACACATGACAGTATCCCCAACACACCCAGTACTGCTATATCACTGCTATATGACAGCTGTCCCAGCACACTCAGCTCTGCTATATCTCTATATATGACAGCTGCCCCAGCAGACCCAGCTCTACTACATCTATACACATGACAGCTGCCCAAACACACCCACTTCTGCTACATCTACACACCATGACAGCTGTCCCAGCACACTCAGCTCTACTGTATCTCTATATATGACAGCTGCCCCAGCAAACCCAGCTCTACTACATCTATACACCTGACAGCTGCCCAAACACAGCCAGCTCTGCTACATCTATACACATGACAGCTGCCCCAGCACACTCAGCTCTGCTATATCTCTATATATCTATCTACTGTATAGCAATACTTAGAGATATAGATGTAGCAGAGCTGGGTGTGCTGGGGCAGCTATCATATATAGAGATATAGCAGAGCTGAGTGTGCTGGGACAGCTGTCATATAGAGATATAGCAGTGCTGGGTGTGTTTGGGCAGCTGTCATGTGCATAGATGTAGCAGAGCTGGGTTTGCTGGGGCAGCTGTCATATAGAGATATAGCAGTGCTGGGTGTGTTAGGGCAGCTGTCATGTGTATAGATGTACACTTACCCAGCTATAACAGTAGAAGTCTCATATTTTTTTCAGTCAGCAGCAAGGCAGCTTTTATGGTCTTGTGGTTAGGTGCTCTGCCTCTGATACAGAAGGTCGTGGGTTCGAATCCCAGCAGAAACTTTTCTGAAATACAAGCACTGACTCCATATATGGACATACAGGGCGGGACACAAGAAGAGGCTGCATCGCATTGCTGACATGGAGGTAAGTAGAAGTGGTTTTTTATTTTATTTTTAATACCCGACTGTTACTGCCATGGGGGGAGCGGGAGGCACTTGATACTGGCACATGGGGGGAGAGAGGTTGGCACCTGATACTGGCACATGAGGGGGGGTTGGCACCTGATACTGGCACTTTTTTGGGGGGGGAGGGGGGGGGGAAGAGATGGCACTATGATACTGGGACATGGGGGGAGGAGAGAGGCACTTGATACTGGCACGTGGGAGGTGGGTTTGGCACTTGATACTGGCACATGGGTGGGTTTGGCACTATGATACTGGCACATGGGGGGGGGGGAGAGGCACTTGATGCTGGCACTTTTTTTGGGGGGGGGGGGGGAGAGATGGCACTATGATACTGGGACATGGGGGGGGGGGGGAAGAGAGAGGCACCTGATACTGGCATGTGGGGGGGTTTGGCACTTGATACTGGCACATGGGTGGGTTTGGCACTTGATACTGGCACATGGGTGGGTTTGGCACTTGATACTGGCACATGGGTGGGTTTGGCACTAGGATACTGGCACTTTTTTTGGGGGGGGGGAAGATGGCACTATGATACTGGCACATGGGGGGGGAGAGGCACTTGATACTGGCACATGATGGGGGCGCATCTATGGGGACACTTACTGGCACATTATTGGGGGGCATTATGGGGGACACTAGGCCGGCAGCCTATCAGAGGCCAGACACTGAGGGGCATCTACTGGGGCACTATATAGGGGTATTTTATACTGGCACATTATGGGGGCACTATGGGAACATTAGCTCAACTGAGGGCATCACAAGGGGGTATTTTTGCACTGTCACATTATAAGGATGCATTGCAAGGACGGATCCGTCTCTCCGCTTGTCATGTGGACAGACGGATCTGTCTTGTATCTTTTTTCAAATTTTTACCGGTCTGCGCATGCGCAGGCCAGAAGGACGGATCCGGCATTCCGGTATTTTGAATGCCGGATCCGGCACTAATACATTCCTATGGGAAAAAAATGCCGGATCTGGCATGTCTTCAGTCGTTTTGACTGATCAGGCAAAAGATAAAACCGTAGCATGCTGCGGTTTTATCTCCGGCGAAAAGTACTGAACTGAAGACACCCTGAACGGATTTCTCTCCATTCAGAATGCATTAGGATAAAACTGATCAGTTCTTTTCTGGTATAGAGCCCCTGTGACGGAACTCTATGCCGGAAAAGAAAAACTCTAGTGTGAAAGTAGCCTTAATCTGGCTCACCTTGCTATACAGGATACACATTTTTCTTTTACTCAGGCCATCACTTAGGTGGAGTACACCAATACTGTGTGCTTATAAAATGCTGTAGAATGGTGCAATTTTTCTGACTTCCCTTACATTGGTCATATGCCATACACATACACACTACTTCTTTGGCAGAATTTGAGACACAATTCTGGCTCCCCGTTGTGGGGTTGACAGAATTCAGGTTTGTAGAGACATATCCAACCAAAGAAAACACACCGGAAAACATCTGTTTGTTGCACCAGTAATCCGTGTCTATTAGATTTTCTCTAAATGCCAAATAAACTTGAATATCAATAAATTGCTGAAACATAGGTATTTCTGTAGATAATTATTTAATGAGTATCATCAGTCTTACCTATGCATAATAGGGAAACTTTACAGGATGTTTTAGCTTGCTCCACATCTCCTGCTCCAAGAGCATTCCCAATCCTCACACTTGCGGCCACACTGAATCCAACAGAAATCTGAGTGGAAAAAAGATTGCTTGCAAATTCCAAACATGCTTTATAAACTCAGTGTCTATGAGAAATATCTAACATTTTCTTGGTAAGGATAGTTTCACACTAGCATTGGCATCTATGGTAGGCTGTTCTGGCAGGGAGCAGCCTGTGGCAAAATTTCTGGATCTGACACTGCCGGATGCTAACCGACACCCGCCAGCCCAATCGACTATAATGGGGACAAGCGGAGATTCGGTTGCAACCTGGCAAACATGGCTAGCTTATAGTTAATGGGGCCGGACCGAATTCCAGCAGCACCTGGCAGTGATGGAACAGCCTGCCAGATCTGTCAAACGCAGATGTGAAACAGGCTTAATACAAATAGTAAAGCTACATATCCAATGAACTATTGATTGTATCCTTAAAGGGGTTTTCCAGAAATTAAAGATTGATTACCTAGTCTCAGGATAGATCAATATCTGATTGGTGGGGATGCCAGTAGACAGACACTCACCAATCAGCTCAATGAAGGGACCGCTGCACTCAGAAGAGCAATTCAGCCTCTGCACTGCATACCAAGCACAGCACCATACATTGTATAGTGGCCGTGCTTGGGATTGCAGCAGGTCTCTGTTAACTTCTTTAACTTACCATGTAAGCAGCGGTCATTAGTTCCAACATTATAGCCTGAGCCCCCAGCTCCACAACACTGATAAGCCCTAAGGAAATAAAATGAACGTAAGCTAAAACCCTCAAATTAATTAAGATCTTATTTTTTAGATCAGGTTTTTATTATACACTTTAAAAAAAAAATTATGTTACTATCCCTATAAAATATTTTTTCATGCTTGCCATGTTACCATTGCCTTTTGTTCTACTGCTCGTCAGCTATCCTTTGTGGACTGCTGGAGAGTTGTACTCGGCTATCTCCATCAGTCCCATAAAGGTGAATGGAACAGTAGCATGCAAGCGTGACTGCTCTCAGTTCAAACGGGGAAACACAGGGTCACCATTCTTTTGATCGTAGAGGGCCTCCGTGGTCGGACCTCTGCCTATCAGACGCTTACTGTAATAGGATAATCCCTTTAACTGCCCATTGATTATAATGATAATCTACACCATAGTACAGATTTATATGTGCAAGGATCCTTGCCATGGTTTCAGTGATGGGGCTAAATTTATGGATGGATCCGCAGAAATCCAAGACTCAGGTTTGAATCTGCGGCTACTGCAGAAAATACACATGATATTTTAGCAACTTGTATTTCTATTGTGTGAACATAACCTTATAGCAACACTATACAAAAAGAGGAGACTGTATGCATCTGTCGTTCCTCTCTATGGTCTCCAGGACTGTTCTGTATTTTGGCATTTCTGGAGACTAGGAATCAACCGATTATCGTTTTTTACCGATATTATCGGCCGATATTCAGGATTCAAAGTTATCGGTATCAGCATCTATTTTGCCGATATGCCGATAACGAATCGGGAACACGAATCGCTCTGACAGCAGCACAATCCAAAACAATGAATGGGGATGAAACACAAGCAGTGTCTCCCTTCCCCCTGTGCTGCTGCTGCCACCAATGAGAGGAGAAAGAAGAAGAGGAGGGGAGGGGCTGTGGTCACTGCGCCACCAATGATGTTAACTCACTCATTCATTCAAATTTAACAGGAGGCGGGTGCTGGCTACAAAATCATATAGCCGCACCCGACCTCTATGACAAGTAGCTGCCATCCGCACCTGAGGCGTTAACTGCTGCGGATCGCAGCTACCGCTCATAGAGGTCGGGTGTGGCTTTATGACTCTGCAGCCAGCACCCGCCTCCTGTAAATGAATTAATGGGCGAGTTAGAGGTGGGGGATACTGTTGGGACCCCCACAGATCACGAGAATGGGGGCTCTGTACTCTGTGGAGCCCCCCTGAATTGGAGGGTGCAGCTGGTTGGAAATGGCCACAGCTCCATTAATTTCTATGGGAGAGCGGAAGATAGCCGAGTACAGAGCTCATCTCTGACACTCCCATAGAAGTGAATGGAGCGGCAGTGCTCATTTCCGACCAGCCACTCCCTCCTTTTAAAGGGGGGGGGGGGGGGGGGGATCTACAGGGTACAGGGCCCCCTTCTCATAATCATTGGGGGTTCCAGTGGTAGGATCCCCACCAATCTGATAGTTATCCCCTATCCTGTGGGGAAAACCCCTTTAATCTATATCATAGATTGAAGACTCAGGGATTTATGTTTAAAAGCATTTTTAAGAGAATTTTTTTTTTGCAGAAATATGTGTGGGCTAACCTGCAAAGAATCCTCCAATTTCAAAGCTCCACCATTCAATGCACACCATGAGCATGCTAGGTATGGCCAAGCGTATAAAGGAGCCCCATTCCTGCAAGCAATCCCTGGACCAACCTTAAAAAAAAAATCATATTCTATAAGTAATGTGAACAAGAATCCTGATGAGAACAAATAAAAGAACTATATTAAATATATAAAAATATTATGGAAAAAGAAAGACTAAGGCTACTTTCACACTTGCGGCAGGACGGATCCGACAGGCTGTTCACCATGTCGGATCCGTCCTGCGGCTATTTCGCCGTGCCGCCGCTCCGTCCCCATTGACTATAATGGGGACGGGGGCGGAGCTCCGGCGCAGCACGGCGAAAGGCCGCTGGACTAAAATTACTGCATGTCAGGCTTTTTAGTCCGGCGGCTCTCGCCATGCACCGCCGTGCTGTGCCGGAGCTCCGCCCCCGTCCCCATTATAGTCAAAAGGGACGGAGCAGCGGTCCGGCGGCACGGCGAAATAGCCGCAGGACGGATCCGACATCGTGAACAGCCTGTCGGATCCGTCCTGCCGCAAGTGTGAAAGTACCCTAATAACCATGAAAAAACCTGCATCTATAAAGTTGTCAGTGTTACAGCACCAACAGTGTGATATACATAAGGTTTTAAAAAACCCAAATGATAAAAAAAGTACTATGCAGTTCTAGCATAGTTCCCCATTTCCATGACAGTAGCTGTAGATTTATTAATAGTCACATACCTCCCCAGGTTAAAAGATGGAGCTTTTTCCAAATAGTATAAATAAAAAGCAATCCAGACATTGCAAACTGTGATAATGTGTTTGACCATGCCGATCCCCTACAGGAAACCAAAAAACACAGACAAGTAAATGAAAATGTATTTTTCTTATTTAAGGCCCTTTCACACTGGCAGATTACTGAGCATATGAACTGGTTTCCGATAATTGACCCATGTAAATGTGCCACTGGTCATAGGGGGAAAGAATTATTGATGCGGTACCCAAATTTATCATCTCAGCTCATCGTTTTCTGCTCGTCCCTGTACAGGGGAGACAATTGCTACATGTAAATATAGCTTTTTACCTTGGCCCATAGTCAGGCAATTATCAGGAACGTTTGGTATGTTCCCAATTAGGGGTCGGCGATATAAACGATCTACGATATAAATTCGGGCAACGATACAGATTTCGTCTATATCTCGATAGATGACCACGGAGCGGTAGTGAATTGAAGAAGCTTCTCACTCATCTCTCCGTGGCCTCCCGCCACTGCACTGGCCAGGCCCTTGCGTGCACACATTGTCAGCACGCTGGCTGACGCTAGGTCCCTCCCTGTGCATGCAGGGAAGAAGACGCAGTCCGTCTCCTGCGGACTCCATCAGCCAGCTGCGCACCCTGCAGGAAAGGTAAGTATATAAGCAGGGGCCCGAATCTACCGAGGGGGGGTGGATGGCTATGGCATGGGGCTGATGCGCTGGCTGGGGGACATGGATGACTGCAAATAGCAATGGCAGCATGGGGCTGATGGCGCTGGCTGGGGGACATGATGATGGTGGCAATGGCATGGGGCTGATTGTGCTGCCTGGGGGACATGGATAATGGCAATAGCATGGAACAGATGGCGCTGGCTGGGGGACATGGATGATATGGCAATGGCATGGGGCTGATGGCGCTGGCTAGGGGACATGGATGATGGCAAATGGCAATGGCATGGGGCTGATGTTGTTTTGTAATTTGTATACATACAGAGGAAAATAATAAATCGCGATATTTCGTTATATCGCACATGCTTCATATTATATAGAGATATAGATTTTAGGCCATATCGCCCAGCCCTATTCCCAATAATTGCCTGTCATACTTTAGTGTTTTTGTTGGTTTGTCTTTTTCCTTATTACTAAATCAGAAATGTTGACTATTTCATTCATTATCCAAGCAACACTGGAAAAATCACTTCTTCTGTAATGTGAACCGATTATCATATGCAGGAAATAGCTCGCCAACACAATCTTTGCTCTTTATTGACCAGGGGCGGACTGGGAACTTAAAATGGCCCTGGGAAAAAAACTAAAAGTGGCCCTATGTTGTAGGGCTGTCCCAGCAGAACTATGTACCACAGTGCAGCACAATATATATCCGCAAAAGCAGTCCCTCTTAAATGCCATTTTCTGCCCTACACCTCCAGTTGTTTCTGATTAAGATATGGAGCAGGGGCCTTAGGAGGAGAGATGCCAGCCACATCAGTTGAATTCAGCAGGGTATGTGCTGTCACCGGCTGTGTATATGAGTACCTGATTCTCACAGTGCTAATTATTGCCGAGAACTCATTATGTACCTGGCCATTGGCAGAGAGGAGGGCTTGGGTGGCTCCCTGGGCATCGTCCAACTGGGAAATTTCCCTGTAAAGTCTATGGCCAATCAGCCCCTGCTAGTAACTATAAGCATAATGTTAAAATGCCCCCCCCCCCCCCCCCGGTTCAAAAAACACAAAACACATATTAACTGGGTAATGAACAGAACACTTAACCTGGTACTCTCCATTTCATCTTTTCAGCTGCAGATCTGACGATTGCCAGACTCCTATTCTGTCATCCAAGATGGCGGCTCCACTTCTCAGACTACCTGATGCACACTGTGGATCAGTAGCCCAAGACACTTCCTGATTGTCCAGCCCTGCTCACATGAGCAGTCCAAAGCAGCAGGAAGTGTCTTGGACTATCAAATGCTGGTAGTCTGAGAAGTAGTGCTGCCATCCCGGATGGGATCTGCAGCTAAAAATATGACAAGGAGGGCAGCAGGTAAGTACTGTGCTCACTCCCAGTTATACCGTGAGGGGCAGGGTGGTTGGTCGCTTTAAAATACTACTACAGTTGTGCGCATGTATTTTCACAATGCTGCCACAGTGATGGGACTAGTTACATTATACTACACCACATGCACCCTTATAGGACACATTTTTTTCCCTGTGTAAAATTCATGTATTCAGTACACACAGTAAAGCTTACATAAACAGAATAATTAACTTTCTGAAGTATATATTAAGGACAGATAAGGACACTGCACGAATAACTATGATATGTAAAAAGACTCACACCACGCCCAGATTCAGGCCATACATAAAGATGGCATTCACTGCTACATTAATGAGGTTTACAGCAAGACCTGTAATAACTTGAGGCCATATTATACCCTGGGTGGAAACAAAAAAATTATTATAAACTTCAAAATAATGAAAAGATAGTAAAATCTGTGTAAAAGTTCGGATACGGTACAAACTGCAATATGCTACAGATATGGAGTATAATTATGGATGAGCAAATTTCATATTTTGAAATTCGAGTTCAGGTTGTGGTAGAATCTGAATTGCGTTATGGATTCCATAACGTAATTCCATGACAGAATGCATAAAGGAATGCCTTTAGAGGCATTCCGTTATTCATTTAGTCATAATAGAAGTCGATGGCCTCAATAACAGGTCCATCTGGTTTCCGTTATGCTGGAGTCCTCTCCTGCATAACGGAAACCGGACGGATCCATTATGCGGGCCATAGACTTCTATTATGACAGAATGCCTCTAAAGGCATTCCGTTATGCATTCAGTCATGGAATTGCCTTATGGTCCGTGGTAATGGAATACATAACGCAATTCAGATTATACCACAACCTGAACTCGAATTTCAAAATATGAAATTCGTTCATCTCTAAATATAATCTTTGTTTTATATCATATATATATATATATATATATATATATATATATCTTTATTTAAATTATTGTGAATTTTATCATATAAATATTCTTGTTTTTTTTCTTTACGAGTCAGAAGCAGCAGAAATATGATGGTACCCCTACGAATTCAGGGACATTTCAGCCATACAGTGCTCAAACTGGCTCATGTGGGCTCAAAGGGTAAGACAAAGAAAAAAAAAAAAAAGTGTTACTGCACCTCCACTGATCAATGCCACTGCATTTCCCATGCTGCTTCCTGTCTTGGGTAAAAATGGCAAGAAAGGGACACACAGCCAATCACTACCCTTAGTGGTGGCGCACCTCAATCAGTGATCGGCCATGTGGGACTTTCTTTCAGTTTCTGGCTGTGTTGAGCCAGGCATATAGTGGAGAGCAGTGGGGCCCAGAGCAGCATTGGGACAGTGATGGCAGGAGATCAGTGGGGGAACAGTTTTTATTTTAATTTTAATTTTAACATTGTCCATTTTTATTTTTATTTGTCCCTGGAAAACTCCTTTAATAGAAACATGCAATATGATGAGAAACTAAGGAAAACAACTGTACAAAATATCTCTAATTTAGTTAAAGAGTTCAAATATCACAAGATGTACCTGGTTTGTCAAGTATCGTGTCTGTAGCTGATAAAGGAACACTGCCTGTAATGGAAAATAAGAAACAAAACATAGCAGTAAAATCAACATACACTGATTCACAAAACAATGGGGGTTATTTATTAAGAGGGTTTTTGGTGTAAAAAAAAAAAGTTGCAAGACCCCGTTTCGTGACCTTTTAATGCAACAAAATTTTACTCTGTCCTTGGCACCGGGGAGTGGCGGGCCCAGGCCCGCTGCCCCAGGCAAATTCATTAACTTTTACACCTGTTTCAGGGACTGGATTAGGTATCGAAGTATGGATACGATACTGGGTCTTACTATTTACTGATACTAGGCTGTACAGCAGCGCAGCATAGTATCAGTTAGAGAATATGGCATGCGCAGCTCTCAGCGCGTGCCATGTTCTCTTCACTAGCACAGTGGAGAAGGAGGGAGTCCCTCCCTCCCCACTGTGACGTGGCTGCCGCTGCCACCAATGGGGAGATAGCAGGGAGGAGGAGGGGTATCACAGCCCCGGCACCCGGCCTCAATAACAGGGCACAGCGATCCCACGAACCTCAGCAATTAACCCCTCAGGTGCCACACCTGAGGGGTTAATTGCTGCGGTTTGGCGGATTGCATGCCCTGTTATTAAGGCCGGGTGCCAAGTCTGTGATACCGCTGCCTCCTATACTTGAATTAATGTGTTAATTACATTCATTGGTGGCGCAGTGCACCCCAATTGTTATATTCATTGGTGGAAGTGGCCACAGGGTCCCCTCCCCTCCATTGGTGGCAGTGGCAGTTCCAATCGGAGCCCCAGCAGTGTAATCGCGGGGCTCTGATTGGTTACCATGGCAGTCAGGACGCTACTGAAGCCCTGGCTGCCATGGTAAGCTCCCTGCTGATGAGTGTACTATGCACAGGGGAGCAGGGAAAGTGTGAAGTCCTATTCACCCTAATAGAACTCTATTAGGGTGAATAGGACAAGGGCTCTAGCCCCTAAGGGGGCTAATAGTAAAAAAAAAACACAAAAAAACACCAAAATATTAAAAGTTTAAATCGTCCCCTTTTCCAGTTTTACATATAAAATTTACAAACAAAAAATAAACATATTACATATGGCCACGCCCGAAAAAGTCTAAACTATTAAAATTTAAAAAAATATTTCCTATGCGGTGAACGCCTTAACATTAAAAAAACGCGCGATTTGCCATTTTTTGTCACCTTGTCCCCCCAAAACATAGGATAGGACTGTTCTATTATGGGCCGGACGTTCCATAAAATGCAGAATGCGAGGATCACGCCTCTTTATTAAATTTAGGGGCATCCACCAGCAAGACCCGGTCTGATGCCAATCTTTGATAAATAAACCCCAATATGTAATCAAAATTAGAATAAAATAACAGAAATAAGGAGAAGTATACAAGGCTGATAACCTGGCTTATAATTTACACAGAAAACACAAGTATTTGTACCTGTGGAAAAATTTTAATCCAACAACATCAGTGGAAAAACAATTATTTGGTGCCTGCACTTTTTTGAAACTTGAATTGTAAGGTTTGAATTGTAAGGTGAAGAAATATACTTTTTGCATCCATGCGAATGGAGAGTTAGGCCTCAGGCACACGACCATATGTATTTTGCAGTCCGCTAAAAATACGGATGACATTCGTTTGCATTCCGTATTTTGCGGAATGGAACAGCTGGCCCCTATAACAGTCCTAATCCTTGTCCGTAATGCGGACAATAATAGGACATGTTCTATTTTTTTTTGCAGAGCGGAAATACGGACATACGGAAGTCGAATGCACATGGAGTGAAACTACACAGAATGAAAATACATTCGTGTGCATGAGGCCTTAAAGGGATAAACCAGACAATGCTTTGTAGGGCTAGCTCAGCTGCCTGTAATACCTTTCGCTCACTGATCCGTTGCTTCATTCTGGAGAAAGTACTTTTTAATCTATATGCAAATGAGAAGTTTGGTGCACCGAGGGCAGGCCCAAGCCACTCTGTGCACCCTCACTCTCCCTGATTCTTCTGTCAGCCTCTCCTTCTTAACTGACAGGGCCAGCCAAGGTGATGATGCAGGAAGCGGATCGTATCTAGGAGGAGAGGAAGGGTCTGACAGAGGAATTAGGAGGAACAAGGATGCAGAGAGTGGCTTGGAACCGCCCTCAGTGCACTTAACTGTTCATTAGCATATGGATTCAAAATAATTTTCCTCCATAATGAAGCAGCGGATTCCGAAGTGAAAAGTATAATTGCATTCAGCTGAGCTAGCCCCACAAGGCATTGTGCCTGGTTTAGGGCGGGTTTACATTAGCATTATTGAATTCAGTTATAGGTTCCGTTATAACGGAATTCTAGGACGGAATGCAAAATAGAAGTCTTAAGCGTTCCGTTTTGCTCCGTCCTAATATATGTCTACGGGGGCACATAACGGTTCAGTTTGTTTCCGTTACACATGACAGAAAAAAATTGTCCTGTCGATAGGACAATTTTTTCCGTCATGTATAACGGAAACAAAGGGAACAGTTATGTCCCCCTACAGACATGTATTAGGACAGGGCAAAACGGAACGCCTCTTAAAGACTTCCATTTTGCATTCCGTCCTAGAATTCAGTTATCACTCTGTTATAACGGAACCTATAACGGAATTAGCAGTGAATTTCCTGGTGACACTCCCTTTAAATAATTTGTTCAACAAACTGGAAAACCAAAGTTTTGTGTGTGACTGTTTACAATGCGAATCACTGCTTTGCCCATTTCCTTGTTTCACTAATGTATTAAAAGAAAGCAAAAAGGGAGAACTTACAGGGAGAGCAGGAACAAATATCATCACATAGGTCTGTGTCAACCTAGGAAATAGAAAAAAACACCTGGCATTTACAAACCTAGGTATTTATTAATGAACTTAGATCAAAGTCAAAGTGTAAACGAAGGTCACTCATGCAATCTTGTGAAAGATGAGATGATTAATCTGTGTGACATTATCTTGTAAAAATTAACTTTTATTGTGTCATCCATTTATGCAAGGAAAGGAATTTTTCCTTAAATGGTTTGTCCGGGCTGCAGATATTGAGGACCTATCCTCAAGATCAACATCAGATGGGCGGGGGTCTGACTACCGGAACCCCTACCGATCACTTTGTAGGAAGGTTTACCTGAACAGCTACATTTATCATGTGGATAAAACTAGCTCAGTCTATGAAAAAAGGGGATAAGACATTCTTCAGATATATAAATGAAAAAAGGAAATTAAAACAAGGAATAACTAAATTAAAAACAAAGGACGGAAGGTATGTAGAAGAGAATAAAGGGCTAGCCGACTGCCTTAATGAATACTTCTGTTCAGTTTTTACAAAAGAAAAAGGAGAAGGACCTCCACTAGAAAGGATGACTAATAAATCGTTTGATGCATGTGTCTTTACAGAGGAAGATGTTCTAAGTTTGCTGTCTAAAGTGAAGACAAATAAGTCACAGGGGCCTGATGAGATACACCCAAAATTATTAAAAGAGCTTAGTGGTGAGCTGGCAAAACCGTTAACAGATTTATTTAACCAATCATTAGTAACAGGAGTCATCCCGGAAGATTGGAAATTGGCAAATGTCGTGCCCATTCACAAGAAAGGTAGTAGGGAGGAATCGAGCAACTATAGACCAGTGAGTCTGACATCAATAGTAGGCAAATTAATGGAAACCCTATTAAAGGATAGGATTGTGGAACATCTAAAATCCCATGGATTGCAAGATGAAAAACAGCATGGGTTTACTTCAGGGAGATCATGTCAAACAAATCTTATAGATTTTTTTGACTGGGTGACTAAAATAATAGACGGTGGAGGTGCAGTAGACATTGCATATCTAGATTTTAGTAAGGCTTTTGACACTGTCCCACATAGAAGACTTATCAATAAACTGCAGTCATTGAGCATGGACTCCCATATTGTTGAGTGGATTAGGCAGTGGCTGAGGGACAGGCAACAGAGGGTTGTAGTCAATGGAGAACATTCAAAACAAGGTCATGTTACCAGTGGGGTTCCACAGGGATCTGTACTGGGACCAATTTTGTTTAATATCTTCATAAGTGATATTGCAAAAGGCCTCGATGGTAAGGTTTGTCTTTTTGCTGATGACACAAAGATATGTAACAGGGTTGATGTTCCTGGAGGGAAACGCCAAATGGAAAAGGACTTAGGAAAACTAGAGGAATGGTCAGAACTCTGGCAACTGAAATTTAATGTGGATAAGTGCAAGATAATGCACCTGGGGCGTAAAAACCCAAGGGCAGAATATAGAATATTTGACACAGTCCTGACCTCAGTATCTGAGGAAAGGGATTTAGGAGTAATTATTTCAGAAGACTTAAAGGTGGGAAGACAATGTAATAAAGCAGCACGAAATGCAAGCAGAATGCTTGGATGTATAGGGAGAGGTATAAGCAGTAGAAAGAGTGAAGTGCTTATGCCGCTGTACAGAACACTGGTGAGACCTCACTTGGAGTATTGTGCGCAGTACTGGAGGCCATATCTCCAGAAGGATATAGATACTCTAGAGAGAGTTCAGAGAAGAGCTACTAAACTAGTACATGGATTGCAGGATAAAACTTACCAGGAAAGGTTAAAAGACCTTAATATGTATAGCTTGGAAGAAAGAAGAGACCGAGGGGATATGATAGAAACTTTTAAATACATAAAGGGAATCAACTCGGTAAAGGAGGAGAGCATATTTAAAAGAAGAAAAACTACCACAAGAGGACACAGTTTTAAATTAGAGGGGCAAAGGTTTAAAAGTAATATAAGGAAGTATTACTTTACTGAGAGGGTAGTGGATGCATGGAATAGCCTTCCTGCAGAAGTGGTAGCTGCAAATACAGTGAAGGAGTTTAAGCATGCATGGGATAGGCATAAGGCCATCCTTCATATAAGATAGGGCCGGGGCTATTCATAGGATTCAGATATATTGGGCAGACTAGATGGGCCAAATGGTTCTTATCTGCCGACACATTCTATGTTTCTATGTTTCTATGGATAAAGTTAATACAAGACTTATGTATTGTGATTCTCCATATTGCCTCCTCTGCTGGCTTCATTCATTTTTTAAATCTGATTATACGGCCAGTTCACATGACTGATTTTGAGAAGCATGCTTAAAAAAATAAAAATAAAAACCTCACTGCAGAATCCAAGTGTCTTTTTTCAGCATGAAAAAAGCAGTACCGATGACCTATCCTAAGGATAGGTCATCAATATCATTGGCCTGTACAAGCCCATAAAAGTTTTTTTAAATCCTCTCCTTCCCCACTCATCGTGACATGTCAAGGGAAGCATCCTTACCTGGTTTCGGCAGTGACGTGCCTCATTGGCTGCAGCAGTGCACATGACCCTGTCCCTGCTGAAAGCTTATAGGCAGGGATCAAGGCGCAATAAACACAGTGATCCATGGAGCTGAAACAGAGTGTCGGGCCTCAGGTAAATATGCTTCTTTGACAGGTCCCGCTGGGAGAGTGGGGTATTTGAAAAAATATGGACAACCTCTCATACATAGGGTCAATGAGGGTCATTGTGTTTTCATAAAAATCTTAATGTCATACCAAAGGATTTGATTGTGTTTACTCTCCTTGCTGCAGGACAAAGGTTTTCTCTAGGACAAAGGTTTTATGAAAACTCACTGACCCTTTAATGACACCGATTTTAAAGTTACAGAATTAATGAAGAGTTAAATGGGTTTTCTGATACTATACTACTGATGACCTATCCTCTGGACAGGGCACCAATATCTGATTGGTGGGGGTCTGACACTGGGGACCCCTGCTGATCAGCTGTCTGAGAAGGCAACGACACAGAGTGCCAATGGCTTCTCAAACAGCTGATCTCCGGGGGTCATCGGTGTCATATCCCCACCAATCAGATACTGATGACTAGGCTTCAGCGAATTGAGCTTCAGATAAAAAAAAACGAGATTTTTGTATAACTTACCAGTAAAATCTGTTTCTCGCTCTTCCTTGGGGGACACAGAAGACCTTGGGTATAGCTCAGCTCCCTAGGAGGTGTGACACTAAGTGAAAACTGTTAAGCCCCTCCTCTAGCAGCTATACCCTCAGCCTGGAGAGAGAGACTGCCAGTTGCGTGTCTAAGTAGTGAGAAAAGGCAATGTCTAACAAGTGGAACCAACAAGCCAACTACCCAACGGGGTAAACCAAATCCGGAAACCGTGTAGAATAAAACAATGAATGGGTGGGTGCTGTGTCCCCCCAAGGAAGAGCGAGAAAAAGATTTTACTGGTAAGTTATACAAAAATCTCGTTTTCTTGCCCATTTTCCTTGGGGAACACAGAAGACCTTGGGACATTCGAGAGCAGTCCAAGAGGGGAGGGACCACAACTCCAAGGCAAAGCACCCGAAGGCATCAAGGAACCGCCGCCTGCAAACCCAGGCGGCCTAAGGCAGCATCCGCCGAAGCCCAAGTATGCACCCTGTAGAACTTGGTAAGGCGTGCAAGAAAGACCGGTCGCCGCCTTGCACAATTGCATGGCCGAAGCCCAATGCCTCCGGCCCAGGAGGCACCGACCGCTCTGGTGAAATGAACGGTGACACCAAAGGCAGATCCCTGTCCTCGGTGCGGTAACCTCAGTAATAGCCATTCTGATGAAGCGGAGGGAAGCCACCCTGGGGGCCGTCAAACCGTTGTGCGGACCTCCTGGAAACACAAGAGACCGAACTCCGACAAGAGTCGGAGATCTCCAAGTAAAACTGCAAGGCACAAACAACGTCCAATAGGTGAAGTGTCCATTCCCGGAGATGAGAAGGGGAGGACGATAGCCTCATTGAGATGAAGGCAGATACCACCTTCATAAGGAAGGAAAGGACGGGATGGAGAAACAGCCCTGTCCTGGAAAAGGACAGAAGGCTCGGAACAAGAAGGGGCCGCCATGCAGACACCCGATGGCAACAGAAACACAACTGTACAGGACAGAAGGAGTAGGGAGAACTTCTGTAACGGCTCCAAGGGAAAGATTGGAGCGCCAAGAGCTCAGTATGTAGTTCCCAGGGCGGTACCGGAACGGTACAGAGGAACCAAAGGGCCACTCCGTGGAAGAAGGTCTTGAACTCTGTAAGAGGAAGGACAGCGCCGACACTTGACACTTCAAGTAACAGAGTCCCAGTCCCAGGTCCAGGCCGGACTGGAGAAAGACAGAACCATAGGGAGAGAAAGGCAGAGTGGGGGAAAGCCCCGCTTCCCACCGAACCCCAGGTAAGAACCCTAAGTCCGACAACAGATCCTGGACGAAGCACGGCCGGGAGCGAACACTAGCGTGCCTGCTGGAATCGCCTGGCAAGCGGGAGAAAACCCTATGTGATCAGGCGCAGACCAGTAACACAGGCAGAAGGGTCGGCAAAACTGGTCCCGTCAGCCCCCGAGCAACGTCGTCCTGTATCCACCCGGAGTGGGGGAGCAGAAGGACAGACGGAAGGAACTGAAAAAGGTCCGCCCAGCATCCAACAGATGCCAGGACAAAACAGGTTAAAGTCCATGTCGACATAGCCACCACAGGAAGGTGTTCTACAGTCCCGGTGTAGGAGATCTAAGGACAATCTTGACCGAAGGGTAGTCCCTTTTCAAGTTACCGAGAAGGTAAGTCCACAGCAGGACCATGCCCGGAATGGAAAACGCAATCTGCACCCAGCGGGAGGACAGAACGCGGTAGACCCGGTAAATAGGCACACAGCTAGTACTGAGTGAAAAGGAAAGGGGTAGTAACGTTTTAAAACCTAACTTTTATTAGGGTTATTAAAAGTCCCAGTGGTGGGAGGAGAACCCCTACCAGACAAACAGAACACAAAACAACAGAGGACCTGAAGTAACAGGTCGCCTGATGGTCAGATACCCGTTCACGTCTCAGAATGTAACCGGAGGTGGACTATGTGACCAATAGACGTTTAACAAAACAAGAGACCGTAGCAGGTGTGCCGTGGTCTACAAACATGCCATGCGGCACATACAGGTCCTTCTCAAAAAATTTGCATATTGTGATAAAGTTCATTATTTTCTGTAATGTACTGATAAACATTAGACTTTCATATATTTTAGATTCATTACACACCAACTGAAGTAGTTCAAGCCTTTTATTGTTTTAATATTGATGATTTTGGCATACAGCTCATGAAAACCCAAAATTCCTATCTCAAAAAATTAGCATATCATGAAAAGGTTCTCTAAACGAGCTATTAACCTAATCATCTGAATCAACTAATTAACTCTAAACACCTGCAAAAGATTCCTGAGGCTTTTAAAAACTCCCAGCCTGGTTCATTACTCAAAACCGCAATCATGGGTAAGACTGCCGACCTGACTGCTGTCCAGAAGGCCATCATTGACACCCTCAAGCAAGAGGGTAAGACACAGAAAGAAATTTCTGAACGAATAGGCTGTTCCCAGAGTGCTTTATCAAGGCACCTCAGTGGGAAGTCTGTGGGAAGGAAAAAGTGTGGCAGAAAACGCTGCACAACGAGAAGAGGTGACCGGACCCTGAGGAAGATTGTGGAGAAGGACCGATTCCAGACCTTGGGGGACCTGCGGAAGCAGTGGACTGAGTCTGGAGTAGAAACATCCAGAGCCACCGTGTACAGGCGTGTGCAGGAAATGGGCTACAGGTGACGCATTCCCCAGGTCAAGCCACTTTTGAACCAGAAACAGCAGCAGAAGCGCCTGACCTGGGCTACAGAGAAGCAGCACTGGACTGTTGCATGTCATTCGGAAATCAAGGTGCCAGAGTCTGGAGGAAGACTGGGGAGAGGGAAATGCCAAAATGCCTGAAGTCCAGTGTCAAGTACCCACAGTCAGTGATGGTCTGGGGTGCCATGTCAACTGCTGGTGTTGGTCCACTGTGTTTTATCAAGGGCAGGGTCAATGCAGCTAGCTATCAGGAGATTTTGGAGCACTTCATGCTTCCATCTGCTGAAAAGCTTTATGGAGATGAAGATTTCATTTTTCAGCACGACCTGGCACCTGCTCACAGTGCCAAAACCACTGGTAAATGGTTTACGGACCATGGTATTACTGTGTTCAATTGGCCTGCCAACTCTCCTCACCTGAACCCCATAGAGAATCTGTGGGATATTGGGAAGAGAAAGTTGAGAGACGCAAGACCCAACACTCTGGATGAGCTTAAGGCCGCTATCGAAGCATCCTGGGCCTCCATAACCCCTCAGCAGTGCCACAGGCTGATTGCCTCCATGCCACGCCGCATTGAAGCAGTCATTTCTGCAAAAGGATTCCCGACCAAGTATTGAGTGCATAACTGAACATAATTATTTGAAGGTTGACTTTTTTTGTATTAAAAACACTTTTCTTTTATTGGTCGGATGAAATATGCTAATTTTTTGAGATAGGAAATTTGGGTTTTCATGAGCTGTATGCCAAAATCATCAATATTAAAACAATAAAAGGCTTGAACTACTTCAGTTGGTGTGTAATGAATCTAAAATATATGAAAGTCTAATGTTTATCAGTACATTACAGAAAATAATGAACTTTATCACAATATGCTAATTTTTTTAGAAGGACCTGTATAAGGGTTGGTCTACAGGTCCGAAACCCCGGAGAAAGTGTTCTCACGTGTGGATGCGTCCTCCAGTTGGTGGTCACTTTGTACAGGAGGGCCACAGGGAGGAGTCTGTCCCTGGTACTGCCCTACTTGGCCTAGAAAGCCCTATAGTGCCTCCTAACACGGGGTCCTATCCCCGCAAGGGGTGGCCCCGTCCGGAACTTTGCCCTGGAATAGAAGACCCTAGATAACCCTGTCAGAACAGGGAGGTGGCCCTATGTGGCTTTAAACCCGGGTAAGGCTATTAATATTGGGGTAACAATGGAGACAAGCTCTGGATCCCAGGCTTGTGTGGGGAATACTCTGAGTCCCAAAGGTCACTACCTATTAAAAACCCCTTAAATCATCAGGGGACAGGGGTGTAAGGTAGGATGTGAACCCCCACTCTCAGTCCATCTGTATGGTTATAGCAGATGCAGGGGGGGGGGGGGGGGGGTTTGGGTATTGAGTGGCGCAGACTGAAAGGGACTTGGTAGTCCAAAATGACCCAGGTACTGTTTGGCCTGAAGGTCTAATGGCTTGTGTGGGGTACGGCAGGATGGATGCACGTGCCGAACCAACAGCCGGCGTCTGACACAGCTAGTACTGCCAGTGAGAACGAGGGAGATGGTACAAGACCACAAGGAACACCGGAACCATCCAAGTGAACAACCATGCTCTCCCCCGAGGGAGGGGGGGAGGCAGTGAAGAAACAGCCTCTGAAGCCTGGATGGGGCAGAAGCCACATCGGGGTGATATGCCCCAAGCGGGAGCCAAAACAGAGCCGGCGAGGAAAAGCAGTCGAAACAGAGGCCGGCATAACACCCTCGAACCGAAAGGAGGAGTGGGCATCAAGGAAGCCATATGGCAGCTCAAAAGCAGAATCCCTGCTACTCTGTGAGACGCCCTGCTCACCGCCTCGCAGAAGGCGAATACCCTGAAGAACCCAAAGTGGAGGTCCCCCGGACCTGGATAATCGAGCACCCAAGAGAAGTTGGGTGACCTACCCGAGAAGAGCAGCCCGAACCTGGTAGCAGATCAGCCTGAAGCGCAGAGGGCACCAATAGAAAGGACTCATACCACACTGCATCCGAAGAGGAGGAAATGGTAGTAGGCGAGGGAACAGTAGTCCCGCCAGAGCCAATGTAGAAGTCTAGTGGCACTGCAGACAGCACTCTCGACCCAGTGACCACTTGCGCAGGGAAGCAATGTCGCGGGAGGACGAATGGGTACGCATCTAGGAACCACAAACACTCCCCAGGTGTAAGGGCCAACGAACATGGTGGATGCCGTCACAACGGGACCACAATATTCAATCCAAACCAGAGAATGAGTACCACCCAGCTCGGTGCAGTAGAAAGCAAGTAGAGCCCTTCTATTTATATATAAAGTATATATTAATTTTATTGTTTGTTTGACAACAACTTAGGTTTATACAGGTGGACACAATGATCTCTTCAGAGAAGAGTGCAAGGCTTGCGACAAGCATCGTATCCCAAGAGAAAAAAGTATGTCGCAGGAGGAAGTGAGGCATACGTACGCGCAGCCCCGTAAGCAGTGAGAAGGCAACCCACCTACGGGAGGAGAAGGCATACACGGCCCAAACAGCGCACAAGAACGTCCGCTCACTGCAAAAATAGTCACTCAGCGAAGGGGGCTAGCCAGAGAGTCCCACAGTATCTACGGAAGTGCAAAGTGCAACCTGAAAGGGAATTATGCACAAGACTAGTACGGCATGCTTGGAACGCAAGCAGTCCGCCCAGAAAGGGGGGAAATGTACCTGGCAAACACTGCAGTCGGCAAGAGTGCAAAGGCCCGCCCCAAAAAGGGGGGGATGCCAAGGCCAGTACCTACTTCGGAAAAGTAGGACATACCATATTCCGCCCAGAAGGGGGCCATGCACATGGCCGCACAGTATCCAGCAGGAACGCAGGAAGGTCCACCTAGTGAAAGGGGGGCATGCACAGGGTTATCCTAGCATTAAGTGATTGTGCAATAATCCACCCAACACCGAATTACATGAGAGTGCAACCACTCCGCCAATGGAGGGGGACGTGTACCAGTCCAGCACCGCATATACAAGGACAGGTGTGAATCTCGTGAACGTGCAAAATTCCGCCCATGGAATGAGGGGTGGTCATGCACAAGGCCAGCACCGTATCCAATGGGAGTGCAAGCATTCCACCCATGTTAGAGGGCCATGCCAGTGAGTGCAATATGCCGCCCAGAAAGGGGGGGGGGGTCATGCACATGGCCAGCATCGCATCCAGGGAGACTGCGAGCACCCCGCCATGGATGGGGGTCATGCACATGGCCAGCAACGTACTGGCGAGAGAACAAACACAGTCAGTGAGAGTGTATGTATGTCGCCTGAGGAAACGAGGAATGCCCATGGCCGGCAGCGAATACAGTGAGAGTGCGATACACCGCCCACGGAAGGGGTGTCATGCATATGGCCGGCAGCGGATCCAATGAGAGTGCAAGCACCCCGCCATGGAAGGGGGTCATGCACATGGCCAGCAACCTACCGGCGAGAGAACAACCCCAATCAGTGAGAGTATGTATGCCGCCTGAGGTAAGGAGGCATGCCCAAGGCCGGCAGCGAATCCAATGAGAGTGCAGCATACCGCCTATGGAAGGGGGTCAAGCACATGGCCGGCAGCGAATCCAGTGAGAGAGTAGAATTCCGCCTACGGAAGGGAGTCATGCCTATGGCCGGCAGCGAATCCAGTGAGAGTGCAGTGTTCCACCTATGGAAGGGGGACGTGCACATGGCCAGCACTGATCCGGTGAGAGTGCAGTATTCCGCCTATTGGAAGGGGTTCATGCACATGGCCAGCAGCGAATCCAGTGAGAGTGCAGCGTTCCGCCTATAGAAGGGGGTTACTCACATGGCCGGCAGCGAATCCAGTGAGAGCGCCGCGTTCCGCCTATGGAAGGGGGTGCACAAGGCCAGCCCGCAGCCAGGGAGAGTGCAGTATTCCGCCTAGAAAGGAGGGTCAAGCACATGGCAGGCACCATAACTGGAGTGGGTGACGAATTCTGCCTATAGAAAGGGCCGCATGCACCTGGCAAGCGCCGTATCCGGCGCTGCGATCCCCTGGAGGCGGCATTTCAGGTGCCCACCCCGCGGGCCGAAGAGTCAGGGGCCCGGGAAGGAGCGCCGGCCCAGCATGTCGCGAAGCCTGGGCCAAAATTGCAACGCCACTGCCGTCAGGAGCGGGCCCCAGGCCCTTAGCAGCGCACAGGTAAGACCGGGTGGCCGACGATAGAAGGGACTCCGGTAGGAGAAGGAATGCAATTAGGCTGAACCTATTGCAGCCAGCGGCGTCCTATGGAGGCCAGGAGGGGAGGAGAGGAAGCATATTGCCACCCTGTGGCACCCCAGGGGCCAGTCTAGGTCCAGCATGGGAAGGGTCCAGAGGCACCAGTATGGGGGCCAGGCACGCAGGAGACCGAGGTGGTGGTGGTGGTGGTGGGGACGTAGGGCTGGAGAAGCCGCTCTCTCACCATCAGCCGTCTTCACCCTCGGTCCGTTCCAGCAGGGTCGCCCCTTCAGCTACTGGCACCGTAGTGGCAGGACGCTGGAGGAGGGACTTGGCGTGCGGGCGACCCTTGCGCTGGTGGGATGCAGGGGAGCTAGGCTGCCCTGGTCTACCTTGCCTTCTGTGGGGGAGGCAGCAGTGCGGGTAATCGGCACTGGCGCAGCTCAACCTCGGGAGAAACGGAGAGGTCTAGTGCGTCTCTGTTGTCCCTGATGGTCTGGAAGAAAAAGAAAAAGTAAAAATCAAAAACTAAAACAAAGAGAAAACAGCCCTGCAGAGGAGGGAGTGTCTTGCCTCCTTGGACACTAAGCAAAAAACTGGCAGTCTCTCTCTCCAGGCTGAGGGTATAGCTGTTGGAGGAGGGGCTTAACAGTTTTAACTTAGTGTCATCCCTCCTAGGGAGCTGAGCTATACCTAAGGTCTTCTGTGTCCCCCAAGGAAAATGGGCGAGAAACTTTGTTTTGTAATTCTGTTTCCGTACAGCATTAAAATGCCAAACTTTGTGAAGCCCGAAGTTGCACGAGACTTCGGTGAATGACTTTGGTATTTCCATCTGCCTAATAAAAAATATTTTAAAATAGGAATCCTAAGTCAGGTTTGGTACTGGCTGGTACCTTGGTACGAAAGCCAACTTCGAATTCCTATTTGAAAATGTTTTTAAATACGCAGATAGGAATACCGAAGTCATTCACTGAAGTCTCACGCAACTTCGGCCAAGACAAAGTTTTGCTACATGGAGCCCATACATTTTTATGCTGTATCGAAACATCATTACAAAGTTTTTTTAACAAATTGATGTGAAGCTCGATTTGCTCAAGCCTACTGATGACCTATCCTGAAGATAGCTCATCAGTAGTAAAGTCCTAGCAAACCCTTTTAATACAAAATATTATTTAACCAGGTCAGCATTTTTCGTTCGTTTCCTGGTGTTGCTAAATGTTTCAACGTCTACAGCTGATAAAAAGTAAAGCCTCATGCAAATGACAGCATTTTTTACGGATCACACACGGACCCCTTAATTTCTACGGGGATGCAATAAATGCAGACAGCACACGGATGTAATCTGTGTGTTGCCTGCATCCGTGAGGCCATTCCTGAAATTATAGACCATGTCCTATTCTTGTCTATTTTGGTGACAAAAATAGGGATTTATACAATAAGGCCTGCAGAATGGGCAGTACGCACATAACCGGTATCCGTATCTTGCGGATCCATGGTTTGCAGATTGCAAAAATGGCAATGTAACTACAGCACTTTTTTTTATTTATTATGAAGCTATTTATACATACTGTTCCACAAAGCAGCAAAAACACCAGCAAACATTTGTGTTGTTTCGTAACATTACAATATATTGTAACTAATCAAACAAATGAAAATAACACCAATCTCCAGTAGTCCCATAGAAATGAATGGAGAGGCAGTGTGCATGCTGACCTGCTGCTCTATGGATTTCAGAGGGCCACGCAAAGTACAGGCTCCCATTCTAGTGATAGATGGTGGTCCCAGTGGTTGGACCAGCACTGATCTAACAGTTATCTCCTATTCTTTGGATACGGAAGGAGTGGGTAACCTCCGGCCCGCGGGCCGCATACAACCATTTCATGTGGACCCCCCCCCCCCTCCCTGTGAAAATGCTAATGACAGGAAAATGAGAACAGCACTGGCTGTACTCACCTTTCTTCTTCCAGCCCCACTACAGTGTCATGACGTAGTGCATGTAGATGCGCACTATGACCAAATGCTGTACGTTGTCAGGTCACAGTACAGCGCGGCAAGAAGACGACCAGGGAGGGTGAGTGAATCTGCCAAGTGGCAGCGCTGTCCGGAACTGGAGAGGCAAGTTTATTTTTTTTAAATGTCTGATCTGAGGTCTGATCTGAAACTAATGGAGGGTGGGGAGGGTTTGATGGGGGTCTGATCTGAGGCTGGGGGGTGTGACCTGAGGCTGGGGGTCTTATCTCAGGCTAGTTAGGGTCTGATCTGAGGCGGATGTAGGCTCGGGGGTCTGATAGGAGGCTGATGGAGGTGGGGGCAGATCTGAGGCTGAGAAAGGGACAAAGGCAGGGAAAGTGAATGCTGGGTGAACCCCTCTCTGGACCCCCTGGGTTTAGCTTGGCTGCCATTAATGCCAAATAAAGAACTAAATATATAACATTCTCAACTTAAAAATTAGACTGCTAGATGTGGTAAAAATGGCACCTGTACTATATGTGATATATATAGTGCAGGCGCCATTTTGTGCTGCAAAAATACAGTGCTGTAGATTTTTTTTTTAACTTGAAGTGCAATTTGTGTAACTTACCTCTAAGGGCCCTTTCACACTTGCGTTGGCCGGTTCCGGCATAGAGTTCCGTCGTCGGGGCTCTATGCCGGAAGAATCCTGATCAGGATTATCCTAATGCATTCTGAATGGAGAGAAATCCGTTCAGGATGCATCAGGATGTCTTCCGTTCCGGAACGGAACGTTTTTTGGCCGGAGAAAATACCGCAGCATGCAGTACTTTTTGCTCCGGCCAAAAATCCTGAACACTTGCCGCAAGGCCGGATCCGGAATGAATGCCCATTGAAAGGCATTGATCCGGATCCGGCCTTAAGCTAAACGTCGTTTCGGCGCATTGCCGGATACGACGTTTAGCTTTTTCTGAATGGTTACCATGGCTGCCGGGACGCTAAAGTCCTGGCAGCCATGGTAAAGTGTAGAGGGAGCGGGGGAGCAGCATACTTACAGTCCGTGCGGCTCCCGGGGCGCTCCAGAGTGACGTCAGGGCGCCCCAGGCGCATGGATGACGTGATCGCATGTACACGTCATCCATGCGCCTGGGGCGCTCTGACGTCATTCTGGAGCGCCCCGGGAGACGCACGGACTGTAAGTATGCCGCTCCCCCGCTCCTACTATGGCAACCAGGACTTTAATAGCGTCCCGGCTGCCATAGTAACACTGAAAGCATTTTGAAGACGGATCCGTCTTCAAATGCTTTCCGTACACTTGCGTTTTTCCAGGTCCGGCGTGTACCTCCGGCAAGTGGAGTACACGCCGGATCCGGACAACGCAAGTGTGAAAGGGCCCTAAGTCACTTATATGTTTGACCAAATATAGCAGTCAAATTTTTAAGTTGAGAATTTTGTATGACCCCCGAACGATGTTACAAATATCCAAATGGCCCTCTGCATTTAAAGCAACAGGCCACTGTGAGACCCACTGTAAGGTTTATACAATAGTATACAATGCGATATTAGAACAATGCTCACCTGGCAACATCTGGGTCCTGTCTACACAAGAGCAGCACTTGTTCAGTGTTGATGAATATGGCCCAGCATGGGAAGCAACACAACATCAGGATCAGAATCCCTCTCTGTAATACTGTCCCCACGCGCTTCATGTTTTTTCCTCCGTAGCTCTATAAAGTTAACAGAAAGTAAAAGCTACAATGATGTTGAAGGATGGAAAGAATGAAATATTTTCATGCTCCGGTTCTCTATGCTGGCTCCATGTGGCCACATCACTGCTGTAGCCAGCCATTGGCTGCAGCAGATGATGTGACCATGCCATGCTGGTTGTAAACAAGCTAGGGACCGGAACATGGATAAGTGGGAGCCAGCGTGGAGGACCAGAGCAGCTAAGTATGAATCTTCAAAGGCAGAATGCGTGCATTAGATAAAAAAGTAAATATTCTTGATTTGATTCAACTTTATTGTCATTACACATTTATAAATACAGAGTAACGAGATACAATTTGCATCTAATCAGAAGTGCAAAGAGCAGAAAGTGCAATAAAAACTGGTTATATATGCTGCTTATATAGATAAGGGTAGTGTAGAAGGTAGGAATAGTTATGTTCCTGGAAAACTCCTGGAAAACCATTCAGGACTAGGTAAATTTTAGTCTTTTTTTTCCCCTCCACACCTTCTGATGGCCTATCCTCAGACCCTCGTTGATCTGATATTAAAGACCTATCCTGAGGATAGGCCATCAATATGAAATTCTTGAACAACAACTTTAAAATGACCACAACCATTTGTGTTATGGCAGAGATGTCTTAAAGGGGTTATCCCATGACTAACGTAAAAAATGAAAATCAGACATCATATAGTACATGAAAATCTCTTGCTATCAAAGCTAGAACCAGCCCTGCACCTCACATGGATCCAGACATCTCCCCATTCATTGCTCTGCTGGATTTATATCAAGTTGACAGCTCAAGAAGGGGGGGGTGTCTTTTCTGCTGCAGTTAAGGGGGTGTGTCTATGTTCTTCCCATCACAGCTCAGGAGGCAGATGAGGGATGAAACTGAGCATGTGCAGCCTTCTCAGTGAGCAGGTCAAAGTAATAAGAATAAAAAAAAACAGCAGGTGGTGCTTTACACATACATTTTATTGAATAACTCAGTGGCTATGCCAAATTTTTAATTACTTGCTATTACGAAAGTATTAAGATCCAGGTGCTGGTTTGTAAACTGTACAATATTATTCATGGGACAACCCCTTTAACCCCTTAGGGACCCATGACGTACCGGTACGGCATGGATCCCGAGTCCTTAAGGACCCATGACGTATCGGTACGTCATGAGTTTAAATTGAGATTGTGGCGCCCTAGGGGTTAATCCGCACAGGATGCCGGCTGAAATCATTCAGCCGGCATCCTGTCACAACGCCTGGGGGGGTCATATGACCCCCCGTATCGGCGATCGCAGCAAACCGCAGGTCAATTCAGACCTGCGGTATGTTGCTATTTCTGATCGCCGCGGTCCCTGACCGCGGCGATCAGAAACTTTAGTGTGGCACAAATCTATAGTTATCACCCCCCCTGCACCCCTGCATGATTTTAGCCTGGTGGGAGGTGCAGGGGGGGTGTTGCGGGCGGTGTGGGCGGCAGGCGGGATCGCGATCCCCCGCCCGCCTCCCGCCGAATAATCGTTGGCTTCTAGTGGGTATACCGTTTAACCCTTGGATGTCAGCCGTTTAACCCTTTCCATACAGCGGTCCGTACGGACCGCTGTATGGAAAGAGTTAACAGTAAGATGCGGCTCCCTCCCTCTCCCATCGGGAGAGAGTCCCCAGACAGCCCCAGTCCTTACCCTTCCCCGTCTGCGAAGTTGTGGCAGACGGGGAAGGTTCCCGTGGCAACAGGACGCCTTCTCAGGCGTCCTGCTGTCCATGGTGCTGAACAGATCTATGCTGAAAGCATAGATCTGTTCAGTGTAAGTAAAATACAGTACAGAAACCTATATAGGTTCTGTACTGTATTATGCAGACACCAGACCCACTGGATCTTCAAGAACCAAGTGGGTCTGGGTCAAAAAAAAAGTAAGAAAAAGTGAAAAAAAGTGAAAATCAAAAAACACATTTATCACTAATTAAAAATGAAAAAAAAAAAAAATTCCCTACACATGTTTGGTATCGCCGCGTCCGTAACGACCTGATCTATAAAACGGTCATGTTACTTTCCCCGCACGGTGAACGCCATAAAAAAAAAACAAAAAAAAAAAACACTAGGAGAAAATTTAAATTTTGCCCACCTTACTTCCCAAAAAAGGTAATAAAAGTGATCAAAAAAGTCGCATGTACGCCAAAATAGTGCCAATCAAACCGGCATCTCATCCCGCAAAAAATGAGACCCTACCCAAGATTATCGCCCAAAAACTGAAAAAACTATGGCTCTTAGACTATGGAAACACTAAAACATCATTTTTTTGGTTTCAAAAATTAAATCATTGTGTAAAACTTACATAAATAAAAAAAAGTATACATATTAGGTATCGCCGTGTCCGTATCGACCGGCTCTATAAAAATATCACATGAGTTAACCCCTCAGGTGACCACCGTAAAAAAATTAAAATAAAAACGGTTTAAAAAAAGCAATTTTTTGTCATCTTACGTCACAAAAAGTGCAATAGCAAGCGATCAAAAAGTCATATGCACCCCAAAATAGTGCCAATAAAACAGCCATCTCATCCCGCAAAAAATGAGACCCTACATAAGATAATCACCCTAAAACTGAAAAAACTATGGCTCTTAGACTATGGAGACACTAAAACTTTTTTGTTTTAAAAATGAAATCATTGTGTAAAACTTACATAAATAAAAAAAAGTATACATATTAGGTATCGCCGCGTCCGTGACAACCTGCTCTATAAAATTACCACATGATCTAACCTTTCAGATAATTGTTGTAAATAACAAAAAAAAAAAACGGTGCCAAAAAAGCTATTTCTTGTTACCTTGCCGCACAAAAAGTGTAATATAGAGCAACCAAAAATCATATGTACCCTAAACTAGTACCAAGAAAACTGCCACCCTATCCCGTAGTTTCTAAAATGGGGTCACTTTTTTGGAGTTTCTACTTTAGGGGTGCATCAGGGGGGCTTCAAATGGGAGATGGTGTAAAAAAAAAAAAACAGTCCAGCAAAATCTGCCTTCCAAAAACCGTATGGCATTCCTTTCCTTCTGCGCCCCCTGCCGTGTGCCCGTACAGCAGTTTACGACCACATATGGGGTGTTTCTGTAAACTACAGAATTAGGGCCATAAATAATGAGTTTTGTTTGGCTGTTAACCCTTGCTTTGTTACTTGAAAAAAGATATTAAAATGGAAAATCTGCCAAAAAAGTGAAATTTTGAAATTGTATCTCTATTTTCCATTATATCTTGTGCAACACCTAAAGGGTTAACAAAGTTTTTAAAATCAGTTTTGAATACCTTGAGGGGTATAGTTTCTTAGATGGGGTCACTTTTAGGGAGTTTCTACTCTAGGGGTGCATCAGGGGGCTTCAAATGGGACATGGTGTCAAAAAACCAGTCCAGCAAAATCTGGCTTCCACAAACCATACGGCGTACCTTTCACTCTACGCCCCGCTGTGTGGCCGTACAGTAGTTTACGGCCACATATGGGGTGTTTCTGTAAACGGCAGAGTCAGGGCAATAAAGATACAGTCTTGTTTGGCTGTTAACCCTTGCTTTGTTAGTGGAAAAAATGGGTTAAAATGGAAAATTTGGCAAAAAAATGAAATTCTCAAATTTCATCCCCATTTGCCAATAACTCTTGTGCAACACCTAAAGGGTTAACAAAGTTTGTAAAATCAGTTTTGAATACCTTGAGGGGTGTAGTCTATAGAATGGGGTCATTTTTGGGTGGTTTCTATTATGTAAGCCTCGCAAAGTGACTTCAGAGCTGTAGTGGTCCCTAAAAATTGGGTTTTTGTAAATTTCTGAAAAATTTCAATATTTGCTTCTAAAGTTCTAAACCTTGTAACATCCCCAAAAAATTCCAACCTGAAGTAGACATATGGGGAATGTAAAGTCATCACAATTTTTGGGGGTATTACTATGTATTACAGAAGTAGAGAAACTGAAACTTTGAAATTTTTAAATTTTTCCAAATTTTTTGTAAATTACCGTATTTTTCGCCGTATAAGACGCACCGGCGTATAAGACGCACCTAGGTTTTTGGGGAGGAAAATAAGAAAAAAAAAATTTTTAACCAAAAGGTGTGCTGTGGGTTTGGAACTAGGTGGTCTGTGGATGGCACTATTACTGGGGATCTGTGGATGACGGACACTGTTATGGGGGGATCTGTGGATGACGGACACTGTTATGGGGGGATCTGTGGATGACGGACACTGTTATGGGGGGATCTGTGGATGACGGACACTGTTATGGGGGGATCTGTGGATGACGGACACTGTTATGGGGGGATCTGTGGATGACGGACACTGTTATGGGGGGATCTGTGGATGACGGACACTGTTATGGGGGGATCTGTGGATGACGGACACTGTTATGAGGGGATCTGTGGATGACGGACACTGTTATGGGGGGATCTGTAGATGACGGACACTGTTATGGGGGGGATCTGTAGATGACGGACACTGTTATGGGGGGAACTGTGGATGACGGACACTGTTATGAGGGAACTGTGGATGACAGACACTGTTATGGGGGGATCTGTGGCTGGCACTGTTACAGGGGGGGGATCTGTGGATGGCACTGTTATACATGTGTCATCCACAGACCCTCCCAGCCCATAACTGTGCCATCCACAGATCCCCCGCCGCTCCAGTATACTAATATAATATGTCTTATTCAGTTAATAGTTATTAAATATGCCTCTTTATTCCTAAAAGTACCTTAAATCCTAAGCGCTTTAGTACAATGCCGGCAGGCCGGGCAGCCGGCGCGGCGCGTCACTCACTGACGTCACTTGCCTGCGCCGCCTGCTTCATTCATAAAGTAGGCGGCGCAGGCACGTGACATCAGGGAGTTACGCTGCCGCCCGCCCGGCCTGCATTGTACGGATGCGCTTAGGATTTAAGGTACCATTAGGCATAAAGGGGCATATCTAGTAACCATTAATTGAATATGACATTTTATTAGTACACCGGAGCGGCGGGGCGGGCCTTTAGTACAGTGACTGCACCGCCCCGCCGCTATTGCCGGCCCCAGCTCCTCCTCCCAGTCCCTCCCCGAGTCCCCGCTCGCTTTACATCGCATCCAGCGATGTAAAACTGACTGCATTCGCCGTATAAGACGCAGGGGCATTTCTCCCCCATTTTGGGGGAAGAAAAAGTGCGTCTTATACGGCGAAAAATACGGTAGGTATTTTTTTATGCAAAATAAAAAAAACATTTGACTTCATTTTACCAGTGTCATGAAGTACAATATGTGACGAAAAAAACAATCTCAGAATGGCCTGGATAAGTCAAAGTGTTTTAAAGTTATCAGCACTTAAAGGGACACTGGTCAGATTTGCAAAAAATGGCCAAGTCCTTAAGGTGAAATAGGGCTGAGTCCTTAAGGGGTTAAGCAAAATAAAAGGATATGCAAAAACTGGTGGGCTGTAGCTAGACACGTCTCACCATGTTGGTAGTTGGCCATGTCCCCCAGCACCAAAATATTTGCTTTACAAACACTCAGAAAATAAATAAATAAAGAAAACAATGCAACAGCACTCTGCAAACACAAATTACGTACAATAATGCCATAGTTATAGAAAATATTCTAGTAACGTTACACTTATTTTGAAAATTTGAAATTCTTGGCAAATACATTTTGTACCAACAAAAATGGTAAAAGGCAGAGTTGTCCCAGAATGTAGTGGAACCTGCATTCCCTGAATTTTATGGTGGCCAGTATGGCACATAACAGGTAGTATTTAGTGTAAGGTTCCCGTCTTATAGAGATTTGTCTTGTCGCCGGAAGACTGGCCCAAATAATTTTTTGCAAAATGTATTTGCCAAGAATCTCAAATTTACAAAATAAGCGTAACATTAGCACCAGAATACTTTCTATAACTATGACATTAACCCCTTAAGGACGCGCGCCGTACATGTACGGCGCTGGTGGACGTGACTTAAGCACCAGCGCCGTACATGTATGGCTGGCTGATCGGGCAGGTGCAGGAGCCGCGCCCGCCCGATCAGCGGCAGGGGTCCGGCAGTCACTGTTAGCCAGACCCCTGCTATATGTGTCGGCATGGGTGAAAACACAGATGCTGGCGCATTACCCTCGCACAGCCGCGGTCAGCGCTAACTGTGGCACGTGCGGGATCCTGCAGGATTTTTTGTTTTCGTTTCAAAAATTATATTATTGTGTAAAACTTAAAGGGGTTGTCAGTTATTTTTTTGTTCTTTCTATGTTCCTAACTAGGCAAATATAACAACTTTACAATTAAAAATGAATATGAGATAAGCAGGCACACTCTTATTTGGGTACAAGTATTATTTATTGATAATTTAATATATGTGTAATCTGGTAAAAAATTGTTGGTAGTTCCTTTTTAATAGAGGTATGTTGGAGTGGTGGTAAGTTTTTTTTAGCACATTTTCCCTAAAAAATATGGATATAAAAATGGTGAATAGATGTTTTGAATATATATATAAAAAAAATTGTGGAAAATTGGGAAAAAAAAGCGGTTTACAATTTTTCAGATGCAGATAAAAGTCTTTCAGATAAAAGATGTCTAAAAAAGGTAAATGTCCACAAAGTCTTTCATATAAAAATCACTGATCAGGATATAAATAACTGAAGATCTACAGGATGATCATCCACTGTTAGATGCCCCTTAGTGAAAATTAGATTGTCATTCTGTATAGGATCCCTGATGTGCCTTTTAGAGAATAACAGTTTATAACTGGTGGTAATTCTGTGGAGGAAAGTGGTGCTCTGTGCCTAGGTGCGGCGTCCCGCACTGTCCCTGGCTACAGAGATCACTTACCCTTCCCGGCGCTTGATCTCCTGGGTTCTCTGGTGATGGTCTGCTGTTCCTGGGAGGCTCCTGCAATCCAGTCCGGTTCTCCAGAGACAGCGGCGTGCCTCGTGTTACCAGGGATGCCGGGGGGCGTGGTTCGCGCGTCTGGCGGATGACGTAGATGGTCACGTGATCACGGACTCTCTCTCAAGCGCCTTCACAGTGTTCTCCCAACTCTATGTGAGTGGTGAGTGTTCCGGTAATCCTCAGCTTCCTTAAACGCGTTTCGGGACTCTATCCCTTCATCAGTAAGTGGAGGATTATTGCGGATGCTGTGATTTTTATAGGGCTGTGATTAACCTGTTTGTTAACCAATTATTGTCACCAATAAAGTTACTATCTTATCTTGGTTGATGTATTCAATTGGTTACTTTATTTCAATGGGTGCATAAATATGTGGCTGGAGTAAAAGATGTATAGAGAAATCTTCTGGTTCTCAAAAAATAATGATAAAGTGTTTGAATATAAAAATAAGGGTTAATTGTTTTATTACAATTACATCCATTAGGTATTATTGTGTGAGTAGTTCATTAAGAAGTGGGTAATGAGAATTATATAAGATAATATATATGAAAAAGTTGAAAAATATAATAAAAATAAGTGGAAAAATATGAGAAAATATATATTCAAGTACATATAGGAATATATATAATTGATGGTGATTCTTCCCATAGTAAAATGATTAATCTAATTATTAAGGGCAATGTCATGATTATTCCCTATACTTCAGGAGGGACTTTCATATGTTCTATATGATGTGAGAGAATACCTCGCCCAGTGTCGTTAGGTATAGGAGTGCACCACTACATATAATATAGCATCACAAATCAATTTCTATGTGGATCTTTTTAGTGGTGTATAGAACTTATAGATGGGGGTATATTACAGTTTATGTATTTTTCTAGTTATAAGTGATATCCCATGATGGGGGTTTACTGGTTGTGAGCACGTACCAGGGATGAACCCATTATATCACTGGTCCGTAGCATAAAAGACCCAGTGATTTTTGGGATTAACATTCCTGTCTGTGTCAAAAAGAGGAGGATTCATTGTGTGAATATTGAAATCCCAGGTTGTGGATACATCTTCGGGATAGACCCATTGTATCACTGGTCCGAGGTATAAAAGACCCAGTGATTTTTGGGGTTAACATTCCCATCTGTGTCAGAAAGCAGTGGTGAAAATATGGCTTAGAGGCAAGATTTGGTAGATCTAGAGGTATTTGTACATCTTTAGTTGTCAGCACAATCCCTTTTTTTTAACGCACAGTCGGAGGTATCCATTACATCACTGGTCCGTAATAAAGACCCAGTGAATATCCGGATTTGTTCTCTCTGTGCGTTTCCAAGGAAGGAGGATAGGGTACAAGGAGGCCTGAGTGAGTTCATAGTGTGAGATACCTTAGATACGGTAGTGATGTCAGTATCATTAAGGCCCATAATTTGCGACATATGTGTTTATTGAGTCTTTGTTGATGGGGTGGTGGGTATCTACACATATGGGTAGTCTAGTAGTTAAATGAGGGGCAGCCGTTCACCAAGGGGCAACCGGAGGGGATAACTTTACAATTAACTCACTTTTATTGCAGTGCCTGGTTTATCAGATTTGACTGAGGGTCACATGACCTTTGATGTCAGCTTCTCTCCCTGCTCTGATAAAGTTCGGTTAGTAAACGAGAGGTCACTGTGCTGGCCACGCCCCCCTTCACCTGCACAGACTGGGTAGCTGCAGGCAGTGACAATTCTGGGCACAGGAGCTGACAGACTAGAGAGAGCATTGCACAAGAAGGTAGGGGGAAGATCCTGTGTGTATTAGCAGTGTCATTATACAGGCGGGACTTGTAGTCCTACACATACAACATGCTGCCGATTCTCCCAGCAGGCAGACATGTCACTCAGGGCAGCTTTTGCATTCACTCCTTTTGCAGAGCGGAGGAGGGGCAGAGGTTGTTGTTATTGCATGTAAACAAGGGCCAGAAAAAAAACTGGGAAATAAGGAAATATATATTTTTTTTGCATAAAACTTGCTTAGCTTAGTTATATATTGCTTTGGATTTCAGAATATGGAGACACAAAGCATTTTTGAAAAAATATTTTTAATTATGTAAAACTGAAACAACCAAAAAAAGTAGTCAAAAGAAGTAGTCATATTTGGTATTGTCGCGTCCGTAACAACCTGCTCTATAAAAATACCACAAGATCTAACCTGTCAGATAAACATTGTAAATAACAAAAAATTAAAATGGTGCCAAAACAGCTACTTTTTGTCACCTTGCCTCACAAAAAGTGTAAAATAGAGCAACCAAAAATCATATGTACCCTAAAATAGTACCAACAAAACTGCCACCTTATCCTGTAGTTTCCAAAATGGAGTAATTTTGGGGGGAGTTTCTACTCTAGGGGTGCATCAAGGGGGTCTTCAAATGTGACATGGCAACTTAAAATTATCCCAGTGAAATCTGCCCTCCAAAAACCATATGGTGTTACTTTCCTTCTGCTCCATGCCGTGTGCCCGTACAGCAGTTTACAACTACATATGGGGTGTTTCTGTAAACTACAGAATCAGGGCAATAAATATTGAGTTTTGTTTGGCTGTTAACCCTTGCTTTGTTACTGGAAAAAATTGATTCAAATACAAAATCTGCCAAAAAGTGAAATTCTGAAATTTCATCTACATTTACCTTTAATTCTTGTGGAACACCTAAAGGGTTACCAAAGTTTGTAAAATCAGTTTTGAATAACTTGAGGGGTGTTGTTTCTAAAATGGGGCCATTTATGGGTAGTTTCTTTTATGTAAGCCTCACAAAGTGACTTCAGACCTGAACTGGTCCTGAAAACCACATAAGGTCCTGAGTAACACAGACTATAGTTACACTTGAGTGTGGATGAAAATGAGTGTCCTCTGAGCACAACCTATATATTTGCAGGGTGGATAAAAATAAAAAAAAAAAAAAAAAAAATGAATAATAATCGGATTTTTGGGATTTAATTATTTTTTTTTTAATGCTTTTTGAGGAAAATATATTACCATCCAAAGGTTATTCCATCATGAAAAAAAAAAAAATCGTTTTTTAATTATGTAGAATAAGGCTGTACGTGGACTCCCATATTGTTGAATGGATTAGGCAGTGGCTGAGGGACAGACAACAGAGGGTTGTAGTCAATGGAGTATATTCAGACCATGGTCTTGTTACAAGTGGGGTACCTCGGGGATCTGTTCTGGGGCCCATATTGTTTAACATCTAATCAGCGAAATTGCAGAAGGCCTCGATGGTAAGGTGTGTCTTTTTGCTGATGACACAAAGGTTTGTAACAGGGTTGATGTTCCTGGAGGGATACACCAAATGGAAAAGGATTTAGGAAAACAAGAGGAATGGTCAAAAATCTGGCAACTAAAATTTAATTTTGATAAGTGCACGATAATGTACCTGGGGCATAAAAACCCAAGAGCAGAATATAAAATCAGTGATACAGTTCTAACCTCAGTATCTGAGGAAAGGGATGCAGGGGTCATTATTTCAGAAGACTTAAAGGTAGGCAGACAATGTCATAGAGCAGCAGGAAATGATAGCAGAATGCTTGCTTGTATAGGGAGAGGCATTACCAGTAGAAAGAGGGAGGTGCTCATGCCGCTCTACAGAGCACTAGTGAGACCTCATTTGGAGTATTGTGCTCAGTACTGGAGACCATATCTCCAGAAGGATATTGATACTTTGGAGAGAGTTCAGAGAAGAGCTACTAAACTGGTACATGGATTGCAGGATAAAACCTACCAGGAAAGATTAAAGGACCTTAACATGTATAGCTTGGAAGTAAGACGAGACAGAGGGGATATGATAGAAACTTTTAAATACATAAAGGGAATCAACAAGGTAAAAGAGGAGAGAATATTTAAAAGAAGAAAAACTGCTACAAGAGGACATCGTTTTATATTAGAGGGGCAAAGGTTTAAAAGTAATATCAGGAAGTATTACTTTAGTGGATGCATGGAATAGCCTTCCTGCAGAAGTGGTAGCTGCAAATACAGTGAAGGAGTTTAAGCATTCATGGGATAGGCATAAGGCTATCCTTCATATAAGATAGGGCCAGGGGCTTTTCATAGTATTTAGTATATTAGGCAGACTAGATAGGCCAAATGGTTCTTATATGCCGACACATTCTATGTTTCTATATGTGTAATTTCTTTGGTAAATAAATTCCATGAATCCATTTACAATGCCATGCTCTTCCAGAGGTTTTGGCAAGATTATTGGGCAGTTTCTCTGCCTACAAGATATTATCACAGATGCTTGGTTTACTGTTGCAGTTCTCAAAACTGAATTTGACTCAGCAGAGATCACAAGCCTCTTCTTCACAGCAAAAATTTTATAACATGAACAGAGTTGAGAAAAAGACCTTAATCCTAACTTCTACAAACCTATAAATGCAGAATCAACCTAATCAAACTAATATGAAAAGTTGTTATTCTAAAAATCTTCATCTACTTGCATATTATAAGTTATACCAGCAAGAATTAGTCTTTATGTAGAAAACTATGATTTAAATCAAGCCTTACTGACTAGTGATTTAAATTGCGATTTAAATAATCTTGATTTAAATCAAATCCACCCTGTATATTTGGATCATTTTGTGATATGAAAGCATGGATTTGATGAACATTTTACCAGCATGCACATATATGAATGCAAACTATTTGCAACCAAGCGCATTGATCAAAATAGACACAAGAATATAGTGTCATAAATGATATGGACATTGAAGGGAAATGGAGGAATTCCATTCCTTCACTATCGGCTGATGATTGGAATGAAACATTGAAGTCTCCAACAAGGGTTTTTCAATCAATTAATAATAGGCTGATCCAGCTGTTTATATTGCACAGAAGTTATCTTACACCTGTCAGACTGCATAAAATGGGCAGATTGTCACATAGCATATGTCATAGATGCCATCAGGAGGGGGCCGATTTCTGGCATCTCATGTGGGACTGCACATATTTAAAAAGCTTCTGGGAAACAGTAGTAGGAGTGCTGTCCAATATGGTCCAAACTGTAGTGCCGTTATGCCCTAAAAGCTGCGTACTCAGCATCCTAGATGAGGAGGTCTGGGGACATCACCACAGGATTTTTCCTGAGTGAAACGCTATTCTTTGCTAGGAAAGCTATTGCCCTGAGATGGATGGCTGATAGAACACCTACAATAGGCCAGTGGAAGTCATTGGTTAATCAAGCTGTTAGCATGGAAAAAGTTGTCTTTATTGATAGGAAATGCCCACAAAAATTTGACAAGGTGTGGGGCGAGTGGTGTGCATCCCCTTTGACTTTGCATAATGCATGCATGTACTTGGTAGCCGATGAATGATAATATGTGGACCGTGAGTCCTGAACTAATGTTTCATTATTCATGCTGTTTCCTGACGCTGACTAAGATGGAAGCTTTTTCTTTTTATGCCGGAGCTATTGCAAGACTATTGTATAGTATTGTGCTGTGCTAGTACTGTATCCCCTGCGTGGGATTTACCCCTGATTCATTCATTTTGATGTAACATGCCTTTATTGTTAAACTTCAATAAAAACGAGTTTAAAAAAATTATATGGACATATCTCAATCTATCCATATCAGGCGATTGAATCAAGCAAAATCATATACCACCTAACCAGATGCCTAAAACCAAGTAACTGCATATGAAAACAGCATTTGTTTTATTTATTTTGAAAATTGCATATGCGCGAGCTCCACATTCAATTGGGATCAAGTTTATCAACCTAACATAAGGACTTTTATTACATAGAATTGTATTTGGAGATGGTTATTTTATTAAATGTTTTATATAATCCAAAAGGAAAAAGAAGCAGGCTGGTTTGAGATCTGCATTTATACAAGCAGGCAAATACCGCAAGTTTATGAGCGTTCACGTGTTTGATTTTTAAGTGTGTGTTTGTATTAAAGGGGTTCTGCAGTTTGTTTAAACTGATTATCTATCCTCTGGATAGATCATCAGCATCTGATCGGTGGGGGTCCGACACCCGGGACCCCCGCCGATCAGCTGTTTGAGAAGGCAGCGGCGCTCCAGCAGTGCCGCGGCCTTATCATTGTTTACCACTGTCTCAGTGACGTCATGACTAGTATCAACTGGCCTGGGCGGGGCTAAGCTCCATTCAAGTGAACAGAGCTTAGCCCAGGCCAGTTGATACTAGTCGTGACGTCACTGGCCCAGCGGTAAACAGTGAGAAGGCTGCGGCGCTGCTGGAGCTCCGCTGCCTTCTCAAACAGCTGATCGGCGGGGGTTCCCGGATGTCGGACCCCCGCCGATCAGATGCTGATGATCTAGCCAGAGGATAGATCATCAGTTTAAACAAACTGCAGAACCCCTTTAAGTGTGTGACTTTAGATTACGTGACTTGAGATTAAGGGACTTTAGGAGGGGACTACAGTAAGTTAGATTCTTATCACTGCACTAGATTGTATTTTTCTCTTTTATTGCGTAATCCCCACCTAGTATGTGTTCCATTATTGACAGCTCAGTCCAGTGCACATCTTGTCTAATGCATGCAGTCCTGGAACAGCCGTTTGAGGGTGCATATCTTTGTTCAAAATGTGAGCAAATTGCCCGTTTGGAATCGCACATCGAGTATCTAAATGGGCAAATTTCCACACTGAGAAGCGTTGACAATTTTGAAAAAAAGAGTTTGCTGCTTACTGAGCAAGCTCTTTATGGGATAGATGTGGGGGAGGGTGGTAGGAAGGAGGCTTAGGAAAGTGAGGTAGCCAACTGGTTAACAGTTAGAAAGCGAGGTAGAGGGAAGAGTGCCAGGGAGGCTAGCCCTGATCCGACACACCCCAACAAGTTTTCAAAGTTTGCAGATGAGGGGGATGTCGGTTCAGGGAGAGCACTGCTGCAGACAGACACTTCCTCTGCCAGTCAGGGGAATGTACGCTCCAGTAAGCAGGGGACCAGGAGAGCAGGGCAGGCCAGACAGGTGCTGGTAGTGGGAGACTCAATTCTTAGAGGTACAGATAGGTAGATCTGTCACAAAGACCGGGATCGTCGAACTGTGTGTTGTCTTCCTGGCGCTTGAGTTCGATGCATCGCGGATCGGGTTGACAGATTACTGGGAGGGGATAGAGAAGATCCAGCAGTCATGGTCCATATATCGGAACCAATGACAAAGTTAGAGGTAGGTGGAGTGTCCTTAACCCCTTCACGACCGCAATCCGTATATATACGCGATAGCTGCACATACCCCGTGCAGCTACCACGTGTATAGACGTCATGGCAGCTCTTTAATCCAAGCGCTGCAAAGCACTTGGATTAAAGCTTCTGTCCCTGTCCTGCTGCTGTCATGGACAGCATACAGTTCAGTAATGCCGGCAAGGGACCAATCAGAGTGGCCCCTTGCCGGCAATCGATCCGATTGGTTAGTCTGTGCAGACTAACCAATCGGATCGCGGCAGTGAAAAAATGCCGGTTTCATGCTCTGAGCTGCGCTCTGCAGATCAGAGCCTGAAATCAGGTAGTGTCCTCGTGCCCTCCCCCCCCCCGATCTGTGCCCCCACTTGTGTCCGCCTGCCGCTAAAGCTCATCTCCTGCCTCCTGCCCTGATGCGTTCCTGGAGAACTGGGCCAACTTCTCTGTTGGCTACAGGCTCTATTGTAGAGATTGGCTGCACCTCAGTGGGGAAGGGCAGCTGTGTTGGAGGAGAAGATGGCTACAAGGTTGGAGGAATGTTTAAACTAGGGACTGGGGGAGGGTAATTACGTTATAGGATGGGAAGATAGTGCAGATAGAGACCGGGGGAAAGGTAATGGGACTGGGGGAGGAACTAGAACAGCTCAGAAGGAAAAGTGTAGGGTAAAAAAAATATACATAAACCTCTTAAATGTATGTATACTAATGCCAGAAGCCTGACTAATAAAACTGGGGAACTGGAATTAGTAATGTGTGAGGAGGACTATGACATAGTGGGAATAACTGAGACATGGCTGGATGATAGCTATGACTGGGCGGTTTATGTACAGGGTTAGAAAGGATCGGTAAACCGGAGACGGGGAGGGGTCTGCCTTTATGTAAAGTCCTGTCTAAAGCCCACACTCCAGAAAGATAATAAGTAAGGGACATAAACATGTGGAGTCACTGTGGGTAAAAATACATGGAGGCAAATACAATAATAAATTACTAATAGGAGTTTATTATAAACCACTTAATATACCAGAGTCCACAGAAAATCTACTTCTAAACGAGATAGACGAGGCGGCAAATCATAATGAGGTGGTTATTATGGGGGACTTCAACTACCCAGATATAGACTGGGAAACTGAAAACTTGTATAGCTCATAAAGGAGACAGGTTCTTGGCAATAACCAAAGACAATTACCTTTCCCAACTGGTTAAGGACCCGACTAGAGAGGCAGCCATACTGGGCTTCGTATTAACCAATAGACCTGACAGAACACATGTGCAGGTCGGAGGACACCTGGGAAATAGTGACCATAAAGTAATAACCTTCCAATTATCATTCAAAAGAGTGTTTCTTCGGGGAGGAACAAAAATACCAAACTTCAAAAAAGCTAAATTTAGCCAACTAAGAGAGGCCATAGGCCTAACTAACTGGGACAAAGTCCTCAAAAATGAAAATACTGCCACAAAATGGGATATTTTTAAAAGCATCCTGAAATCTAATTGTGAGGTACATACCTTATGGGAATAAAAGGTTAAGGAAAAAGAAAAAAAAAACAATGTGGATAAATAGAACTGTAAAGATAGCAATAAATTACTAAAAGAAAGCATTTAAAAATCACTAAAACAGGAGGGTAGCGAGGAAGCACTGAAAAACTAAGGAAAAAAATTGAATATGTAAAAAACTAATAAAAGCAGCCAAACTAGAGAACGAGAGATTAATTGCCAAAGAGCAAATCTAACCCTAAAATGTTTTTCAATTATATAAATGGTAAAAAGTATAAATCTGAAGGTGTTGACCCTCTACAGAGTGATAAGAGGGGAGTTGCAGAGAACGATAAGGAGAAAGCAAAGCTATTACCGGTAAATATTTTTTTCTCCACTGTATTCACTTAAGATAATAAACTGTCAGATGAAATGCAGAATGTAAAAAGTTAATTCCCCATTAAAAGTGCCCTGTCTGACCAAGGAAGAAGTACAAACCGGATTCCCAAAAAGTTGGGACACTTATACAAACCGTGAATAAAAACTGAATGCAATGATGTGGAGGTGCCAACTTCTAATATTTTATTCAGAATAGAACATAAATCACGGAACAAAAGTTTAAACTGAGAAAATGTACCATTTTAAGGGAAAAATATGTGACGTCATTTTAAGGGTGTGGATGTGACGTCATCGGCGCAGGCGCACTGAGAGGCGGCCTCTCTCCCGGCCGCTCCATCCTCAATGCGCCTGCGCCGATGACGTCACATCTACACCCGGCGCAGGCGCATTGAGGATGGAGCGGCCGGAAGAGAGGCCGCCTCTCAGTGCGCCTGCACCGATTAAAGAAAGGTACGGCGCAGGCGCGATATTTTGAATTCGAACAGGGCCAGCAGAGAACGAACCCGTTCCCTGGCCCTGTCAATCAAACGGCGGAGGGTGCGTCATGATGAGAGGAGGATGCGGCTGCTACCAGCAAGTAGCCGCCCTTGCTGGTAGCAAGGTAATTTACATATGATAAAACTTGATTTTTAACAATATCTACTGAACGAAAATGAATATTTAGCATATGTACAGGGAGCTTGCAGTGTAGGGATTAATATTAACGGAAAAAAAAAAAAGGGTTTAGTGAGCCCTTTAAAATGATCCCTGGCCCAGTGAAAACGCCTGAGCTTGTGGATCTTGCTTAGAAATGGCTTCTTCTTTGCACTGTAGAGTTTCAGCTGGAAACGGCGGATGGCACGGTGGATTGTGTTCACTGACAATGGTTTCTGGAAGTATTCCTGAGCCCATTCTGTGATTTCCTTTACAGTAGCATTCCTGTTTGTGGTGCAGTGTCGTTTAAGGACCCGGAGATCACGGGCATCCAGTATGGTTTTACGGCCTTGACCATTACGCACAGAGATTGTTCCCGATTCTCTGAATCTTCCGATGATGTTATGCACAGTTGATGATGATAGATGCAAAGTCTTTGCAATTTTTCGCTGGGTAACACCTTTCTGATATTGCTCCACTATCTCTCTGCGCAATATTGTGGGAATTGGTGATCCTCTACCCATCTTGGCTTCTGAGAGACACTGCCACTCTGAGAAGCTCTTTTTATACCCAATCATGTTGCCAATTGACCTAATTAGTGTTAATTGATCTTCCAGCTCTTCGTTATGCTTAAATTTACTTTTTCCAGCCTCTTATTGCTACTTGTCCCAACTTTTTTGGGATTTGTTGACACCGTGAAAATTTGAATCAATGTATTTTTCCTTTAAAATGATACATTTACTCGGATTAAATGTTTGATCTGTCATCTACGTTCTATTACAAATAAAATATTGACATTTGCCATCTCCACATCATTGCATTCAGTTTTTATTCACAATTTGTTTAGTGTCCCAACTTTTTTGGAATCCGGTTTGTACAACAGCGACTTAAAAAGATTAAAATAGACAAATCGCCAGGACCGGATGGCATACACCCCCGTATCCTAAGAGAATTAAGTAATGTCATATCCAGACCCTTATTTCTGATATTTAAAGAGACTCTATACTGACAGGGAGTGTTCCACACAATTGGCGCATAGCAAATGTAGTGCCAATATTCAAAAAGGGTCCAAAAACAGAGCCCAGAAACTATAGGCCGGTAAGTTTAACATCTGTCGTGGGTAAACTGTTTGAAGGTTTTGAAAGAGATGCTATCTTGGAGTACCTCAATGAAAATAAGCAAATAACGCCATATCAGCATGGCTTTGTGAGGGATCGGTCATGTCAAACTAATTTAAATCAGTTTCCATGAGGAGGTAAGTTTTAGACTTGACCACGGCGAATCAATGGATGTTGTACATCTGGGATTCTCCAAAGCATTTAACACTGTACAGCAAAAAAGGTTAGTACATGAAAGGAGAATGCTTGGACTGGGATAAAACATCTGTATGTGGGTAAGTAACTGGCTCATTGATAGAAAACAGAGGGTGGTTATTAATGGTACACACTCAGATTGGGTCACTGTCACTAGTGGAGTACCTCAGGGGTTAGTATTGGGCCCTATTCGCTTCAATATATTTATTAATGATCTTGCAGAAGGCTTGCACAGTAAAATATAAATTTTTGCAGATGACACTAAACTGTGTAAAGTAATTGACACGGAAGAGGACAGTATACTGTTACAGATGGATCTGGATAGATTGGAGGCTTGGGCAGATAAGTGGCAGATGAGGTTTAACAATGACAAATGAAAGATTATGCACATGGGTAGGAATAATGCAAGTCACCCATTCAAACTAAATGGTAAAACACTGGGTAACACTGACTTGGAAAAGGACCAAACTAAGGGTACTTTCACACTTGCGTTGGTAAAACTGCATGTCCCGGGCGTCGGGCGATAGGAATTCCACACCCCTGATGGGGATATGCCTGATGAGTTATTTTCCGGTATAGAGCCCCTGTGATGGAACTCTATGCCGGAAAAGAAAAACGCAAGTGTGAAAGTACCCTAAGCTGTAAAAACCAGTGTCAGGCAGCTGCTGCCAAGGCCAATAAGATAATGGGTTGCATCAAAAGGGGCATAGATGCCTGTGATGAGAACATAGTCCTACCACTTTACAAATCACTAGTCAGACCACACATGGAGCACTGTGTACAGTTTTGGGCTCCTGTGAACAAGGGAGACATAGCAGAGCTGGAGAGGTTTCAGAGGAGGGCAACTAAAGTAATAACTGGAATGGTTGGACTACAGTACCCTGAAAGATTATCAACATTAGGGTTATTCACTTTAGAAAAAAGACAAGGGGAGATCTAATAACCATGTCTAAATATATCAGGTGTCAGTACAGAGATCTCTCCCATGCTCTATTTATCCCCAGGACTGTGACGAGGGGACATCCTCTGCGTCTGGAGGAAATATGGGATTACACTTACCGGTAATCGTTTTTTCTTGAGCCTATGACAGCACCCATGGATAGCATCCGCCCCCTTCCTCAGGACAGGAAACACAGCCTCTTTAAAAGGGAGGTACAACCCCCATCATGCCAGTCCTATTCCAAGAACTAAGGAGACAAAAATCAGACTACACCACAACAAATCTACAACAGAACAAACGCTTATATCCGTGTGTATATAGAAGTACATACAAACACGTATATCTCTCTCTCTCTCTCTCTCTCTCTATATATATATATATAAAATTTTATTAATTTTTTTCTAAATTTTCAACTTTTTCAAATTTTCAACTAAATTTTCAACTAAATTTTCAACTAATCTAGGCGAGATTATCTAGGGTGGGACAACTGCTTGGAGGACTTTACGCCCAAACCCTAAACCTTCCTGTGACGGAAGCTGCAGTCTATAGTGTTTAAAGAAGGTATGAGAAGAACTCCACGTAGCAGCTCTGCAAATCTGGTCAATAGAAGCGGAAGCTCTTTCTGCCCAGGATGTAGACACCGCTCTCGTTGAGTGTGCTCCAAACCCGGCAGGAGGAGGAACCCCTTTAGAGGAATATGCAAGATAAATGGCTTGTTTAATATATCTGGCAATGGACTGAGAGGAAGCAGGGGAGCCCTTCTTCTGTCCCTGAAAGGAAACCACAAGCTTAGAGGACGACCTCCAGTCCTGAGTGGCAGAAAGGTATTGAATTAGACACCTTCTAACATCGAGGCAATGGAATTCCCTTTCCTTCTGATTCTTGGGTGAGGGACAGAAGGAAGGTAAAACTACATCCTGAGACCGGTGAAAGGATGATGAAACCTTTGGAAGGAAGGCAGGGTCAGGAGATAAAATAACCCTATCTTCTAAAATATTAAGATACGGTCTCTCAATTGAGAAGGCTGATATCTCGCTCACTCTTCTAGCTGAAGTAATGGCTAGCAAAAAAACTAATTTATAGGTTAAGATTTTTATTGGGATACCCTCAATGGGCTCAAAGGGATCCCCGGTTAAGGCAGACAAGACTAGATTTAAATCCCAGGGGGGAACTCTGGACTTCTGGACGGGAGCAAGTTTAGAAATTGCAACGACAAATCTTTTAATCCAGGGGTGGTCTGCTAACTTATACTCAAAGAGAGCACTTAAGGCAAAGATATGGACCTTTAAAGTACTAGGCCTCAGTTTCTTATTCCAGCCCTCCTGGAGGAAGCTAAGGACTAGAGGCAACTCCGGGGGTTCCAAGACATTAACTGGCTTATTTGCAAATCTAAGGAAGGCCCTCCAAACCCTCAAATAGATCTTAGAAGTAACAGCTTTCCTACTGGACAAAAGGGTGTTTATCACTTCCCCAGAAAAGACCCTTCATTTCTAGGATCTGCCTCTCAACAGCCAAGCTGTCAAGTGCAGGCTCTCTAACTGTGGATGAAGTATCGGCCCCTGCACTAGTAGCCCCGGGAAGACAGGAAGTACCCAGGAAAACCAGACCCTCCTGGGCCAAAAGGGGGCTATAGTAATTACTAGGGCCTTCTCCTCCCGAATCTTCTTCAGGACTCTCGGGAGTAGCTTTATAGGAGGGAAGGCGTACAGGAGGCCTACTCTCCATGATTGGGCCAATGCGTCCACCGCCGTGGGCTGCTCTAATGGGGATAGAGAGAAGAATCTTTTCACTTTTCTGTTTTCCCTTGTGGCAAAGAGATCTACCACCGGGAGACCTCAAAGAGCCACAATGTCGTTGAAGACCTGTTGATCCAGGGACCATTCCCCCTGCCGAACACAATGCCTGCTCAGAAAATCTGCCGTTACATTCTCCTTTCCCTTTAAGTGTACTGCCCTGATCGATGGAAGGAAACCCTCTGCTAGCTCGAAAATCTCTTTGGTGAGAGACATTAGGTCTGGAGATCTGGTCCCCCCCTGACGATTGATATGAGCTACTGCCGTCATGTTGTCTGAGTAGATCAAAATATTTCTGCCTTTTAAGAGGTGGAGGCTCCTCTTCAAGGCCATGAGGATCGCTAGAAGTTCCTTGAAGTTGTGAGATTTGGGAACTATCTCCTGATTCCACTGTCCCTGCAGAAGTAGAGAATCTGTGTGAGCTCCCCAACCCCAAGGGCTTGCATCTGTAGTCAGAGTAAGGGGATCCTTCCTTGACCAAGGGACTCCTTTTTGAAGGTTGGAAGGTACCGTCCACCATTCTAGATCTTTTAACGTTTGAGTTGAAAGGGAAAAGAGAATCCAAGGATTGGGGATCTTTGTCCCAAACCCCCAGGTTCTGCAACTGAAGTGACCTCGAGTGGAAGTGGGCCCATTCCACCCCCGGGATTGCGGCCGTCATTAGGCCTAGAACTGACATAGCTTCTCTTAGAGAGATGGAGTGGCGAGCTACAATGTCCTGAACCCTGGAGACTAGCAGAGATATTTTTCGTGTTGGAAGAAAACACATTTGTTTCTGGGAGTCCAGGAGTAGCCCCAGAAAGGTGCATATCTGGCTTGGCACAAGATTGGATTTTTGGAGATTTAACTCCCAACCCAACTTCACCAGCACCTCCCTGAACCAGGAAATCCGATCGATTAACTGGCCTGGTTCCCGAGAGAGGAGGAAATCCTCTAGATAGGGAATGACAATCAGATCCTTCTCCCTCAGATGAGCCATCATCTCTGCTACAATCTTTGTGAAAAGCCTGGGTGCCTGAGACAACCCAAACGGCAGGGCCCGAAACTGTACATGTAGGAGTCTGTCCGGGAACTGAACTGCTACTCTTAGGTACCTCTGGTGACTGGGATGGATTGGAACATGGTAATAAGCGTCCCTGAGATCCAGGGTCGCCATGTAGCAGCCTGGGAATAAATTTTGAATTATGGAACTGATAGTCTCCATACGAAATCTCTCGTACACCAGGTATTTGTTGAGCAGCTTCAGATTTATTATAGTACGGAAGGTGCCATTCGGCTTCTTTACAAGGAAAAGCGTTGAATAATAGCCCGTCTCCCTCTCTTGAGCTGGAACCTCCTGCAGGACCTTTTTCTTCAGCAAATCCGAAATCTCCAGACGTAATGCCTCTAGCTTCTCTGGGCTGGAGCGATAGTCCGTCAAAACGAACCTTTCTGGAGGAGTTCTTAGGAAGTTCAGGCAATAGCCCTCTGAAATGATTGAAAGAATCCAGGGGCTGTTCGAGATCTTCCGCCATTGCTCTGCGAAGAGACAGAGACGACCTCCAACCGGGGATCTGGCGTCATTGCGGAGGCTTTTTAGAGGCCTCTCCACCTGAAAAAATAAATCCTTTGTTCCTTCTGGCCGCATTACCGGATTGTCTGGGAGTTTCTCTTCTCTTGAAGTTAAATCTGGATGTCTGAGAGCGAAAGGGCTTCTTAGGAGGCTGCTGATGTATAGAGGGGAAACCCTTTTTTCTGTCAGAAGCTTTTTCCACCAAATCGTCTAACGTGGGCCCGAAGAGGAATTCCCCCTGACAGGGAATAGCACACAATTTCGCCTTTGAACCTGCATCTCCTTTCCAATCCTTTAGCCAAATCGCTCTGCGGGCGGAATTTGAAAGAGCAGCGGCTCTTGCTGACAGCCTCAGGGAGTCCACTGAGGCATCTGCTAAAAAATCAATGGCACTATAAAGAGTTGGAAATGACGAAAGCAATTGTTCCACGGGCGCTCCCTTCTTTATTTGCTCTTCCATTTCTTTCATCCAGACCTTTAAAGACCTGGCAACAGAAGTGGCGGCTATAGCGGGCCTGAATGAGCCAGCCGTCGCTTCCCAGTTCTTCTTTAAATAGACCTCGGCTCTTCTGTCCATTGGATCTTTAAGAGTTCCCGAGTCTTCAAACGGGAGGGCTGCTCTTTTAGAGATCTTCGCTACCGGAGCATCTAGTTTCGGGGCTCTGTCCCAATCAGCTGAGGCTTTGTCTTCGAAGGGATACTTCCTTTTTAGGGCAGAAGGCACGAAAATTTTTCTATCCGGCCTACTCCATTCATTCTTAATTACAGAAGTTATGTTTTCATGCACGTCAAAACACTTCAGCCTCCTAGGACCTAGGCCCTCAAACATAGAATCCCTCATAGACTGGGGTTCTGACTGATCATCAAGTCCCATAGTTGCCCTGACGATCCCGACTAGGGAATTAATGTTCTCTGGAAGGAACAAAGGTCTGCCTGCCAATTGCTCATCCTGGGAGTGATCCGAGGACGGTAGTTCTCCCTCCTTCTCTAATCCCGATAACAACTCCTGATCACTTGAAGCGGGAATAGAGACAGCAGCAGAAGTGCAAGGGCGATCTTTAAGCAGATTACTCAAGGACTCCTTCACTGACTCTTTGACCTCATCCTTGATAATCTTTTTTAGGCTTGATAAGAGAGAAGGGGCTCATCCTCCAATAATTTGCCCACGCAGGTCTGGCAGGCAGGTTTACCCCAACTGGACGGTAGCTTTCTTTTGCAAATAGTGCAGCCCCGCTCCTTGGACCTTGACCCCCTTCTCTCTTTGGAAGTCTAGACACACAGAATAAACAAAGACTCCCATCAGGATAATGTAATAAATGAAAAAGGCAGGGCATTCACCCCTCTTACCCCCACCGGTACCAAGGATTCGTTGGTGGTTTCAGTGGGTTCTGCGCGCTGTGTGGGCTCCATTTTCTGCCACTCGCTTTCGTCTATGGAGGTCACTGCAGGCCAAAACACCAGCCTGCAGTGAGAGCTGGCTTGATTTGAACTTGCTGGGCGCGTACCGGCACCCCTCCCCTTCCGGCCCAAGGCCACGCCCCCTCCCACTGCTGAATCCGAAGGCCAGGATCCGGCGCCGACTAATGACGTCAGCGCCGGCCTGACCTACCCGGAAGTGACGGCGTCGCGCACCCGCGCGAACGCCAGACAGCAGCCGAACATACGGCACGGCCGCAGAGGTTCGCCGTACTGGGGACACCAAGGCAGCCCCGACGGGGGAGTGACTGGAACGAGGGGGAGTCCAGAGGTCCAGGCTTCAGCAGCGGCTTCCAAGGAAGGCTTACGCCACTCGGGTAGGCCCTCCTCCCACGGGTAAAAAACCAAGGGGCTCCCGCAGCTCCGTCTCTTGATGCTGTGCATTCCACCCTGTCCCTTAGGACAGGAAACAGAACTGGCATGATGGGGGTTGTACCTCCCTTTTGAAGAGGCTGTGCTTCCTGTTTCCTGTCCTGAGGAAGGGGGCGGATGCTATCCATGGGTGCTGTCATAGGCGAGGGGGGGGGAAGAAGATTTGTACACAAACATAGAAAAGGATTCTTTATAGTAAGAGCGGTGAGACTATGGAACTCTTTGCCTGAGGAGGTGGTGATGGTGAGTTCACTAAAAGAGTTCAAGAGGGGCCTGGATGTATTTCTGGAGTGTAATAATATTAAAGGCTATAGCTACTAGAGATGGGTCATTGATCCAGGGAGTTATTCCGATTGGAGTCGGGAAAATTGGCTTCTACCTCACAGTTTTTTTTTTTGCCTTCCTCTGGATCAACTTGCAGGATAACAGGCCAAACTGGATAGACAAATGTCTTTTTTTGGCCTTATATACTATGTTATTATATGTATGCAGCACTGATGAAGTAAAAGCACCTGCAAACTACTGGCAGCCAGCCACATTTATTATTTTGCTTCTAAACTTCTAAGCCTTCTAACGTCCCCAAAAAAGAAAATGTAATTTACAAAATGATCCAAACATGAAGTAGACATATGGGAAATGTAAAGTAATAACTATTTTAGGAGGTATCACTATCTGTTTCAAAAGCAGAGAAATAGAAATTTTGAAAAATGCTAATTTTCTAAGTTTTGGGTAAATTTTATATATTTTTTTTTATAAATAAAAATGAAATATTTTGACTCAGTTTTACCACCGTCATCAAGTACAATATGTGATGAAAACAATCTCAGAATGGCTTGGATAAATAAAAGCATTTTAAAGTTATCACTACATAAAGTGACACACATCAGATTTGCAAAAAATGGCCTGGTCCTTAAGGTGAAAAATGGCAGGGTCCTGAAGGGGTTAATGTACTTTATTTGCGTTTGCAGAGTGCTGTTGCATTGTGTTTTTTTTTTCTTCGTGTTTCTAGCCATCGCAGCGTGCACCTGTGCATTGGGATGTGCTGGCTGACCCCCTTTTTCTTGCAGTTTTACAAACACTTACCACTCGGTGTTCCCTGTGGGGCTCAGTTACCTATCAGTAGGTCTTTGGAGGGCAGTCAGAAACCAGATAACATGTAGAACATACAGACTTCATGCAGATGTCGCCCTTGGTCAGATTGGAACCCAGGACACCAGTGCCATCATCACTGACAAATTATTACATCTGTGGAGAATGTATTGTATTGTGCATAGGAATATGCTGAATACTGCTAAAAGCACCTTGGTTGAATCAACATTCTTAGCAATGTGACTGTATGGATAAAGCCATGTGCCAATCATCTGATAGGCAATAAAACAGCAGGCTCTATAGCACGATTGTCTTCCTAAAACACTCATTAATTATTTATAGACCCTCTGAATTTTTTCATCCCCTGAAGATACACTCCTCTGTCTGCTGGGTACAGACTTCGCTATTGAGACCAAAGGAATGAATGTAGAGATGCTTTATACTCCTAGTCATAAGATTTTGTCAGTGGCATCACTACAATTCAAGAACATTTTTCTGTATGCCTCAAGATATCACACAGTGTAACTGGATGTGTGTTCGGCATGTTAGGTGCCATTTTTCACATACAGTATATTCTTATTGCTAAATAATATTACTTCATAGCTACAGAAAGCTACTTCTAGGTGAAACACAATGATATCACTCTGGTAACTAAGAGGATGAAATTTAAAAGGCTTTGACTAAAAATTAAATGGTAAGAAAAACATGGCTGCTTTCTTCTGTCCAGGGGTTGTATGTGTATTGCAGCTGAGCTCCATTGAAGTGAATTGAGCAAAGTCGCAATACCATGCACTAACTGTGGTGCGGTTTTTGGAAGAAGGAAGCTATGTTTTTCTTATCCTGGACAACCCCTTAGTGACCACTAATATACCTTTTTACTGACGTAAACAAAGGGGATTTTAGCTAAACAGCTTGCTTTAATCAATCATTACATGTACTTAAAATGGTGCATTAAAAACTATAACTTGTCCTGTAAAAAATAAGACCTCATACAAGTACATTGATGAAAAAACCAAAAAGTTCTTGGAATGCAATTTAAAAAAAAATCTGTGTGGTCACTAAGGGGTTAACTACTTAATAATATACTTTTTGTGTTACATGTTTATGATTTACAACATCTCTCACTGTTGTCAGTGAATGAAGCTGAAGCCAATGCCCACACGTGGTGATAAGCCTTTAACAATGTATTAGCCTGAAGTCTGGGACAACAGGTAGATATGGGTCGTTGCTGTGTTTAACTCATGGAGAATGGCCTTAAAATAAGAGCAATGTAACAATCCTTCTAAGGCTACTTTCACACTAGCGTTAATCTTTTCCGGCATAGAGTTCCGTCACAGGGGCTCTATACCAGAAAAGAACTGATCAGTTTTGACGGATCAGGCAGGCAGTTCCGGATCACTCTGCCACAAGTGTGAAAGTAGCCTAATGTATGAACAGGACTCGTTTAAGACATATTTTCAAACCATGAATGTGGGCAAGATTGCTTCTGTTCAGTATCAAGAGGTGAAATGGTGGGCGATTAATTGTATGTGGAAGCAGCAAATCTCATTATACAATAAAACTAATATATAACTATATAAACTTCAGCAGAAGCAAGTGTTACTGCAAGAATACAATTATAAAACATAAAAAAACATTAGAGGTTTTGTGGTCTGGATATTAACATAAAAGGCTGGTTGATAAATGACAGGTCCAGGGTAACAGATCACTTAGGCAAGAGACTGACTGTTCATAGAATAACTATTAACCTTCTATTAAATAATCGAATAATTTAAAGAGGACCTTTCACCGATCCTGACATTGTGAACTAAGCATACAGACATGATGAGCGGCGCTCACTGTACTTACTATTATCCCTGGGCGCCGCTCCGTTCTCCCGCTATGCCCTCCGGTATGTTCGGGGACTTGGTTATAGTAGGCGGAGTCTGCCCTTGTTCTGCTGTAGCGCTGGCCAATCGCAGAGCTCACAGCCTGGGAGAAAAGAACCTTCCAGGCTGTGAGCTCTGCGCTGCGATCGGCCAGCACTACAGCAGAACAAGGGCAGACTCCGCCTACTATAACCAAGTCCCCTAAATCTCTGCCTACTATAACCAAGTCCCCGAACATACTGGAGGAAATAACGGGAGAACGGAGCGGCGCCCAGGGATAATAGTAAGTGCAGTGAGATCCCCGGGCGCCGCTCTCCATGTCTGTATACTTAGTTCACAATGTCAGGATCGGTGAAAGGTCCTCTTTAAGCTGAGCGGAATAGATTGTAAAACAATATTAAAGGGGTGTTTCAGGCAAAATTAAATAAATAAATGAAAAAAAAAAAAACCCAAAAAATGTTAAAGAGGACCTTTTATCAGGCTAGCTCTAGTCTAATTATTATCCTACCTTATAGGGCGGCCCCCACTGATGCCATGGCACTTTTTTTTTCTCTAAAGAACCCCCCCTCCCCCCGTTTGTCACCTGTTGGCCCAGTATATTTTGGCGCCTTATATTATAATGAGGCGACTCGGTTATACTAGGCGGAGACTTGTATTTTCCCTGGGAGTGGTTATCTTCTCCCTGGCTGTGAGCGCATCCAATCAAAGCGCCCCGCTCTTAGCAAGAGAGAATGAGCTCATGCTCTGGGACCCGCACCTACAATGAGAATGGAGCGGGGAAATGAACTGAGGGCGCACTGCGCATACGCAGCCGCCCTCCATTCATTTCTATGGGGCCGCGGAAAATAGCTGGTGCACTTCCGTTCACTTCTATGGGAGCAGCGCTTGGTGGTGGATGGACCCGGGAAATCCGGGGTCCTCCAGCCACAGCTCTCCCTGCTCCATTCTTGTTGTAGGTGCGGGTTCCAGAGGTGGGACCTGCACCTATCAGACAATGCCCCCATTGTCTGTGATTGGAATACCCCTTCAATCTCTACCAGTCCCATAGAGAATGAAAAGAGCGGCCTGCCGCTCCATCAAGATGGGAATATAGGACCCCCATTCTTGGGATTGCTGAGGGTCCCAGCTGTCAGACCCCTACTGATCACTTAAGATAGATGAGCAGACAATTATCAAGAAGCGTCCCGTCCCAATAACTGCCTGCTCGTCTGTGGAGGAAAGAGCTGCATTTACATGCAGTGATCACCTCCACTGTATAAGGATGAGCAAAGGCTACTGGCATTCATACAAATTCATTTACTCAGCACGACCTGCTGCTCAGAAACGATGATTGATGTTCTGCACAAAAGATCATTTCAGCATTTAGTTCATTCATCAGGTGATCTGCGGCAACTTTACACTGGCCAATTATCTGGAAAGAGCGTTCATTCTCAAAAATTGGGCCAAAAATCTGGCTGTCTAAACCCACAATTAGTTATTCCTTGTCCAGTGGATAGTGGAGAACTTCCAGACTTGGCACAACCCCTTTAATTCAGCCGATTCCTCACTACTCCAATGCAGGGAAGAAAGGGATGCAAATCAGCTCTTAACAAGCTCTGCCTCTAATGCTACCTGATGTACTGGTGGCATCAGAGGCAGAGCTTGTTCAAAGCTCATTTGCATCCCTTTCTTCCCAAAATTCCAGGAGCATGAATGGCCTATAATTCTCCTCACTTCGACTAAGGCTCTCTGTCCCCATGGTGAGATGGTACCCGCAAATCCAGACTTAGGCCTCTCACCCAGCTAAGCCAGTGCTCTCTGTTCTGCACTGCTGAAGGGCAATGATCCTGAAACAGCTGTCTGCAGATGAGGTGCTGGCTTATTTAATGCCCGCGTCATGTCTCTAGGCCTATCCAAATGGTCAGACGTTGAATTATAGGATAGCTGCCTTACATCTGGTGGCATTAGAGGCAGAGCTTGTTAAGAGCTCATCTGCATCCCTTTCTTCCCAGAATTCCAGAGGAGCATGTATGGCCTATAAGTCTCCTCATGCCGACTAAGGCGCTCTCTCCCCAAGGAGATATAGTACCCCCAAATACTGCAATCCTGAAACACTGCTCCAGTTCCTGACCTTGCTTAATATGCCATAAAAGGCCAGGAAAGACCAGCTCAGCCAATAAATAGCCTATGACTGGCATAAATTCTAGACCTTACTGGGCCTTTTCTAGCATTTCCTGCATGTCAAACCAAGGCAGAAAGTGGGAAGCAGCAGTTAGCAGAGCAGCTTTGGGACAGCAGTGGTGGAGGATCGTTGGAGGTAAATAATGCTTTATATTTGTAAAATTTTTTGGCCCATGTGAAAAAAAATAATCTGGAAAACCCCTTCAGCATCCGTTGTTTTATAGGCCCACTTTCTGATTCAGGAACATTAAAATTAAAACTAAATTAAATATTACACAAATTATGGTACTGTTACATTATCCCCTCTGAAAAAGAAGAGTATTAAAACTGTAGTTGCAAATACAAGCAGTTATTCTATCATAAGATAACAGATTACATGCAATTTACAGAACTTCTTGTGTGACAGAGGGGTCTTTGGGACCACGTTGGGTACTAAGGTCCATGTGCCGCTTTACTTTTTACACCTATACCACTGCTACTGATCTGTCAAACATACCTGAGACATGAGAGTGTCGCAAGTAGAGGCTAAACCAGAGCCCACAGATATACCGGTTACATTTATAACCTGTTAATAGAGGATAAAGACAGTTAAACATTATAGCATTCTAACCTTCTATACTGTTAATTCATTCTAAAATATACTGCGATCAGCAATATCATAATGCGTGCTGGTCCAATATAGAAGAACGTAAATTTAGGAAAGAAAACAGTAAATGTAAAAAAAAAAAAAAAAAAAAAAAAATGTGTCTTGTCGCTAAGGTCTACAATTCTATACCTGGGGTGAGACAAACCAAATCATGGAGAGGCTTGATGGAAATGTTCCTATAATAACGAAACAATCAAGAGAGAACAACAATGGAGATGAAGCCCAAAGATGCATTTGATTACGGTCATTTCCTTCCCTTACTCCTGATGCACACAAATGTGGTTTGGTTCCATTTTTTGAGGCTCAGATGAGGACCCATTCACTACAATGGGGCTGCAAAAGATGCGGACAGCTCTCAGTGTGCTGTTCGCATCCGTTGTTCCGTTACGTGGGGCCACAAAAAAAATAGAACAAGTCTTATTCTTGTCTGTTTTGACAAGAATAAGCATTTCTATTATAGGCAGCCCATTCAGTTTGGTAATTTGCGGACCACAAAACACAGCGCGGTCATGTGCATGAGCCCTTAGGGTGTAAATGTTTAAAGTTGCGGTTTCTCACAATTAAGCATTTGACATCAGTGGTATACCGTCGTTAGAGGCAGACCATGCAGTCGTTATGGGGCCCGGCCAGGTTGAATGGTCCCGCTCCCTTTCTGACCTGAATACATGCCACATGCAGCCAGTAACGCTGGACAGATAAATGTCAGCCCTTTTAAGTACTGATCCTGAAGCTCCTTGCTACTGCTGCAAGCATTGGCTTCTATCTGTGAGAATAGTCAGATTCAGCTGGCCAGTAAGCAGGAAGATGTTCTGCACCTTATTGGTCAGCTGAACTGTAGGCAGCGCCACCTAACCTCAACTCTTGGCTCTGCTTCTGGCTCTCACTTCAGGGTCCTGTTCTTGAGAGAGGCAGGTTTTAGAGGTGGGTCCTGCACCTATCGGACATGCTATCAATATGCCATAAAATGTTCCTGATGGGAATACCCCTTTAATACTGCTTAATCCGCTTGCCAGACTCCCCTCAAAGAGGTCTTTTCATAAAATCCTGGCATCTTCTATCCTGTGTAGGAAAGATAGATCATTATTTACCTGTCCATCACATTGTCAATGCTGCTGTCTCAGACTGGCAGCAGGCTCTTCCGTTTGGACCCCAACTGGAAGTGTTCCAGGTTCTTTCTGTTCAGCTGCGTATACAGTAGAGCTGCAAGTATTCCATCGATTAATCCATCGATTAATTGAGTACTCTAATAAGAAAAAAAAACGAATTAAAAGAACATTTTCCTTTATAAAAAAAAACTCATCAGCCCCCCCCCCCATGCCATCAGCCCCCCCATGCCATCATGTTCCCCATGGCCATCAGCCCCCCCATGGCCATCATGTTCCCCATGGCCATCAGCCCCCCCATGGCCATCATGTTCCCCATGGCCATCAGCCCCCCCATGGCCATAAGCCCCCCCATGCCATCATGTTCCCCATGGCCATCAGCCCCCCCATGCCATCATGTTCCCCATGGCCATCAGCCCCCCCATGCCATCATGTTCCCCATGGCAATCAGCCCCCCCATGCCATCATGTTCCCCATGGCCATCAGCCCCCCCATGCCATCATGTTCCCCATGGCCATCAGCCCCTCCATGCCATCATGTTCCCCATGGCCATCAGCCCCTCCATGCCATCATGTTCCCCATGGCCATCAGCCCCTCCATGCCATCATGTTCCCCATGGCCATCAGCCCCTCCATGCCATCATGTTCCCCATGGCCATCAGCCCCTCCATGCCATCATGTTCCCCATGGCCATCACCCCCCCCCCATCATGTTCCCCATGGCCATCACCCCCCCATGCCATCATGTTCCCCATGGCCATCACCCCCCCCCATGCCATCATGTTCCCCATGGCCATCACCCCCCCCCCATGCCATCATGTTCCCCATGGCCATCACCCCCCCCATGCCATCACGTTCCCCATAGCCATCACCCCCCCCATGCCATCATGTTCCCCATGGCCATCACCCCCCCCCCCATGCCATCATGTTCCCCATGGCCATCACCCCCTCCATGCCATCATGTTCCCCAGTGCCATCATCCCCTCCATGCCATGTCCCACAGTGCCATCCGCCCCTTCATGTTCCCCCCCCTCCCCCTGTAATACTTACCTTCACCTGGCAGGATGTGCGGCTGGCTGATATGGAGTCCACAGGAGAAGGACCGCAGCGTCTTCTACTTCCCAACGTGCACTGGGACCTGACGTCACACAGCGTCAGGCAGCGCACGCTAACGATGTGTGCACACCAGTCACAAGACAGTGCAGCGCGGTGCCGACAGGAGGCCATGGAGCGGTGAGTGATAGGCTTCACTTCACTTACGCTCCGTGGTCAGATGATTAAAAGGAAAACCGCATCGAGGATTTTTTTGTGTCGATTACATAGAGTAATTGTTGGAGTCCTAGTATACAGTACATGCAGATAAACAGACTTAGGCCCCTTTCAGGCTACTTTCACACTAGCGTTCGGGGCTCCGCTTGTGAGTTCCGTTTAAAGGCTCTCACAAGCGGCCCCGAACGGATCCGTCCAGTACTAATGCATTCTGAGTGGATGCGGATCCGCTCAGAATGCATCAGTATGGCTCCGCTTGGCTTCCGCTGCTTGCAGCGTTCAGGTGTCCGCCTGGCCGTGCGGAGGCAAACGGATCCGTCCAGAGTTACAATGGAAGTCAATGGGGGCGGATCTGTTCAAAGGTGACACAATATGGTGCATTTTTCAAACGGATCCGCCCCCCATTGACTTTTAATGTAAAGTCTGGACGGATCCGTCTGAATACAAATTGTACTTAGACTTTTTTAGTGAAATATAATGCAGACGGTTCCGTCTGAACGGATACCATCGTTTGCATTATAGGAGCGGATCCGTCTGTACAAATACCAGACGGATCCGCTCCGAACGCAAGTGTGAAAGTAGCCTCGCACGGGCAAAAATTCTGCGCGGGTGCAATGCGTGAGGTGAACGCATTGCACCCGCACTGAATCCGGACCCATTCACTTCAATGGGGCTGTGCAGATGAGCAGTGATTTTCACGCATCACTTGTGCATTGCGTGAAAATCGCAGCATGTTCTATATTCTGCGTTTTTCACACAACGCAGGCCCCATAGAAATAAATGGGGCTGCGTGAAAATCAGAAGCATCCGCAAACAAGTGCGCATGCGGTGCGATTTTTACGCATGGTTGCTAGGAGATTATAGGGATGAGCAACCCCGGACCCCATTAAAGTCTATTCACTGTATTATTTTCCCACTATAACATGGTTATAAGGGAAAATAATAGCATTCTTAATACAGAATGCTTAATAAAATGTGCCTTGAGGGGTTAAAAAAATTAAAAAAAATTAACTCGCCTCATCCACTTGATCGCGCAGCCGGCATAGTCTTCTTTCTTCCTCTTTCAGGACCTGAAAAGGACCTTTGATGACGTAATCGCGCTCACCACGTGGTGAGCGCGATTACGTCAAAGGTCTTTTTGCAGGTCCTGAAAGAAAAAGAAAGATGACGATGCCGCCTGCGCGATCAAGTGGATGAGGTGAGTTATGTTTTTATAATTTTTTAACCCTGAATTGACATTATACTTAGCATTCTGTATTAAAGAATGTTATTATTGTTATAATGGAAAATAAAATCTACAGAACACCAAACCCGAACTTCAGTGAAGAAGTCTGGGTTCGGGTCTGGGTACCACATTAAGGTTTTTCTCACGCGCATGCAAAACTCGCATGAAAAATAACTGAACATCGGAACGCAAATCGCAGACAAAACTGACTGAAATTGCGTGCCTACTCGTGCGGGTTTCCCGCAATGCACCCTAAACGTATCCGGCCTTCACCCGTGACGCCCGTGTGAAGGGGGCCTTAGGAAACGGGGACAGCGGCATCGGGCGTGAGACGTTAGAAATACTGACCAAACTACTTTCCTACACAGGACAATCACATAATAAGAAAAGAAGAGGGAGAACATCAGCATGATAGGACAGTATAGACAACAAACGGCTGCTCAGGGCAATGCAGCTCACCAAACCCAGGGGGAGTGGGGATTAACTGTTCTTGAGGTGCTGCACACAGACCTTACTGGTCCACAGCCGGGCCGGGGTTCTAAAGAGTAGGAGCAGTAAGAAGAGGATGACTCTTTCAGCGGCACTAGCTATTTCAATAAGGAGCATGCAGTTTTATAGATTATTCCGATATTAGATTTTATATATTACTTTATTTGTGAACTATTTGCATACTCTCCACCCATTCCTTGGACGCTGACCTTCAAGTGTTTTATTTTATTTTATTTTTTATAACATGGTTTATTTTATTAAGCCACGTTATTGTGTTCCTGATGAAGAGACCAGTGTGGTCCAAAACACGTAGACAACACAGCCATAAATTGTCAAACTGTATTTTCCATATCAGATTATTCTGAAAGAGTTCTCCTCTTCTAACTGTTCCTACACAGGAAGATGCCAGGATTTTATGAAAAACCCAGAGAATCTTTTTAAATTAAACCATTAACATATGATGTGTCTTACTGTCAATCTATAGTTAAGCTACATTGCTAATACTTACGGCTACAGCAAGTGTTACAGAGTCTAGTTCAATCTTGCCCAAATGACCACAGAATATGGAGCTCACAATATTAATTAGGAACACCATTATTTGCGAGAGGAACTAGAAAAAAAGAGTTAAACAAGAAATTAGTATGAGTGTGATTTTACTATTTATAACATGTATACGTATGCATGCTTCAATGGAGATGCTGCTCAGCTTAGGCTACTTCCATTTTCCGGCAGGGTTCAGCAAACACACTTCCGTTAGGATAATACAGCTGGCTGCATCGGTTATGAACGGATCCGGTTGTATTATTTTTAAAATGGTCATGACGGATCCGGCACTAAAACCACTGTATGTCTTTTGTGTCCGAGAAAACTGATCTGGCACTATTGACTTACATTGTGTTTCATGCTGGATCCGTCTTGCTCCGCATCCCCTGCCGGACAGGAAAACGCTGCTTGCAGTGTTTTTCCATCCAGCAAGGTAATACAACCAAACGGAACAGAATGCATTCTGGTGCATTCTGTTCTGTCCCCATTGACAATGAATGTCAATGATTGTGAGGCCTATTGGGGACAGCTTGATGCTAATGTCTGTAAAGCACTGTGGAATATAGTAATGCTATATAAGTGCATAAAATAAATAAATATTGACCAAACTATACCAATAAAGTGTTTTCTGATATTTATGTCAACATTAAGCGGGAAAAGCTTAAAGGGTTTCTGTCATGAGAAATCATTATGTAGCTGACTGACATTAGCGATGTGCCTGCCGCCGTTCTCTTTAAATAAAGACTTTTATAATATGCTAATGAGCCTCTAGGCGCTACTGGGGCGTTGCTTCAGCACCTAGAGGCTCGGTCTATGCACTCTTTGGCACGCCCAGGTCCAGTTGATTGACTTTCGAGCTCTCCTCAGTGTCCCGTAAATCCTGCGCCGTCCCTTTTAGTATTCGGCGAAGGCCCAGTGAGTGAAGGACGCGCTCATGCTGCCGGCTTCCTTCCTTCGGCGCAGTGAGGAAGTCGGCAGCAGGAGCGTGTCCTTCACTCACTGCTCCTGCGCCGAATACTAAGCGGGATGGCGCAGGTGCGGGATTTACGGGACACTGAGGAGGACTCGAAAGTCAATTAACTGGACCTGGGCGTGCCATAGGGTGCATAGACGGAGCAGGGAGTTATAAAGCATACTGTTATGTACTGCAGACATTAGCACATCACTAATGTCAGTCAGCTACATAATGTTATTTCTCATGACAGAAACCCTTTAAACTTTACCCAAACTTGTATTTTTCATAATCCAATAATATATGTGAAACTAGCAAACTTTGTTATATAATTTTTTCAAGAAAAGTGCCTGTTCCTGTATTTATTTCTTACTCCTTGCCCTGTTCACCGTCTATGAAACAGAGAGATGAGCTTACAGCAGACAGAACTGTGAGGAAGTGATTTATTATCTCATCCAAGAGAAGGATAATGTTTGATCTGATAAACCTGATCTGGTGTGAGATGAATCTCCCAGTAGTAGCTACAGCTGGGTCTGACTTCTCCTCTCCTTTTTCACAGACCTCAATGGGCTGTGTATAGACTTGTGTGTAGGGGTATAATCAGTCACTTCAGAAACATGATCCATGCAGGGGCGGGAACACCTGAGCCCTCTTTAACAGAGTACAATGACCTCACACTCTCAGCATTAATTAACAATTGGTGCATCATGTACTTATGTACCCAAGCCAAGTACAACAGATGCCCTCTTCAGTTCACCATTATCAAGATGGTGATACGGTTAAATACAGCTGTGGGCACAGATGCCCATGGCTTTCTTCCCCGCTGTTCACTCCCGTAGGAAAGAGGACAGTAGGCATGAAGCCTATACAGAGGACACAGGGATGCAGACATCTGAGACCTCAGGTTGGAAGAGGCCTGTAGCCTGCACTGCAGACAGTATGGCTGACCCCACCTATTTGTGTTTGCCCAGCCTACTTGTGCTGACCCACCTTCTGTAAATTTGTAAAGTGGCTAGTCCACCCCTGGGAAAAGATATAGGTGCAGAAGCAGGCACTTTCAATAAAATATATTACAGTCTACCATTCCACCATAGGGTTCACCATTACCACTTTAGGTACACTTAACCCCTTAAGGACACAGCCTTATTTCACCTTAAGGACCAGGCCATTTTTTGCAAATCTGACCAGTGTCACTTTAACCACTTCAGCCCCGCTAGCTGAAACCCCCTTCATGACCAGAGCACTTTTTACACTTCGGCACTACACTCCTTTCACCGTTTATCGCTCGGTCATGCAACTTACCACCCAAATGAATTTTACCTCCTTTTCTTCTCACTAATAGAGCTTTCATTTGGTGGTATTTTATTGCTGCTGACATTTTTACTTTTTTTGTTATTAATCGAAATGTAACGATTTTTTTGCAAAAAAATGACATTTTTCACTTTCAGCTGTAAAATTTTTCGCTAAATTTATAGTTCTACATGTCTTTGATAAAAAAAAAATGTTTGGGCAAAAAAAAAAAATGGTTTGGGTAAAGGTTATAGCGTTTACAAACTATGGTACAAAAATGTGAATTTCCGCTTTTTGAAGCAGCTCTGACTTTCTGAGCACCTGTCATGATTCCTGAGGTTCTACAATGCCCAGACAGTAGAAAAACCCCACAAATGACCCCATTTCGGAAAGTAGACACCCTAAGGTATTCGCTGATGGGCATAGTGAGTTCATAGAAATTTTTATTTTCTGTCACAAGTTAGCGGAAAATGATGATGATTTTTTATTTTTATTTTTTTCTTACAAAGTCTCATATTCCACTAACTTGTGACAAAAAATAAAAAATTCTAGGAACTCGCCGTGCCCCTCACATGAATACCTTGGGGTGTCTTCTTTCCAAAATGGGGTCACTTGTGGGGTAGTTATACTGCCCTGGCAATTTAGGGGCCCAAATGTGTGAGAAGTACCTTGCAATCAAAATGTGTAAAAAATGACCGGTGAAATCCAAAAGGTGCACTTTGGAATATGTGCCCCTTTGCCCACCTTGGCTGCAAAAAAGTGTCACACATCTGGTATCGCCGTACTCAGGAGAAGTTGGGGAATGTGTTTTGGGGTGCCATTTTACATATAACCATGCTGGGTGAGAGAAATATCTTGGCAAAAGACAACTTTTCCTATTTTTTTATACAAAGTTGGCATTTGACCAAGATATTTTTCTCACCCAGCATGGGTATATGTAAAATGACACCCCAAAACACATTGCCCAACTTCTCCTGAGTACGGCGATACCAGATGTGTGACACTTTTTTTTGCAGCCTAGATGCGCAAAGGGGCCCAAATTCCTTTTAGGAGGGCATTTTTAGACATTTGGATCCCAGACTTCTTCTCACACTTTCGGGCACCTAAAAAGCCAGAGCAGTATAAATACCCCACATGTGACCCCACTTTGGAAAGAAGACACCCCAAGGTATTCAATGAGGGGCCTGGCAAGTTCCTAGAAATTTTTTATTTTTTGCATAAGTTAGCGGAAATTGATTTTTTTGGTTTTTTTCTCACAAAGTCTCACTTTCCGCTAACTTAGGACAAAAATGTCAATCTTTCATGGACTCAATATGCCCCTCACGGAATACCTTGGGGTGTCTTCTTTCCGAAATGGGGTCACATGTGGGGTATTTATACTGCCCTGGCTTTTTAGGGGCCCTAAAGCGTGAGAAGAAGTCTGGAATATAAATGTCTAAAAATGTTTACGCATTTGGATTCCGTGAGGGGTACGGTGAGTTCATGGGAGATTTTATTTTTTGACACAAGTTAGTAGAATATGAGACTTAGTAAGAAAAAACTAAAACAAAAACAAACAAAAAATTTCCGCTAACTTGTGCCAAAAAAAATGTCTGAATGGAGCCTTACCGGGGGGGGGGGGGGGTGATTAATGACAGGGGGGTGATCAATGACAGGGGGGTGATCACCCATATAGACTCCCTGATCACCCCCCTGTCATTGATCACCCCCCTGGTAAGGCTCCATTGAGACGTCCGTATAATTTTTACGGATCCATGGATCGGATCCGCAAAACACATGCGGACGTCTGAATGGAGCCTTACAGGGGGGTTATCAATGACAGGGGGTGATCAGGGTGATCACCCCCCCTGTAAGGCTCCATTCAGACATCCGCATGATTTTTACGGATCCATGGATACATGGATTGGATCCACAAAACACATGCGGACGTCTGAATGGAGCCTTACAGGGGGGTGATCAATGACAGGGGGGTGATCAGGGAGTGTATATGGGTGATCACCCGCCTGTCATTGATCACCCCCTGTAAGGCTCCATTCAGACGTCTGCATGTGTTTTGCGGATCCGATCCATGTATCCATGGATCCGTAAAAATCATGCGGACGTCTGAATGGAGCCTTACAGGGGGGTGATCAATGACAGGGGGGTGATCAATGACAGGGGGTGATCAGGGAGTGTATATGGGTGATCACCCACCTGTCATTGATCACCCCCTGTAAGGCTCCATTCAGACGTCCGCATGTGTTTTGCGGATCCGATCCATGTATCCATGGATCCGTAAAAATCATGCGGACGTCTGAATGGAGCCTTACAGGGGGGTGATCAGTGACAGGGGGGTGATCAATGACAGGGGGTGATCAGGGAGTGTATATGGGTGATCACCCGCCTGTCATTGATCACCCCCTGTAAGGCTCCATTCAGACGTCCGCATGTGTTTTGCGGATCCGATCCATGTATCCATGGATCCGTAAAAATCATGCGGACGTCTGAATGGAGCCTTACAGGGGGGTCATCAGTGACAGGGGGGTGATCAATGACAGGGGGTGATCAGGGAGTGTATATGGGTGATCACCCGCCTGTCATTGATCACCCCCCTGTAAGGCTCCATTTAGACGTCCGTATGCGTTTTGCGGATCCGATCCATGTATCCGTAAAAATCATACGGACGTCTGAACGGAGCCTGACAGGGGGGTGATCAATGACAGGGCGGTGATCAATGACAGGGGGGTGATCAGGGAGTTTATATGGGGTGATCATGGGTGATCAGGGGTTTATAAGGGGTTAATAAGTGACGGTGGGGAGGGGTGTAGTGTAGTGTGGTGTTTGGTGCGACTGTACTGACCTACCTGAGTCCTCTGGTGGTCGATCCTAACAAAAGGGACCACCAGAGGACCAGGTAGGAGGTATATTAGACGCTGTTATGAAAACAGCGTCTAATATACCTGTTAGGGGTTAAAAAATTCGGATCTCCAGCCTGCCAGCGAGCGATCGCCGCTGGCAGGCTGGAGATCCACTCGCTTACCTTCCGTTCCTGTGAGCGCGCGCGCCTGTGTGCGCGCGTTCACAGGAAATCCCGGCCCTTGCGAGATGACGCATATATGCGTGACTCTGCGCAGGGCCGCCACCTCCGGACCGCACATCTGCGTTAGGCGGTCCGGAGGTGGTTAAAGGGCTTCTGTCACCCCACTAAAGTAATTTTTTTCTTTTGGGCTAGGTAAATTCCTTATACTGCGATATATGAAAATATAATGGAGTTACTTACTTTCCTTCAGCAGTTTCTTATAAAAACGAACTTTTATAATATGTAAATTAGGTCTCTACCAGCAAGTAGGGCGTCTACAAAAAACCGCCCCCTCGTCGTGTTGATTAACAGGGCCAGCCGCGATCTCCTCCTCTGGCCGGCCCTGTCAGCATTTAAAAAAATCGCGCGCCTGTGTTCATTCGGCGCAGGCGCTCTGAGATGAGGAGGCTCGCCTCCTCAGCACTCCCTCAGTGCGCCTGCGCCGATGAAGTCTTCTCTTTCGGTCACATATTGTACTTCATGACACTGGTAAAATGAAGTAAAAAAAAAAATCATTTTTATTTATAAAAAATACCAATATTTTTTTTAAAATTGCAAATTTCCAAGTTTCAATTTCTCTACTTCTATAATACATAGCAATACCTACAAAAATAGTTATTACTTTACATTCCCCATATGTCTACTTCATGTTTGGATCAGTTTGGGAATGATATTTTATTTTTGGGGGATGTTACAAGGCTTAGAAGTTTAGAAGCAAATCTTGAAATTTTTCAGAAATTTTCAAAAACCCACTTTTTAGGGACCAGTTCAGGTCTGAAGTCACTTTGTGAGTCTTACATAATAGAAACCACCCAAAAATTACCCCATTCTGGAAACTACACCCCTCAAGGTATTCAAAACTGATTTTACAAACGTCGTTAACCCTTTAGGTGATCCACAAGAGTTGATGGCAAATGGTGATAAAATTTCAGAATTTAGATTTCTGAATTTTCCATTTTAATCCATTTTTTTCAGTAACAAAGCAAGGGTTAACAACCAAACAAAATGCTATATTTATTGCCCCGATTCTGTAGTTTGCAGAAACACCCCATATGTGGCCGTAAACTACTGTACGGGCACACAGTAGGGCGTAGAGGGAAAGGTGCGCCGTATGGTTTTTGGAAGGCAGATTTAGCTGGACTGGTTTTTTTGACACTATGTCCCATTTGATGCCCCCCTAGAGTAGAAACTCCATAAAAGTGACCCCATCTAAGAAACTACACCCCTCAAGGTATTCAAAACTGATTTTACAAACTTTGTTAACCCTTTAGGTGTTGCACAAGATTTAATGGAAAATAGAGATACAATTTCAAAATTTAACTTTTTGGGCAGATTTTCCATTTTAATATTTTTTTTCCAGTTACAAAGCAAGGGTTAACAGCCAAACAAAACTCATTCTTTATGGCCCTGATTCTGTAGTTTACAGAAACACCCCATATGTGGTTGTAAACTGCTGTACGGGTACACGGCAGGGTGCAGAAGGAAAGGAATGCCATACGGTTTTTGGAAGGCAGATTTTGCTGGACTGTTTTTTTTTTTTTACACCATGTCCCATTTGAAGCCCCCCTGATGCACCCCTAGAGTAGAAACTCCAAAAAAGTGACCCCATTTTAGAAACTACGGGATAGGGTGGCAGTTTTGTTGGTACTAGTTTAGGGTACATATGATTTTTGGTTGCTCTAGATTACACTTTTTGTGAGGCAAGGTAACAAGAAATAGCTTTTTTGGCACTGTTTTTGTGTGTTATTTACAACATTCATCTGACAGGTTAGATCATGTGGTATTTTTATAGAGCAGGTTGTCACGGACGCGGCAATACCTAATATGTATCCAATTTCTTTATATATGTAAGTTTTACACAATGATTTCATTTTTGAAAAAAAATCATGTTTTAGTGTCTCAATAGTCTGAGAGCCATAGTTTTTTCAGTTTTTGGGCGATTATCTTAGGTAGGATCTCATTTTTTTGTGGAATGAGATGCCAGTTTGGCACTATTTTGGGGTGCATATGACTTTTTGATAGCTTGCTATTACACTTTTTGTGACGTAAGAGGACAAAAAATTGCTTTTCTTACACCGTTTTGATTTTAATTTTTTTACGGTGGTCACCAGTTAGGTCATGTGATATTTTTATAGAGCCGGTCGATACGGACGCGGCGATACCTAATATGTATACTTTTTTTTTTATTCATGTAAGTTTTATACAATTATTTCATTTTTGAAAAAAAAAAAAACATTTCCATAGTCTAAGAGCCATAGTTTTTTCAGTTTTTTGGGTGATTATCTTGGGTAGGGTATGAATTTTGCGGGATGAGATGACGGTTTGATTGGTACTATTTTGGCTTACATGCAACTTTTTTTTATCACTTTTATTACCTTTTTGGGGAAGTAAGGTGAGCAAAATTTCAATTTCCTCATTGTTTTTATTTTTTTATTTTTATGGCGTTCACCGTGCAGGGAAAGTAACATGACCGTTTTATAGATCAGGTCGTTACGGACACGGTGATACCTAATATGTGTAGTGTATTTTTTTTTTTTTTTATTCAGTGATAAGTGTTTTTTTTGTAATCTTTACTTTTCTCACATTTTTTTGACCCAGACCCACTTGGTTCTTGAAGATCCAGTGGGTCTGATGTCTGTATAATACAGTACAGTACGCTATATAGTGTATTGTACTGTATTTGAGTTACACTTTGAACAGATCTATGCCTTTAGCACAGATCTGTTCAGCAGTCTCCTCCCTGTACCGATGCTCATTATTAGCATACTGAGCGCGAAAAATACCGGGGGCACAGTGGGGCGCAGGAGCGATATTTAAAAAATAAATAAATAAAAATCAGGCAGGGTGGCAGCATAAGCCCGCAAGTAAATGTATTTATCTCAATACAAAACCATGAAAGGTCCTCTTTAACCACTTCAGCCCCGCTAGCTGAAACCCCCTTCATGACCAGAGCACTTTTTACACTTCTGCACTACACTACTTTCACCATTTATCGCTCGGTCATGCAACTTACCACCCAAATGAATTTTACCTCCTTTTCTTCTCACTAATAGAGCTTTCATTGGGTGGTATTTTATTGCTGCTGACATTTTTACATTTTCTGTTATTAATCGAAATGTAACGATTTTTTTGCAAAAAAAAATGAAATTTTTCACTTTCAGCTGTAAAATTTTGCAAAAAAAACGACATCCATATATAAATTTTTCGCTAAATTTATAGTTCTACATGTCTTTGATAAAAAAAAATGTTTTTTTAAAAATAAAATGGTTTGGGTAAAAGTTATAGCGTTTACAAACTATGGTACAAAAATGTGAATTTCCGCTTTTTGAAGCAGCTCTGACTTTCTGAGCACCTGTCATGATTCCTGAGGTTCTACAATGCCCAAACAGTAGAAAAACCCCACAAATGACCCCATTTCGGAAAGTAGACACCCTAAGGTATTCGCTGATGGGCATAGTGAGTTCATAGAACTTTTTATTTTTTGTCACAAGTTAGCGGAAAATGATGATGATTTTTTATTTTTATTTTTTTCTTACAAAGTCTCATATTCCACTAACTTGCGACAAAAAATAAAAAATTCTAGGAACTCGCCATGCCCCTCACGGAATACCTTGGGGTGTCTTCTTTCCAAAATGGGGTCACTTGTGGGGTAGTTATACTGCCCTGGCAATTTAGGGGCCCAAATGTGTGAGAAGAACTTTGCAATCAAAATGTGTAAAAAATGACCGGTGAAATCCGAAAGGTGCACTTTGGAATATGTGCCCCTTTGCCCACCTAGGCTGCAAAAAAGTGTGACACATCTGGTATCGCCGTACTCAGGAGAAGTTGGGGAATGTGTTTTGGGGTGTCATTTTACATATACCCATGCTGGGTGAGAGAAATATCTTGGCAAAAGACAACTTTTCCAATTTTTTTATACAAAGTTGGCATTTGACCAAGATATTTTTCTCACCCAGCATGGGTATATGTAAAATGACACCCCAAAACACATTCCCCAACTTCTCCTGAGTACGGCGATACCAGATGTGTGACACTTTTTTGCAGCCTAGATGCGCAAAGCGGCCCAAATTCCTTTTAGGAGGGCATTTTTAGACATTTGGATCCCAGACTTCTTCTCACACTTTCGGGCCCCTAAAAAGTCAGGGCAGTATAAATACCCCACATGTGACCCCACTTTGGAAAGAAGACACCCCAAGGTATTCAATGAGGAGCCTGGCGAGTTCATAGAAATTTTTTATTTTTTGCATAAGTTAGCGGAAATTGATTTTTTTTGTTTTTTTCTCACAAAGTCTCACTTTCCGCTAACTTAGGACAAAAATTTCAATCTTTCATGGACTCAATATGCCCCTCACAGAATACCTTGGGGTGTCTTCTTTCCGAAATGGGGTCACATGTTGGGTATTTATACTGCCCTGGCTTTTTAGGGGCCCTAAAGCGTGAGAAGAAGTCTGGAATATAAATGTCTAAAAATGTTTACGCATTTGGATTCCGTGAGGGGTATGGTAAGTTCATGTGAGATTTTATTTTTTGACACAAGTTAGTGGAATATGAGACTTAGTAAGAAAAAACAAAAACACATGCGGACGTCTGAATGGAGCCTTACAGGGTGATCAGGGAGTGTATATGGGTGATCACCCGCCTGTCATTGATCACCCCCCTGTAAGGCTCCATTCAGACGTCCGCATGTGTTTTGCGGATCCGATCCATGGATCCGTAAAAATCATGCGGACGTCTGAATGGAGCCTTACAGGGGGGTGATCAATGACAGGGGGTGATCAGGGAGTGTATATGGGTGATCACCCCCCTGTCATTGATCACCCCCCTGTAAGGCTCCATTCAGACGTCCGTATGATTTTTACGGATCCATGGATCGGATCCGCAAAACACATGCGGACGTCTGAATGGAGCCTTACAGGGGGGTGATCAATGACAGGGGGGTGATCAGGGAGTGTATATGGGTGATCACCCGCCTGTCATTGATCACCCCCCTGTAAGGCTCCATTCAGACGTCCGCATGTGTTTTGCGGATCCGATCCATGGATCCGTAAAAATCATACGGACGTCTGAATGGAGCCTTACAGGGGGGTGATCAATGACAGGGGGTGATCAGGGAGTGTATATGGGTAATCACCCCCCTGTAAGGCTCCATTCAGACGTCCGTATGATTTTTACGGATCTATGGATATATGGATCGGATCCGCAAAACACATGCGGACGTCTGAATGGAGCCGCTGGCAGGCTGGAGATCCACTCGCTTACCTTCCGTTCCTGTGAGCGCGCGCGCCTGTGTGCGCGCGTTCACAGGAAATCTCGGCTCTCGCGGGAGGACGCGTATATGCGTCCACCCAGAAGAGCAGGGCCGCCGGCAGGACGCAATCCTGCGTACGGCGGTCCTGAGGAGGTTAAAGACTCATTACCATCGAGCATACCAAGTTATATTAGAATAGGCAGAAGGTACAAATAATTAAACTTTGAAAACGTTTTTTTTTTTTTTTAACGCTCGTTAGCGATTATCTGCCCTGGTAAAGGTGCCGCCGATTACCCAATGAACGAGGAAAACGCTAATTCATTGGGTGCGGTCAGTTGCTTCCGGAGCATGACAGGAAATCAACTTTTCATTTTAGTTTGATTAGGTTGATTCTGCATTCATAGGTTTGTAGAAGTTAGGATTAAGGTATTTTTCTCAACTCTGTTCATGTTATAACATTTTTTCTGTGGAGAAGAGGCATGTGATCTCTGCTGAGTCAAATTCAGTTTTAAGAACTGCAAAAGTATACCAAGCATCTGTGATAATATCTTGTAGGCAGAGAAACTGCCCAATAATCTTGCCAAAACCTCTGGAAGAGCATGACATTGTGAATGGATTAATGGAATCTATTTACCCAAAAAATTACAGAAATAGAAACATAGAATGTGTCGGCAGATAAGAACCATTTGGCCCATCTAGTCTGCCCAATATACTGAATACTATGAATAGCCGCTGGCCCTATCTTATATGAAGGATGGCCTTATGCCTATCCCATGCATGCTTAAACTCCTTCACTGTATTTGCAGCTACCACTTCTGCAGGAAGGCTATTCCATGCATCCACTACTCTCTCAGTAAAGTAATACTTCCTGATATTACCTTTAAACCTTTGCCCCTCTAATTTAAAACTATGTCCTCTTGTAGCAGTTTTTCTTCTTTTACCTTGTGGATTCCCTTTATGTATTTAAAAGTTTCTATCATATCCCTTTTGTCTCGTCTTTCTTCCAAGCTATACATGTTAAGGTCCTTTTTCTTTCCTGGTAAGTTTTATCCTGCAATCAATGTACTAGTTTAGTAGCTCTTCTCTAAACTCTCTCCAAAGTATCAATATCCTTCTGGAGATATGGTCTCTAGTACTGCGCACAATACTCCAAATGAGGTCTCACTAGTGCTCTGTAGAGCGGCATGAGCACCTCCCTCTTTCTACTGGTAATACCTCTCCCTATACACCCAAGCATTCTGCTAGCATTTCCTGCTGCTCTATGACATTGTCTGCCTACCTTTAAGTCTTCTGAAATAATGACCCCTAAATCCCCTTCTTCAGATACTGAGGTTAGGACTGTATCACTGATTTTATATTCTGCTCTTGGGTTTTTACGCCCCAGGTGCATTATCTTGCACTTATCAACATTAAATTTTAGTTGCCAGATTTTTTACCATTCCTCTAGTTTTCCTAAATCCTTTTCGATTTGGTGTATCCCTCAGGGAACATCAACCCTGTTACAAATCTTTGTGTCATCAGCATTTAAAAAAAAATAAAAAATAAAAAAAAATAATCAGATTTATTTTTTTAAATCAGTTTTTTTTATCCACCCTGAAAACAGGAAACCCAAAGAAGAACCCAGGAAGGTATAAAAAAAAATAAAAAAAAATAAAATAAAAAAGTGCTGTTGTGGGCTCCAGAAAATCAAATTATGGTAACTGTTTTCCTTTCCCCCACAACGGCACTATGAGAAAAAACACAGGAAAAACCCATCCTAGGTAGGTACCACTACTTGTATAACTTTCTACCGAATGAGAGGGCCCCCCAGAGCGTTTAGCTTGGGGGACACATGGGGGCAATAGTACCTTACACTTATGTGGCTTTAGATTATTGTTATGGCTGCTTTTCTCCATTTCTCCCCCCCCCCCCCTTCTTTTCTTGTGTTTTTTGCCTTTTTTCCCGCTTTTTCTTGCAGGTTACCTCAGGATGCTTGTTTTGGGTTGCCTGTTTATCTTAGTGACAGCTGGGGTCTCAGCTGGTTGGCCCGCTGCTGTTGCTGAGGGGAGTCGGGGACCCTGGTTGGTGGCGAGTACGGTGGCGGGAAGTGCTAGGGCTTTATATTCCAGGTGCGGCGGCGCTTCTGGGCCAGTTGTGAAGACCGGATCATCGCACCGTTTGAAGATGGAAACACTGCTTCGTCGCTTGATCGAGAAAGCTGAGGGCACTGGAGAAGATTGGTTGAGAGCCTGCCTGGAGATGCCGCCGCCTGATGTCCTGTCTGCTGCTGCGCTTACCTCACCGCCTCGTCCGGCTTTGACTGAGCCTTCGGTCCTCCCGTCACCGCTTCCCGCAGTGATGTCTCCTGCTGGTGTGATGTCACCCCTCCTGTTATCGTCGCCCGTGTCGCTGTCCGGTGTTCCGGGTTCCGTCGCGCTGCATCCTGTTCCGGTCCGATCCTGCCTGTGATGTCCGTGCCGGGTATGAGCGGGGAGGGCGGGGGCATTGGTGCGTTCAGGCAAGAGGTCCCGTAAAGCCAGGTCTGCCCATACCCCTCCCCCTGCTGCTGGAAGTTGAAGGAGCGGTTCTCGCGAGTTGTCTGCCCAGTCTCGCCGTCGGAGTCTCCGGTCCTCCAGCACCATTGAGAGTGCTGCGCAGAGGGTCCAGAACGGAGGAAATGCTAGCAGTTTTGCGGGGGACAGCATTTTGACCCGGAACCAGGAAGCTGTTAATCCGGTGCTAGGATCTGGCAGCCGGCTTCAAGAAGCGTTGCGGTTGCCTGTTGAGGGGTTCCCACAAGATGTGGTTGAGCCTTCTCCGGGCCCCCATGAATCTGCAGGACGAGCGGTCCCTTCAACCTCTGGTTGTCTCCAGGAGGTGCATCAGGCTGGTAAGATACCCCTGTCCCTGATGCTTTGCATGGTTTTATTAAAGGGAGTCTTTCACCTAAAATGACCATTACACAACACAAACATCATGATAACCATTACATTCCCCATATTATAATCTTACCTTTCATATTGCTGTCCGTCGCCTATTCTCTCTTAAAAACGCTTTTAATCCATATGCCAATCAGGTTCTGAAGGTGCCCAGGGGCGGCGTTTATGCGGCCGGTGCCCAGGCTCCACGGCGCTGTTCAAATCAAACCCCTCCCCTTTCACCCCTCTGGCCCGCCCTCGGTTCGTCAGATACCATCCTCCAGTTAATGACAAATCCGGCGCCTGCGCACTCCATTACCCACTAGGGCAGAGGCAGCAGAGCGTTTAATGCGCATGCGCGGCCCGATCTAGCCGGCGGAAGTAAACTACCAAAATATCGGGATGTACGGGCCGGCGCATGCGCATTAAACGCTCTGCGGATTTGTGTGTTAATACAGGCAGTCAAGGGGTTAACGCAGTGAGTAGTTTAGCTAGTAATGCTGCTGCGGATATGTGTGTTGCTGCTGGTGGTCAGAGGGTTAATGCGGTGAGCAGGTTGTCGGCTAATGCTGCTGCTGGTGTATGGGGCGCTGGCTCCAACTCAATGCTGATGCTTATGTTCCGCTGTTGGATAAAGGCGCTGGTGTCAGAGAGACGTGTGTTAAGGAGGCGTTGGCGTGTGAGGTGTCGCCCCTTGGGTTTCATTTAAGCATCAGCATTAAGGAGAGGATTTGGCGTGCTGAATATGTTGATATTATGTCATTACTGCCTTCTGTCAAGGAGCATGTAACTAGGTCAGATAAGAAGGAGGATAAGGGCGAGGAGAGGAGACGTTTTATGCCTAGATCGCTTAATAATTGGATTCAGGCGTTTTGTATTTTTTCTGCTGTCTTGCGTGAGAAGCACCCGGAATTCTGTTCCGGTTTATTTCAGCACATGGATATCATTATTGAGGCGTATCGCAATTTTGGGGGCTTAGCCTGGTTTTATTATGATGAGACTTTTTGCCAGAAATTGGCAGTCCACCCTGCGCTTAGGTGGGGTGTGAAGGATATCGGTTTATGGGTAAATTTGATGTTACCTCAGAAGTTAGCCCCAGTCAGGACTGCGAATACAGCTCAGCTTGCTATTAGGAAAGGTCTTTGTTTTGCGTTTAATGAGAGCTCATGTAAATGGTTGAATCATTGTCGTTACAGGCACGAGTGCGACTTTTGTGGGGGCGCACATCCCATGGTGCGTTGCTTCAAAAGAAACTCTCAATCAAGCCATCAGCAGCCTGGTACCAAGGAACAGTTACTTAAGAGCATGGAGTCCAGTGAGATTGTCCGCAATGTGTCCTTGGTTAGATCATTACCCAGAGCAGCAGAAAGCCAAGTTAATTTTTGATGGGTTCAATGAGGGGTTTGAAATTCTTGAGTTCCTTGGCACTGGCTGTTGCTGGGTGGATAATTTAAAATCTGTTTCTGTTCATAGGGATGTGGTTAAAGTGAAGTTGCAGAAGGAGTTGGAGTTGGGAAGGATTGCGGGCCCGTTCAGGGACCCTCCTTTTGCAAATTTTAGATTGTCCCCGTTAGGTATTGTGCCCAAGAAGGAACCGGGGGAATTTGTTTGGCGATCCACCTCTTTCGGCGTGTTTCCAGATTAGGCAGAGGGTATAGGAAGCAGTTTTCTAATATTGATGTTAGGAGGCCGATCTCGATTCCGTTGTTGTTGGATTTGTTTAGGGTTTTACCGGATGTTTGTTTTGATGAGTTTGAGGTGCTTTTGTTTAGAACAGCGTTTTGTTTTGCCTTTTTTGCAGCTTTGCGGGTTGGGGAGATGGCGTCAGCGAGTAGGTCAGTGTGTTCTGGGTTAGCATATTCGGATGTGTATGTTAGGGATTCATCGGTGGAAATATTGCTGAGGTACTCTAAGACGGATCAGGTTGGGAGGGGTAGGATTATTTGGTTGAATCACTGGCCGGGTTCGGTGCCGTGTCCCGTTTCGGTGGCTAGGTCTTGGGTAGCGGTATGCCCTTCAAAAGTGGGCCCGTTTTTGTTGCATAGGGATTGTTCTCCGTTGACTAGATTCCAGTTTGGGGCAGTTTTGAAGAAATGTCTGGGTGTTTTGGAGCTTAGCTCTCTTAAGATCTCATCGCATTCGTTTAGAATTGGTGCGGCTACTGAGGCAGCTATGTGTGGGCTTGACAAGTCCGTAATCCGCAGGATTGGGTGTTGGGATTCTCAGAGTTAAGCTTTATGCGAGACCGGATTTGTTGTTATCTCACTAATTAGTGTTTGTTCTTTGCAAGCAGCCAGGGTGTAGTGTGGATCTTGGGCCATTCTTTTATATACTGGGCTCAGAAGCGAGCTGAAAATTGATCTTACTCATAGAATTTGGCTTTTAACAGTTCTGAGTTGCAGTTATTTTGGTGGGGGATCCGTGGTCTGGTTTGGAGGAGGGTATTGTTTGAAGTTAGGAGGCTCATTACTATGTGGCCGTTGCCGGATGTGATTATTTTGCATGTAGGGGGTAATGATATTGGCAAGGTTAAGACGTGTGACTTGTTGTGGGAAATGAAGAAGGACCTTTCTTTGTTACAGTGTATGTTGCCTGGTACCAAGTTGTTTTTTTCTGAGATAATTCCGAGATTGTGTTGGGTGCGGAGTAGGGCTGCAGTAAACGAATATTTTTGTAATCGAGTATTCTATCGATTATATTTCTCGATTCATCGAGTAATCTTGATATGGTTCTGGATCTGACTCCAATAGTCAGTGATGTATTGTTGATGTATTGCTCCGAATGATATAAAATAATTGGCATACGTACGCCTTGAAAGAGATCACACACAGACTGTCACAGAGAAGTCAGTCAATGCAAGATGCTGCGTTTATTGAGATTACATGATTTTTTTATAGCAAAAAAGAGGAACTTTATGACTCGGCTAATTTGATGATCTAATTGTCACATTACTAAGTCCCATGACAAGGTATCACATTATCACTCCATACTTTAGCAATGTCAGCACTATGTCAGCAATTTCAATATCATAAAGTGTTTAGTAAGGGATTATTAAGGGAGCTGGCTGCTACTTCAGGGGCCATCTTGTTTGTTAAGCAAACTGTTAGATATAATACAAGCAAGTATACATTTGATACTAGATATATGATTCCACAACAATCTAATAAGAAAAAGCTACTTAAAATAACGTACGAAATTAGGTATGTATAAAGTTATTGGTTTAGAGAGGGGTTAATGAAGGCACCTCCAAGGTGCTTCCATTAACCTCTTCAAACCAATAACTTTATACATGCCTAATGCCAAGGTGCTTCCATTAACCCCTCCAAACCAATAACTTTATACATGCCCATTGGGTTTGGAGGGGTTAATGGAAGCACCTTGGCATTAGGCATGTATAAAGTTATTGGTTTGAAGAGGTTAATGGAAGCACCTTGGAGGTGCCTTCATTAACCCCTCTCTAAACCAATAACTTTATACATACCAAGGTGGTGCCTGCAGCCTCCATTAACCACTCTCTCTCCATCTGCCTGCCCCCAGCCTCTGATCTGCCTCCCCCCCAGCCTCTGATCTGCCTCCCCCCAGCCTCTGATCTGCCTCCCCCTCCCCCAGCCTCTGATCTGCCTCCCCCCTCTGGTAACGCAACCCCCTCCCTCCCTCCCCAGTATTAATCATTGGTGGCAGTTTGCAGTTCCGATCGGAGCCCCAGGCAGCCAGGAGTCATGCTACTGAAGTCCTGGCTGTCATGGTATGTTAGTGAGCAGAGAGCAGCGCATTATACTCACGTGCGCTGTGGCCGCCGGTCGCTCCTTCTCATAGGTCTGTGCGGCGCATTGCTAATGCTGTAAGCATTAGCAATCCGCCGCACAGACAGAAGGAGCGACCGGCGGCCACAGCGCACATGAGTATAATGCGCTGCTCTCTGCTCACTAACATACCATGACAGCCAGGACTTCAGTAGCGTCCTGGCTGCCATGGTAACCGATCGGAGCCCCAGCAATACACTGCTGGGGCTCCGATCGGAACTGCAAACTGCCACCAATGATGGGGGGGACGACGACCATGTGGGATATGGCCGGCAGATTCATTGGTAGTGCAGTGGCCACAGTCCCTCTCCTCCTCCTCCTACTCTGTCCTCATTGGTGTTCAGCGGCAGCCGCGCACAGTGGGGAGGGAGGGCCTCCCTCCTCTGTGCCGGCCGGCTCAGTCCTGCCTCTCTGGCCTCCGGAGGACACGGAAGCGGTGAGTGAGACGCTTAATTTCACTCCCGCTCCGTGATCACGTGATTTAAACGATTCCTCGATGCAGGGAAACTGCATCGATGAATTTTTTGACTCGATTTAATCGAGTTATTCGAATAATCGTTTCAGCCCTAGTGCAGAGTGTGCCTTTTTTGAGAGGATTCAGAAGCGGGTGAATAGGGCCATGGCGAAATTTCTTCCGCTGTTGGGCGGTTGTAGTTATAGGCATGTGGATTTAGAAGGTTTTGAGGCCGGATTGTACAGGGGAGATGATGTGCATTTGTCTGAGGTGGGGCTTGACATTTTTAATGTCGGTTTGCAGAATGCGGTGGAGAAATGGCTGCAGTGCTTGTGGGGGGCCTTGCCTTGTTGAGGCTTGGCTTGTGGGGCTGTGTCACTTAGCTGAGGGGACTTCGGTGTTTAGTTACAATTTTGATTGATTAATTTAATAATCAATAATTGTGGTCCAGTTAATTACTGGAAAATGTATTTAAGGTTACCATTAATAAAGCATTGCGGGCATTTTATTCCACAAAGGTTGTCTGTCTTTATTTATTAACTTATTGTTAAAGGGAGAAATGTTATGCATTGAATGGTGCCATTTGCATCCATGGAAGGATCAAAGGAACGAAGGTTAAGTAGATGTCTGAAAAAGGGAAGACCAAGTTACAGCCCTGCAGATGTTCAAACGCATAAGCGCTTTAAGGCTAAGCAGTAGCAACAGAATGAGTAGACTGGGCTTTTAATTCTGCAGGAGGAGAACGCCCCGAAGATAAATACACTAGTTATATACCCAATCTAACCCATATAGCCAAGGAGCTCAGTTGCAGGCAGGGTGGATAAAAATCAATGATTAAAAAAAATAAAAATAAAAAAAATATCGGATTTTTTTATTTAAATCAGATTTTTTTTTATATAAAATGCTCTTTGAGGAAAATATATTACCATCCAAAGGTTATTTCATTATGAAATAAAGATTACTTTTTTAATTATGTAGAATAAGGCTGTATATGTTAAATTTTTTGTTAAATTCCATTAATCCATTCACAATGCCATGCTCTTCCAGAGGTTTTTGTAAGATTACTGGGTAGTTTCTCTGCCTACAAGATATTATCACAGATGCTTGGTTTAATTTTGGAGTTCTCAAAACTGAATTTATAACATGAAAAGAGTTGAGAAAAAGATCTTAATCCTAACTTCTACAAACCTATAAATACAGAATCAACCCCTTCAGTGCAAAGTTTAAAGTTCAGTGAATAGAAAAACAATATTTTTCTGATTGTTTGGAGTGGAATAGATCTGCACAAGAAGAAAGTGAAACTAAGTGTAAGGAGGAAAAGGCAAGCAGACAAGGAGTACTACAAAATGAAAGTGAAACTTTCTGAGCACAGTACTGCACAGCCACAGACAGACAAGTCTTTGGATCTTTTTGTGTGTATAACCTGAGGTTTATCACATTCTTTCCTTGGAGGAAAAAAACTATAATGGCAGCAGGCCGTAAAAGAGACTCGGTTTGGCAATATTTTAATGAAGTTCCTTTACCTATCGGTAAGGCAGGCATGCGTGCAAAATGCAAACACTGCAACAAACATGGATGTTTAAGCAAATAACATGCTGTAATGTTATTGTTTCAGTTGAATAAATCCTATTTAAATTGTTATTATTAAGGTAATGATTATTTTTCTCCTTCCTAAGTACAACAGAAAAATTGTCCAAATATGAATCTTTATGTAAAAACCTATGATTTAAATCAAGCCTTACTGACTAGTAATTTAAATCGTGATTTAAATCAAATCCACCCTGGTTGCAGGCCTGCTTTTATTAGGACCCTGGAAACAAAAAGAGCTGAAGTTTTCTCCATTTGGCAAGATACTGTAATAAACATTGCCTAACATCTAAGGAATTAAATCTTTCTTCACCTTCTGTCTTAGGGCTCTTTCACACCTGCGTTATTGTCTTCCGGCATAGAGTTCCGTCGTCGGGGCTCTATGCCGGAAGAATCCTGATCAGGATTATCCTAATGCATTCTGAATGGAGTGAAATCCGTTCAGGATGCATCAGGATGTCTTCAGTTCCGGAACGGAACGTTTTTGGGCCGGAGAAAATAGCGCAGCATGCTGCGCTTTTTGCTCCGGCCAAAAAAACTGAAGATTTGCCGCAAGGCCGGATCCGGAATGAATGCCCATTGAAAGGCATTGATCCGGATCCGGCCTTAAGCTAAATGTCATTTCGGCGCATTGCCGGATCCGACGTTTAGCTTTTTTAGAGTGGTTACCATGGCGGCTGGGACGCTAAAGTCCTGGCAGCCATGGTAAAGTGTAGCGGGGAGCGGGGGAGCAGCATACTTACGATCCGTGCGGCTCCCGGGGCGCTCCAGAGTGACGTCAGGGCGCCCCAGGCGCATGGATGACGTGATCGCATGGCACGTCATCCATGCGCCTGGGGCGCTCTGACGTCACTCTGGAGCGCCCCGGGAGCCGCACGGATGGTAAGTATACCGCTCCCCCGCTCCTACTATGGCAACCAGGACTTTAAAGGGTTTCTACCACTTAGGTGTCACATATTTAGCTGTCAGACACTAGCGATCCGCTAGTGTCTGTTCTGGCCAACCATCCTAATATAATTGCTTTTGGGGCGGTGGTTTGGCTAAAAAAACTACTTTTATTAATATGCTAATGAGCCTCTAGGTGCTATGGGGGCGTCATTAGCACCTAGAGGCTCCGTCTACCTTCAGAAACTGCCGCCGCCCAGCGCGTCCCTCCAGCCCGCCCATCTCTTCCTGAATGAGATCCTCCTTGTGAGCGCCTGTATTCTGCGCATGCGCAGTGAATGTCTGACAGCTTCCCTGCTCAGACATCTCCACTGCGCCTGTTCCTCGGAGCACTATGGCGTCATCGCGCAGGCGCAGTGGAGATGTCTGAGCAAGGAAGCGGTCAGACATTCACTGCGCATGCGCAGAATACATACGATCGCATTCAGGAGGAGATGGGCGGGCTGGAGGGACGCGCTCGGCGGCGGCAGTTTCTGAAGGTAGACGGAGCCTCTAGGTGCTAATGACGCCCCCATAGCACCTAGAGGCTCATTAGCATATTAATAAAAGTAGTTTTTTTAGCCAAACCACCGCCCCAAAAGCAATTATATTAGGATGGTTGGCCAGAGCAGACACTAGCGGATCGCTAGTGTCTGACAGCTAAATATGTGACACCTAAGTGGTAGAAACCCTTTAATAGCGTCCTGGGTGCCATAGTAACACTGAAAGCATTTTGAAGACGGATCCGTCTTCAAATGCTTTCAGTACACTTGCGTTTTTCCGGATCCGGCGTGTAATTCCGGCAAGTGGAGTACACGCCGGATCCGGACAACGCAAGTGTGAAAGAGGCCTTAGGCCTCTTTCACACTGGCGTTGTGGGAAAATGTGCGGGTGCGTTGCGGGAACACGCGTGATTTTTCTGCACGAGTGCAAAACATTGTAATGCGTTTTGCACTCGCGTGAGAAAAATCGCGCATGTTTGGTACCCAAACCCGAACTTCTTCAGAGAAGTTCGGGCTTGGGATCGGTGTTCTGTAGATTGTAATATTTTCCCTTATAACACGGTTATAAGGGAAAATAATAGCATTCTGAATACAGAATGCATAGTAAAATAGCGCTGGAGGGGTAATAATTTAACTCCCCCTTATCCAATTGATCGCGCAGCCCGGCATCTCCTTCTGTCTTCATCTTAGCTGTGTGGGAACAGGACCTGTGGTGACGTCACTCCGGTCATCACATGATCTTTTACCATGGTGATGGATCATGTGATGACCGGAGTGACGTCACCACAGGTCCTGTTACTGCACGCAGCTAAGATGAAGACAGAAGGAGATGCGGCCTGCGCGAGCAAGTGGATTAAGGAGAGTTAAATTATTTGTATTTATTTTTTTAACCCCTCCAGCGCTATTTTACTATGCATTCTGTATTCAGAATGCTATTATTTTCCCTTATAACCATGTTATAAGGGAAAATAATAATGATAGGGTCTCCATCCCAATCGTCTACTAGCAACCGTGCGTGAAAATCGCACCGCATCCGCAGTTGCTTGCAATTTTCACGCAACGCCATTCATTTCTATGGGGCCTGCGTTACGTGAAATATAGAGCATGCTGCGATTTTCACGCAACGCACAAGTGATGCGTGAAAATCACCGCTCATGTGAACAGCCCCATAGAAATGAATGGGTCGGGATTCAGTGCGGCTGCAATGCGTTCAACTCACGCATCGCATCCGCGCGGAATACTCGCCCGTGTGAAAGGGGCCTTAAGGTCCGCACAAAAGGAAATTAAAACAATCTCCTATAAACCTATAAAAATTTGAGCTTACCTTAGGAAGGAAGGCAGTGTCCTCTTCTCCACTGTACCAGTCTGTTAATGGTTTCTTGCTTGGGCTACTTTCCCACTCACGTTTTGTGCGGATCCGTCATGAACTGATCCGTTTGTATTATCTGTAACATAGACAAGACGGATCCGTCTTGAACACCATTAAAAGTCAATAGGGGACGGATCCGTTTTCTATTGTGCCAGATTGTGTCAGTGAAAATGGATCCGTCCCCACTGACTTACATTGGTTGCCAGGACGGATCCGTTTGGCTCAGTTTTGGTGTCCGTCTCCAAAGCGGAATGGAGACTTAACTGAAGCAAACTGATGCACCTTGGGTTCGCGAGATCTTGGGGAGATACTGATCATTATTAAAAGCAGACCCGGATTTGGAGAAAGCTCTCCCAGACTACCCAGCAATAACGTTTAGAAGGGGACGCATCATAGGAGATGCATTGGTACATAGCCACTTTGAAACCCCAGTCAAAAGTACATGGCTGTCCAACCGGAAACCAGGGACTTTTAGGTGTGGAAAATGTAAGGCATGCCCCTTTGTGGCGGTAGGGGACACCTTCACCGATAGTACCCAGGGACACATCTATAAAACTTGTGCATTTGCAAACTAATACGGTGGGGGTTGTGTACCTAGCCCAATGTGATTGTGAACCTGCAGGATGTTCAAGAAGAGAATCCTTGAACATGTGGGAGATATCCACAATAAGTGTGACAAACCACTTTCTAGACATGTTTTACTACATCATGGAGGCAATATACGATCACTACGGTTCTCCATGATTGAGACAATAAAGCAGTCTATTAGAGGTGGAGACGTTGATAGGATTCTAAGGCAGAAAGAGTCTAAATGGATTTACATTTTAAATACCGTTATACCTGCTGATCTTAATGAAAGTATTGATTATATGTGTTTTTTGTGAACGGCCAACCAACGAATTATACAATGGGCATCTATCTTCTTACCTTTTAGGTACATAACATCTAATGGGAATATGTAGCCAATTCCTTCAGTACCATGGACTTGTTTGCCCTTTGGTCTTGTAACCTCTCTAATGGTTTTAACTCTGTATGTAAAACAGAGGTTTATATTTTTATTCAGGTTTGATTCCATCCTATTATGCATAATATAATTTGTATTTTTTTCAAATAATTTTTCTATTCATCTATTAAACTCATTAGTCATGTAAAACCCCCGTAGGTTGCCCGCTCTTTTGATCCGTTTCTGATGGTGTACAGAGGACCTTACAGAATAATCATGTGATACATCACATGATCGCTCCCAATTTGGTCATGTGATTTATTTGCTACGGCTGGATTTGTCTCCTGTTTAAACGATCACGTGACACATCACATGACTTTGTCATGTGGTATCGCGCTATGCAGCCGCCAGCTGGTTTTGTGATGCAATATGCGTTTGGGCGCCATATCTCTCAGCCACTTTATCATGGACACCATGCTGCAGCGGGCCCTTCATGACATCTAGTCAGCGCTACATCTGGAAACTGTGCTGCTTGGGGGATCAGGACTTAAACTATGGGACGCGCAAGTATCACTGGGCTGTCTATCTTGACAGCAGAATTTCGATTTTTTAACTTGTGTTTGCTTTATAAGAGGGGGCCAGATCTATTTGCCATGATAACTAGTGATTTACCTATCGTGATCTACTACTTTATCTGTGCTGATTGCATAATAGGGGGCCAGATGACCTACTGGCCACTATAACTGGTGATTGACCTCTTGTAGTATTGGTGGTTCTTGGTAGCAGCATTCTGTCGGATCACTATATCTATGTGACCACTGCTGAAAGGCAGCACTACTGAGTGATTTTTCATGGTCCCCTGATGAGTCCTTAAACTATACAGGGCGAAACGCATTGGGACTATTTGACTAGAATATTGGGACACTTAATTAGACTAATTTGCAATGTGTTGGTACATTTTGCTTTATTGTGAGTGGAAACAGTATCTGACATTTTACTAGTGAATATTCCTTGTATCTAGAAGTAAAAAAAAATTTTTTGTTTTTGGCATTTATGTTGTCATTAAACAAATGTGCTTTAGGCCATACCACTACGGTGGGCCGCCTCGTTTCTAGGGTCATTCAGGAGGTTTCTGAATACGGGATCGCCCCTGTTGGGGCGGCCATTCTGTTTGTAGGAAGGGCCGACAACAGAGGGACAGAATTAGGGATAGTCTCCATTTAGGTACCAATATCTATACTTATATGAGTGCCCTAATCTTCACTATTTAATTATTATTTTGTATATGTACATTACCCTCTTTATGTTGATGGGGGGGGGGGGTTACATTTTAATGCATATTTATTAAAGGCTACGTTTTAATTTGGTGGTAGTCTGTGAATTGCTCTGGTATATATACTGCCTGTAGTAACTGTACCCCCTGACGGGTTATAGTCTTAGCTGTGATTATTTTGATGAGTTCTACACAAAGTATTTTTTAAGCTACTTTCACACTAGCGTTTTTGCTGGATCCATCTTGGATTGACAATAAATGGGGACAAAACGGAAGTGTTTTCCCCCGCTATTGAGACCCTATGATGGATCTCAATAACGGAAAGTGCAAGTGTGAAAGTAGCCTTAGACCACATACCTAAGGGTGTCTGACTGATCCATGGTAACTAGTGTTAAGCGAACTTGTGTTTCAAGTTCGGCATACAAGGTTCAGGTTATCTAAGAATTCTGTTGTCACGGACCATAAGTCAGGGCTTGACAAATTTCCTTGGAATCTAGGAGCCCCCCCCAATAATGCTGTATACCATGTTACATATGCAGTGTACATGTGCTGTATGGTATGGTTAATGCATTATACAGGACCATGATATATGTACAGTATATAGGACTATGACATTCAGTGTACGTGCTGTATACTATGTTACATACGCAGTATACAGGACCATGATATATGTACAGTATATAGGACTATGGCATACAGTGTACATGTGCTGACACCTCAGGCTCCTGCCTCACTTGGATGAGAGTAGTAGTAATTTGCACTGGAGGCGTGTAGTTACCTGCAGGTGAACCTGAGAGCCACGAGGAGGGCGCAGGTCAGCGCTATGGCCCAGCACAGCAGGTCAGGCCTCCGGCTCATCAGACACAGCAGCCGCTTAAGTGCTGCCAGGCCAGACTCTGCATTCCGCTTATAGACCAGATGGGCGGCCCGAGCCCGCTGGGGGCAGGACGGAGCTTCTCCTCATCACACCCTGGGGCCGACACCAGCGCGAACCGAGCGCCGCCATGTCTGTCACAGTGGACTTCCGCGGCGTACGCTCAGCCATGGGCGGGGAATGTGTCCAAAGAGCAGCCGGGTATAGGGAACCTAAGGCACCGTCACACAGCTCTCCGCTCATCTCCACTCCTGTGCTGCCTCCGGACAGAACGGCGCTCCACACCCATCGCCCAGGCACCTTTGAAAACTAGCTGACAAATACCCAAGCGCCAGGACTAAATTCCTGGTCGCCATGGCGACCTGGCGCCTGGGATTTGTCGAGCCCTGCCATAAGTTATGTTCCGTGGTAGCGGAATCCATAACAGAATTCTTATATAACCCAAACCTTGTACGCCAAACTTGAAACCACAAGTTTGCTCATCCCTATTGGTAACCCCCACAAGAGACAATTTTTAATAAATTTTAGCAATAGCCACATCTATTTTAGGAGCTTATCCCGGGTATCACAAATCTCCTCCTCAAAGGAATATTTCATTTTCATTCCTCTTTTAATAATAATAAAAAAAAATCTTTTTATCTGGTTTCTTCCATTTATTTAGAATGAGGGAAAGCAATTTTGATGGACTGTGAAACATCTATTATGACGTTCTTCCAGCCATTCAAATATTAAAAAGGCGTTGTGCAGGGGTTTTATATTGATGACCGATCCTCATGATAGGTTATCAATATCCGATCGCCAGGGGTCAGACCCAGAACCCTCACTAATAAGCTGTAAGAAGAGGAGGTGGCACTCCATGAGAGCGTCGTCTGGGAAGTGCAGTGTAATTACAAGTTCACTTGAATGGAGCAAGTACTTGTAACTACGCTACTCTTCCGCTACAGGGGAGACAACGCGTAATGTAATGAAGAAGAAGAAGCAGCACTTGCCTCTTCAAACAGCTGATCGGTGAGGATGGTGGGTGTTGGACCCCCACGATCAGATATTGATGACTTATCCTGGGAATAGGTTATAAATACAAAACCTCTGCACAACCCCTGTAAGTCCTAAACCCCCCTACTTCTTCGGTATTCACAGCAGATCTTATTTTCAGAAGCTTATCTGTATCATCCTGGAGTCTGGACTGTGGCTTCTCTTACCCTAACTGACAGCATCAGTGATTTATGGTGCACTCAGTTCCTATCTGATTGCGGTCTATTTTACTGTACTGTTCTGTATTGAGCAATCTATCTATGTGAACTTTACTCAGGTGACTCACGCAGCTATATATCCACAGGAGTGGAAAAGAGGCATGCAGACACATGAAAAGAAGCCTCATGTATAGGGAGAGCCCAACTCCAAAGTTTAAAATTCCAAACGATTTATTAAAAGTTATGTGTTTCAAGATGGCCTGGTTCTTACCCAATGTGGTTTTTAATATGAAGTTTTAATAGAGAGTTTGTCATTTTAAACAGCGGTCCTGGACCTTCCATACTTGCCTCTTCCTTGGATGTTACCTACAGTTTTATATCCCTCAGGTGGCCCATGAACCTCCTCTATCTGCCCTACCATAGATTTATATCAGGACATTGGCAAATAGGTGAGCTGTAGCGACTCATCTTTTTTTCTATTATCCACACACATAACCTAGTACTACACCATAATTAGGCTTGTAAACTAGCATAATGGGAAAAATGTACTATTCAAAATGTGCCACTACATAACTTACATAGGGGCTTCAGTGCATCGAAGTGTGAGCACACCCGCCTGGTGCTCTTCCGTTTTCCAGAGCTGACCACGTTCTCGAACCTGCCATTTGTATGAGGAATTGAATCGAACACAGCAATCGATTTTGACAAGACAGTATCATTTTAATCAACAGGTTCAACCCTACACCGCAGTAGGAATGCTGTAACAGGGTTGATGCTGCTGACAGGTGCTCTTTAAATGGGAGTCGTCTACAGTACCCACAACCACTGGAGTGCTGCAGACACTTCGTTCTGCTAATGCAGAGGGTCCCAGGGGGTCAAACTCCTAACCATCAGTTTGTCCTAAGGATAGAATATAAATATGTAAAGGCGTTGCCATATCTGGTAAAGATATGCCACCAAAGTCAGAGAGATGCAGGTCCCATCTCTGGGACCCGAGCCGATGTCCAGAACAACAGGACCCCTGAAGTGAGTGGAGAAGAGGTGTGTATGCATGGTTGCCGTCTACATTTCTATGGGACTGATGAAAATAACCGTGCATGCTCGCTCAGCTATTTTCAGAACTCCAATAGAAATAAATGGAAAGCAGAGCACACGTGTGTTGCCGTATCCACTTTCGGGGGAAGTTTTAGAGATTTGACTTTGAGAAAACCTTTTTCAGTCCCGGAAAACCCCTTTAAAAGTCAGATCTTATAAGTTGAGCAGCTGTTGGATTTTCATAAGCCAATGTTTTAGGATGTCACCACTCATAGGCCAGTTTCGTACGAGAGATAGTTCACACATACTATGATTCGTGCTGTGAACATGCTCATGTGAAAATGGCCTTACCCAACAGCAGATGTTGGGGATGATGAATTATAAGGCTGAGTTCACACGGGCAAAATTTCCGCGCGGGTGCAATGCGTGAGGTGAACGCATTGCACCCGCACTGAATCCGGACCTATTCACTTCTATGGGGCTGTGCACATGAGCGGTGATTTTCACGCATCACTTATGCGTTGCGTGAAAATCGCAGCATGCTCTATATTGTGCGTTTATCACGCAACGCAGGCCCCGCTGAGTGAAAATCGCAAGCATCCGCAATCAAGTGCAGATGCGGTGCAATTTTCACGCATGGTTGCTAAGATGACAGTCTATTCACTGTATTATTTTCCCTTATAACATGGTTATAAGGGAAAATAATAGCATTCTGAATACAGAATGCTTAGTAGGTGGTCAATTGAGGGTTCAAAAATAAAAAATAATTAACTCGCCTTCTCCTCTTGATCGCGTAGCTGCCGGTTTCTTCTTACTTCTTTATTCATGAGCTGCCGGCTAAAGCACCTGTGGTGACATCACATCACATGGTCCATCACCGTGGTGATGGACCATGTGATCTGACGTCAATACAGGTCCTTTAGCCGGCAGCTCATGATTAAAGAAGTAAGAACAGACCGGCAGCTACGCAATCAAGAGGAGAAGGTGAGTTAATTATTTTTAATTTTTTAACCCTCAATTGACCACCTACTAAGCATTCTGTATTAAAGAATGCTAATATTTTCCCTTATAACCATGTTATAAGGGAAAATAATAACATCTACACAACACCGAACCCAAACCTGCACTTCAGTGAAGAAGTTCGGGTCTGGGTACCACAGTCAAATTTTTATCACACGCGTGCAAAACGCATTGCACCAGCGCGATAAAAACTGAACAACGGAACGCAATCGCAGTCAAAACTGACTGCAATTGGGTACCTACTCGCGCGGGTTTGCCGCAACGCATCCGGACACGCTCATGTGAACTCAGCCTAACACTTCCTATCCTTTGGTCCCCAAGGGAGATAAACCACCACCCAATATGTCTGCCTCTGGCTTACTCCCCTCTCCCTATAGTTATATAACTATCCTAGTTACAGGAGCAGAACAACCAAGATAATGGGAGCTCTGGGTCACTCACAAACATGAGGGATACGAACAGGCCCAACTGACTATAAAGAAGTCTGTCAGGGTCAGCATTCCACCAGACAACATAGTGCGGCAGGCTGCGTCATCTTGTCATGCCATTTTTTACGGATTTAGAGAAGGATTCTCCTAATGAAGCCAGTGTGGTGAATGCGGCTGATCACTCAACAGCTCATTTGTTGGATGACCGCACCTTTTATATGGCAAATACTATACCAGTCACTTGCCTATTATATAGTACAGAATTAAAGGGGTTTTCTGAAATTTTAATATTGATGACCTATCTTCAGGATAAGTCATCAGTATCTGATCGGTGGGGATCCGACACCCAGGACCCCTGCCGATCAGCTGTTTGAGAAGGCAGTAGCGTTCACAATAGCGCCGCGGCCTTCTTGAAGCTTTTCCCAGGCCAAGTGAATAGACATTCATCGATCATATGGCCTAGGCGCAGCTCAGTCTCATTGAAGTAAACGGGGCTGACCTGCAATACCAAGCACAGCCGCTATACTATGTACTGTGCTGTGCTTGGTAAACTGCAAGAAGGTTGCGCCACTCACAACGCTGATACCTTCTCTAGTCGGACCTCCACCGATCAGATACTGATGACCTACCCTGGTCATCAAAATTAAAGTCTTTTAACCCCTTAAGGACGCAGGGCGTACCGGTAGGCCCTATTTCCCGAGTCCTTAAGGACTTTAAATGCAGATTCCGGCGCCCCAGGGGTTAATTTGAACAGGATGCCGGCTGAAATCATTCAGCCGGCATCCTGTCACAACGACAGGGGGGGGGGGGGGGTCATGTGACCCCCCGTGTCGGCGATCGCAGCAAACCGCAGGTCAATTCAGACCTGCGGTTTGCTGCGCTTTTTGCTGTTTCTGATCCCCGCGGTCCCTTTTGAGTGCCTAAATTAGAGATTTTTCACCCTCCCCTGCACCCCTGCATGATTTTATGCAGGCGGGTGGTGCGGGGGGGGGGGGGAGGTGTGTCGCAGGCGGTGGGGGCGTTGCGGGAGGCGGGCGGTGCGGCAGGCGAGATCGCGATCCCCCGCCCGCCTCCCCTTGAAAATTCGTTGGCTTCTAGTGGGTTATACCAGGGTGCCAGCACATTGCTGACACCCTGGTATAAACGGCTGACATCTGCGCAGATGTCAGCCGTTTAACCCTTTCCATACCGCGGTCCATACGGACCGCTGTATGGAAAAGGTTAACTGTCATCGGTCAGGGAGCTCCCTCCCTCTCCATCGGGGGGCTGCTGTGCCTTTGCAGCCCCCCGATTGAGAGGTAGAGAGCCCCCCCGACAGCCCCCCTCAGCCCTGTGCTTACCCTTCCCCGTCTGCGAAGTTGTGGCAGACGGGGAAGGTTCCCATGGCAACAGGACGCCTGCTCAGGCGTCCTGCTGTCCATGGTGCTGAACAGATCTATGCTAAAAGCATAGATCTGTTCAGTGTAAGTAAAATACAGTACAGAACCCTATATAGGGTTTTGTACTGTATTATACAGACATCAGACCCACTGGATCTTCAAGAACCAAGTGGGTCTGGGTAAAAAAAAAAAAAAAATGTAAAAAAAAGTGAAAAAAGTTAAGATAAAAAAAAAAACATTTATCACTGAATAAAAATTAAAAAAATAAAATACAATACACTACACATATTAGGTATCGCCGCGTCCGTAACGACCTGATCTATAAAACGGTCATATTACTTTCCCCGCACGGTGAACGCCATAAAAATAAAAACTATGAGAAAATTGAAATTTTGCCCACCTTACTTCCCAAAAAAGGTAATAAAAGTGATCAAAAAAGTCACATGTACGCCAAAATAGTACCAATCAAACCGTCATCTCATCCAGCAAAAAATTAGACCCTACCCAAGATAATCGCCCAAAAACGGAAAAAACTATGGCTCTTAGACTATGGAAACACTAAAACATGATTTTTTTTGTTTCAAAAATGAAATCATTGTGTAAAACTTACATAAATAAATATAAAGTATACATATTAGGTATCGCCGCGTCCGTATCGACCGGCTCTATAAAAATATCACATGACCTAACCCCTCAGGTGACCATCGTAAAAAATAAAAAATAAAAACGGTGTAAAAAAAGCCATTTTTTGTCATCTTACGTCACAAAAAGTGTAATAGCAAGCGATTAAAAAGTCATATGCACCCCAAAATAGTGCCAATCAAACCGTCATCTTATCCCGCAAAAAATGAGACCCTACTCAAGATAATCGCCCAAAAACTGAAAAAACTATGGCTCTTAGACTATGGAGACACTAAAACATTTTTTGGGTTTTAAAAATGAAGTTATTGTATAAAACTTACATAAATAAAAAAAATTGTATACATATTAGGTATCGCCGCGTCCGTGACAACCTGCTCTATAAAATTACCACATGATCTAACCTGTCAGATGAATGTTGTAAATAACAACAAAAAAAAACGTGCCAAAAAAGCTATTTCTTGTTACCTTGCCGCACAAAAAGTGTAATATAGAGCAACCAAAAATCATATGTACCCTAAACTAGTACCAACAAAGCTGCCACCCTATTCCGTACTTTCTAAAATGGGGTCACTTTTTTGGAGTTTCTACTCTAGGGGTGCAACAGGGGGGCTTCAAATGGGACATGGTGTAAAAAAAAAACAGTCCAGCAAAATCTGCCTTCCAAAAACCGTATGGCATTCCTTTCCTTCTGCGCCCTGCCGTGTGCCTGAACAGCAGTTTACGACCACATATGGGGTGTTTCTGTAAACTACAGAATCAGGGCCATAAATAATGAGTTTTGTTTGGCTGTTAACCCTTGCTTTGTAACTGGAAAAAAAATATTAAAATGGAAAATCTGCCAAAAAAGTGAAATTTTGAAATTGTATCTCTATTTTCCATTAAATCTTATGCAACACCTAAAGGGTTAACAAAGTTTGTAAAATCAGTTTTGAATACCTTGAGGGGTGTAGTTTCTTAGATGGGGTCACTTATGGAGTTTCTACTCTAGGGGTGCATCAGGGGGCTTCAAATGGGACATGGTGTCAAAAAAACAGTCCAGCAAAATCTGGCTTCCAAAAACCATACGGCGCACCTTTCACTCTACGCCCCGCTGTGTGGCCGTACAGTAGTTTACGGCCACATATGGGGTGTTTCTGTAAACGGCAGAGTCAGGGCAATAAAGATACAGTCTTGTTTGGCTGTTAACCCTTGCTTTGTTAGTGGAAAAAATGGGTTAAAATGGAAAATTAGGCAAAAAAATGAAATTCTCAAATTTCATCCCCATTTGCCAATAACTCTTGTGCAACACCTAAAGGGTTAACGAAGTTTGTAAAATCAGTTTTGAATACCTTGAGGGGTGTAGTTTATAGAATTGGGTCATTTTTTGGCGGTTTCTATTATGTAAGCCTCGCAAAGTGACTTCAGACCTGAACTGGTCCCTAAAAATTGGGTTTTTGTAAATTTCTGAAAAATTTCAAGATTTGCTTCTAAACTTCTAAGCCTTGTAACATCCCCAAAAAATAAAATATCATTCCCAAAATAATTCAAACATGAAGTAGACATATGGGGAATGTTAAGTCATCACAATTTTGGGGGGTATTACTATGTATTACAGAAGTAGACAAACTGAAACTTTGAAATTTGCAAATTTTTCAAAATTTTTGGTAAATTAGGTATTTTATTATGCAAAAAAATAAAAAATTTTGACTTAATTTTACCAGTGTCATGAAGTACAATATGTGACGAAAAAACAATCTCAGAATGGCCTGGATAAGTCAAAGTGTTTTAAAGTTATCAGCACTTAAAGTGACACTGGTCAGATTTGCAAAAAATTGCCAAGTCCTTAAGGTGAAATAGGGCTAAGTCCTTAAGGGGTTAACAGGGTTTTCCAGATATCTAAAGGGGTTGTCTTATTTTAGACAATGGGGGCATTGTCTTATAGTTGTAGGTCCAACCGCTGGGACACGCACCTATATCGAGAAAGGAGCCCCGCAAGGTGGTGGCTGGAGGACTCCGGTCTGGCCACCACCAAGCTGGCTCCCCATAGAAGTGAATGGAAGCGCACCGCGCATGACCAGCCACTGCTTAAATTCACTTGTATAGGCTCGACGGAAATAGATGAATATTTTCAGCGGCCCCTCAGAAAATGAATGGAGGGCGGCTGCGCATGCGCAGTGCGCCTTCCTTCACTTTCGGGGCTACGTTCTCGATATAGGTGCGGGTCCCAGTGGTGGGACCCGCACCTATAAGACATTGTCTGTCATGAGACAACCCCTTTAGGCTACATTAACATGACTATTTGTTTTGCAGTCGACAAACTGCGGATCCGCAAAACACGGATACCGGCCCGTGTGCGTTCCACACATGGCCACCACTCTCATAGGAAAAGGCCTATTCTTGTCTGCAATTGCAGACAAGAATAGGACATGCTCTAGATTTTTTGCGGGGCTACGGAACAGACATACAGATGTGGACAGCACGCGGTGTGCTGTCCGCATATTTTGCGGCCCCATTGAAATAAATGGGTCGGCACCCATTCAGCAAAAATGTGGAACGGGTGCATAACAAAACATACGTCCGTCTTAATGAGCCCTTAAAGAGGACCTTTCACCGATTATTAAACTGTGAACTAAGTATACAGACATGTAGAGCGGCGCCCGGGGATCTCACTGCACTTACTATTATCCCTGGGCACCACTCCGTTCTCCTGCTATGCCCTCCGTTATCTCCGGTCACTAAGTTATAGTTGGCGGAGTCTGCCCTTGTTCTGCTCTAGCGCAACCTCCCAACCTCAAATAACCTCCCAGGCTGTGAGCTCTGCGCTGCGATTGGCCAGCGCTAGAGCAGAACAAGGGCAGACTCCGCCTACCATAACTTAGGGACTGAAATCTCTGCCTACCATAACTTAGTGACCGAAGATACCGGAGGGCATAGCGGGAGAACGGAGCGGCGCCTAGGGATAATAGTAAGTGGAGTGAGATCCCCGGGCGCCGCTCTACATGTCTGTATTCTTAATTCACAGTGTCATAAATCGGTGAAAGGTCCTCTTTAAGGACTTATTTTGCTGACTGCAAACCGTGGATCTGCAGACCACAGACACCGCCTGTTTGCGTCAAATCTCTTTTTATTAGGTTTTCATAAGACAGTAAAACAAGAACATATATAGCAAAATGTCAGTAAAGCAGGGTCGGTTATAAAGGAGATACATGGTAAGGGTCCATAAAGCCCTGCAAAAGTATAAGTTGTAACATAAGCAGTAGGAGCAGCCTAAAGAGAAACCTGCAACTATGTAAATCTCGCTAAAGAATGTGAACGGTTCAAGGCCGTAGGGGAGGATATCAAGCCTAACATGAGGACAACAGAATCAGGAAGGAGTGTAGCCCAACTTGTCTTCCTCTTGGTCAAATAAGGGAGAATCTCTGAGCCATTTGCAAACTGGGTCCGAGGAGACCAGGTAAGCCTATATTTAGGGATTCTGAAATGCGCCAATGACACAACTCCTCCATTTTAGCTACCTTTTGCAGCCAATGAGAGATAGGGGGAGCTGTAGTTTGTCTGCAAACTAGCTGCAGCCAAAGGTTCTTGTTTTATTTAGCTTTAGGCTCCATTCAGACGTCCGTAACGTGTTTTGCGGATCCACAAAACACGGACAGCGGACCGCACATTCCCAGCACTAAAAGAATATGCCTATTCTTGTCCATAATTGCGGACAAGAATAGGACATGTTCTATTTTTTGCGATAACGGAATTGTGCTGCCCCATAGAAATGAATGGGTCCGCAACTGCAGACCAGAAAAGGCATTTTCTATGAAAGTGCCGGCGATGTGCGGTCCGCATTGCCGGTGTCCATGTTTTGCAGATCCGCAAAACACATATGGACATGTGAATGGACCCTAAGGTGGACACCGGCTGTTTGCACCCCACATCACTGTGCGAACCCATTGAACTCACACTGGAACTACAGAGCTCCGCCCATTGTTTAGTGGTCAGGGTTGCTCCAATTAAAAGGGGCCCGCCGGGAATAATGTTTTTTTTTTTTAGCAAGTGCCCACAGCCTGCCTCTCTAAGGCTAGGGCTACACTGGTCGCACGACCAGGATCGCTGAGTTGTAGCGATCCCATAGAAATTAATGGAATCGCTGCGTCAGTCACAAAAAAAATCCAACACGGATGGATTTCTTGTGACTTCCATGGCAATCCCATTCATTTCTATGGGATCCCCGCTACCCAGGGAACCCGGCTGCGACAGCTGTCACGTAACCACCTAGTCTAAACATTACAATCAGACTTAGGGCTCAATCAGACGACCGTAGCGAATTGCCGGCAATATCGTAGAAAATGCCTATTCTTGTCCGCAGGTCTTTATAAACTGCCTCCTTTAGTCCCAGAGAACCTCTTTAAAGTGACCAGCACTGCAGTGCCAAGCTCTATCCACACAACAGACCACCAACAACAGTACCGCAAGACCCCCGACTAACCACACACATCATGTTACTGGAGAATTTAACCCCTTATTACTAAATTCTCCTATTTTCTTGTTATCACAGTTCAGTTACTACAGAATTGAATTACCATTTCCTCCCACTGACAGCAAATAAAGTTCTTTACTATTCTTGCTGTGAAAAGTAAAGGAAAGTGCAATTTCACATGCGAATAGAATTTTATACACACACATTATATATATATATATATATATATATATATATATATATATATATATATACTCTCTTTATAGAGCATGTAGTCACGATCAGCGCACACACCCATCATGTACGGTCCATGTAGACTGTAAAGCTTCTCCTTACCACAGGCCCTGCCATCTTACACTGCTCTTTCACTTCATTCCAGTAGCGCATCGACAACAGGCGGTGGAGCCAGGTCTGGCCACGGGGAGACATCGTGCCCGGCTGCACCTCTACACCGCTCTCAGCAGGACCCATCACCATGATGTACAGCCCAGTATGTGTACTAGCTGCCTCAGTCAGTGACAGGAAACACGTGCTCGGCTAGCCCCGCCCCCTCCATGTACATCTCTGGTAGATAGAGGAGAGCGCAGCAGCGTTTTGTGAGGTGAAGGAAAGGCGTGAGGCAGCGCTGAGATTGTAGAGGAATTCCCTGACAGGAATATCGTCTATGTGCTGTAATAAGACACGAAACGTGGAAGAACGCTGCAGAGCTCCTATCGCCTCAGAGAGACTTTGGTGATAAACTAATGTGTTTTTCCCGCCAAAATAACTTGCGTTTGCCAAAAACTTCAGAGGCCACCTTTTTAGCTACCTTATATGTTGGATGACCTCCTCACGTACGAAAAAATGGATACAGTTCATGTTGCTTATGCATTGTTTAGGACTCCTTGACGTCAGTGGGTCTGTTGCTTTACGGTTACCAACAGTCCAGTCTGTTAAAATTGGCGCTTTATTTATTTTTATTTTTTACGGTGCCCGAGAAAAAAAAATTGATGTGTCCCTTTTTTTTTTTTTTTGAGACTTGTGGTACTTGACTAGGTTATTTTGGTGGTAATTATTAGGAATGAGCGAATTAACTTCGGATGCTTCATCCGAAGTTGATTAGCATAAAACGTAGTTTTAATACTCGGAACCGAACGCAAGTTCGATACAAAGTTTTTTTACAGTAGAAATAAATTTCCAAAGTTATTACACGAAGTCTCGCAAGACTTTGCGAAGTAATAACTTTGGCTCATCTGAGCCAATACATTCTAATACTGTGCAGAGCGCCCGCTCTGTACAGTATTAACCTCTTAAGGTCACATGACATACCGCTACGTCATGATGCCCTGGTACTTAAGGACACATGATGTACCGGTACGTCATGTATGGTTCCGATCACTGCCGCCGGGCGGGCGGTGATCGGAACCCGGTGCCTGCTCAAATCATTGAGCAGGCACCTAGGCTAAATGCGCCGGGGGGTCCTGTGACCCCCCATGTCGGCGATCGCAGAAAACCGCAGGTCATTTCAGACCTGCGGTTTTCTGCGTTTCGGGGTTATTCGGGTCTCTGAAGATCCAATATTAGGTATCGCCGCGTCCGTAAGAATCTCCTCTATAAAAATATCCCATGACCTAACCCCCCAGATTAACACGGTTAAAAAAATTAACGGTGCCAAAAACGCAATTTTTGGCACTTTTCCATTTCAATCCGTTTTTTCCAATAACAAAACAAGGGTTAACAACCAAACAAAAGTTAATATTTATTACCCTGATACTGCAGTTGACAGAAATGCCACATTTGTGGTCGTAAACTGCTGTATCAGTAAAAATGAGGCCGCAAAAGGAAAGGACCGACATGGTTTCTGGAAGGCCGATTTTGATGGCCTTTTTTATTGACACCATGTCCCTTTTGAAGCCCCCCTGATGCCCCCCTAGAGTAAAAACTCCCTAAAAGTGACCCCATCTAAGAAACTACACCCCTCAAGGTATTCAAAACTGATTATACAAACTTTATTCACCCTCTAACCCTGGGTTCACACCTGAGCGTTTTACAGCGCGTTCAAACGCGCTGTAAAACGCTTAAGACATGAAAACCAATGCTTCCCTATGGGAAGGGTTCACACCTGGGCGTTTTACAGCGCGTACGAACGCGCTGTAAAACGCCCGACGCTCAAACAAGTACTTGAGCTTCTTTGGGGCGTTTTGACGCGCGTTTGTGGCCATAGGACACTGCAGTCAATGACACAAACGCGCGTCAAACGCGCGTTTACTATTACAAAAAACGCGCATAAAAACGCGCGACAAAAACGCGCGTAAAACGCTCAGGTGTGAACCCAGGGTAAGTGTTCCTCAATAGTTAATGGCAAATGGAGATGAAATTTCAGAATTTCAATTTTTGGTAACCTTGCCTCACAAAAATATAATATAGAGCAACCAAAAATCATATGTACCCTAAAAATAGTCCCCCAAAAAATGCCACCTTATCCTGTAGTTTCCAAAATGGGGTCACTTTTAGGGAGTTTCTACTCCAGGGGTGCATCAGGGGGGTTGAAACAGGACATGGTGTAAATAAACCGGTCCATAAAAATCAGCCCTCCAATAACCAAACGGCGCATCTTTCACTCTACGCCCCGCTGTGTGGCCGTACAGTAGTTTACGGCCACATATTGGGTGGTTCTGTAAACGGCAGAGTCAGGGCAATAAAGATACATTCTTGTTTGGCTGTTAACCCTTGCTTTGTTAGTGGAAAAAATGGGTTAAAATGGAAAATTAGCCCAAAAAATGAACTTTTCAAATTTCATCCCCATTTGCCAATAACTCTTGTGCAACACCTAAAGGGTTAACAACGTATGTAAAATCAATTTTGAATACCTTGAGGGGTGTAGTTTCTTAGATGGGGTCATTTTTAGGTGGTTTCTATTATGTAAGCCTCGCAAAGTGACTTCAGACCTGAACTGGTCCCTAAAAATTGGGTTTTTGTAAATTTCAAAAAAATTTCAAGATTTGCTTCTAAACTTCTAAGCCTTGTAACAACCCCAAAAAATAAAATATAATTCCCAAAATAATTCAAACATGAAGTAGACATATGGGGAATGTAAAGTCATCACAATTATTCGGGGTATTACTATGTATTACAGAAGTAGAGAAACTGAAACTTTGAAATTTGCACATTTTTCGCAATTTTTGGTAAATTAGGTATTATTTTGTGCAAAAAAAATAATTTTTTTGACTTCATTTTACCAGTGTCATGAAGTACAATATGTGACGAAAAAACAATCTCAGAATGGCCTGGATAAGTCAAAGCGTTTTAAAGTTATCAGAACTTAAAGTGACAGTGGTCAGATTTGCAAAAAATGGCCTGGTCCTTAAGGTGAAATAAGGCTGTGTCCCTATGGGGTTAAAACAAAGTTTTATGCGAATCGACTTTGAATGAATCATCAGAAGTAAATTCGCACATCACTCATTATTAGTAAATGCAGGTAAGGCTGCTTTCACACTTGCGTTCGGGGTTCCGCTTGTGAGTTCCGTTTGAAGGCTCTCACCAGCGGCCCCAAGCGGATCCGTACAGCTCCAATGCATTCTGAGTGGATAAGGATCTGCTCAGAATGCATCAGTATGGCTCCGTTCCGCTCAGCAGGCGGACACCCGAACGCAGCTTGCAGCGTTCGGGTGTCCGCCTGGCCGTGCGGAGCCAAACGGATCCGTCCAGACTTACAATGTAAGTCAATGGGGACGGATCCGTTTGTCGTTGACACAATATGGTGCAATTTCAAACGGATCCGTCCCCCATTGACTTTCAATGCAAAGTCAGGACGGATCCGTCTGACCAACAATTAGACTTAGAAATATAATGCAGACGGATCAGTTCTGAACGGATACCATCGTTTGCATTATAGGAGTGTCACGGCTGTAAGTGAGCAACACACAGTAAATAGCAACTGACTGCACCCAAACTAGGGAGGATAAAGGGTGACCCCTGTCAGACCCTAAAAGCTCTCCCTAAGCTGCTATGCACATGTCCAGATCCATATTGTGGATCGAGACATGCCCGCGTACCTCAGGCTGATGACCACTGAAACCCCTACAATAGTGGAAGGGGCACAGCCACCGGTGCCCTGCTCAGTATATGGACGGAACCGGGGTCGCCTCGGATCCAGTCAGCAAAGAAACAGAAACACACAATGTCTGAACACTTATCTGAAGGAGCTGCGGCTGCAGTGAAAACAGATCCAAAGTCAGCAGACAATATCCGAAGTACTTGCTTTAGCAGAACACAGATCCAGTGAAAAGATATCACACAGGTGAAGCTACTCAAGCGAGAGATACAGCTCAAATGAAAAGTATAATCCGCACCTCTACAAAGTAGGAGGGGTGATTTAAAGGCAGCGAAATCAAACACAGGAGAGACAGCTGGGAGGAAGGAAACCGAAAGTAAAGACCTCATCACAGGGGCGGAGAAACAGGGCAGAGGGAACTCCTCCAAGCTCTAGTAGTGACATCATCACAGGGGTGGAGAAACAGAGCTGTGAGAACATCTCAAAGCTCTGGTAGTGACAGTACCCCCCCCCTCTACGGGTGGACTCCGGACACCCAGGACCCACCTTCTCAGGATGAGCCCTATGAAATGCCCTGATGAGACGAGTGGCTTTAATGTCCGACACCGGAACCCACATCCTCTCCTCAGGACCATAACCCTTCCAATGAACGAGGTACTGAAGAGAACCGCGGACAATGCGAGAGTCCACAATTCTGGAAACCTCAAACTCCAGATTGCCATCAACCAAAATCGGAGGAGGAGGCAAAGAGGAGGGTACCGTGGGCTGGACATATGGTTTTATAAAAGCCCTGTGAAATACATTATGTATCTTCCAAACCCGTGGAAGATCAAGACGGAAAGCAACAGAATTGATGACTGACAAGATTTTATAAGGCCCGATAAACTTGGGACCCAATTTCCAGTAGGGAACCTTCAGTTTAATATTTCTTGTAGACAACCACACCAGATCACCCACATTCAGGTCCGGACCAGGCACACGTCTCTTATCAGCCACACGCTTATATTTCTCACTCATCTTTCTAAGATTACTCTGAATCTTTTGCCAAATGGTAGACAAAGACGAGGAAAATCTCTCCTCCTCGGGCAAACCAGAGGGAGCCCCTCCCGAGAATGTCCCAAACTGCGGATGGAACCCATATGCACCAAAGAATGGTGACTTATCAGAAGATTCCTGACGACAGTTGTTCAGAGCAAACTCAGCAAGAGGGAGAAATGAACACCAATCCTCCTGGTTCTCTGCCACAAAACAGCGCAAATATGTCTCCAGATTCTGGTTGACGCGTTCAGTCTGACCATTCGACTGCGGGTGAAAAGCAGAAGAGAAGGACAGCCGAACTCCCAGGCGAGAACAGAAGGCCTTCCAGAATCTGGACACAAACTGCGTGCCTCTATCGGAAACAATATCCGAGGGAATGCCATGCAATTTAACAATATGGTCGACAAAAGCTTGCGCCAACGTTTTAGCACTGGGTAAACCAGGGAAGGGTACGAAATGAGCCATCTTGCTAAAACGGTCCACCACCACCAGGATCACCGACTTCCCTGAGGAATGAGGAAGATCCGTGATAAAGTCCATGGAGAGGTGTGTCCAAGGACGGGAAGGTATGGGTAACGGGAGAAGGGGACCTGAAGGCCGTGAACGAGGGACCTTAGTGCGAGCGCACGTCTCACAAGCAGCCACAAAACCCTCTACCGACTTACGAAGAGCCGGCCACCAAAATCTCAGAGCAATGAGATCTACCGTGGCTCTACTCCCGGGGTGACCAGCAAGAACAGTATCATGATGCTCCTTGAAGAGTTTGTGACGTAACTCAGGAGGCACAAACAACTTCCCAGGAGGACAACGGGCAGGTAACTCAGTCTGGGCAGCCTGGACCCCGGCCTCCAAATCAGAATACAGAGCAGAAACAACCACCCCCTCCGCCAAAATGGGACCCGGGTCCTCGGAGTTTCCTCCTCCCAGAAAACAGCGAGAGAGAGCATCAGCCTTCACATTTTTGATCCCAGGGCGAATGTAACGACAAAATTGAATCTGGAGAAGAACAGAGACCATCTGGCCTGTCTCGGATTCATACGCCTGGCCGACTCCAAGTACGCCAGATTCTTATGGTCGGTAAAAACAGTGACAGGGTGCCTGGCCCCCTCCAACCAATGGCGCCATTCCTCGAAAGCCAACTTGATGGCCAACAACTCTCTATCTCCCACATCATAGTTTCTCTCTGCCGGGGAGAGTTTTTTAGAGAAAAAGGCACAGGGTCGCCACTTGGCAGGAGAAGGGCCCTGGGACAAAACCGCACCCACACCCACCTCGGAAGCATCCACCTCAACGATAAAAGGTAAGGAAACATCGGGATGCACCAAGACGGGAGCAGACGCAAAACTCTCTTTAATCTTAGAAAAAGCTGCGAGCTCCTCCTCCGACCAAGAGGAAAAATCTGCCCCTTTTTTGTCATGTCAGTGAGGGGTTTGACAACAGAGGAATAATTCAAAATGAACTTTCTGTAATAGTTCGCAAAACCCAGAAAGCGCATCAATGCCTTCTGATTCTCAGGAAGCTCCCACTCCAGCACAGCACGGACCTTCTCCGGATCCATGCGAAAACCAGAAGCAGAGAGGAGAAAACCCAGAAATTGAATCTCCGATACCATAAAAACACATTTCTCCAGCTTGGCGTACAATTTATTCTCCCGCAGAACCTGAAAAAGATGATCCTGATGGGTCTGAACATCAGGGGAAAAAATCTAAATATCATCAAGATACACCAATACAAATTTCCCCATTAAATAGTAGAAAATACTGTTAACAAAATGCTGGAAGACGGCCGGAGCATTCATCAGGCCGAAAGGCATAACGAGATTCTCAAAATGCCCGTTAGGGGTATTAAAGGCCGTTTTCCATTCATCCCCCTCTCTGACCCTGACCAGGTTGTACGCGCCTCTCAAATCCAATTTGGAAAAAACCTTGGCCCCAACAATTTGGTTGAAGAGGTCCGGGATCAGAGGAAGGGGATAGGGATCGCGAATCGTGATACGGTTCAGCTCCCTAAAATCTAGGCAAGGTCTCAGGGAGCCATCTTTCTTTTTAACAAAAAAAAACCCAGCGGCAACAGGTGATTTTGAGGGACGAATATGCCCCTTATCGAGACTCTCAGAGATATAAGTTCGCATTGCGATTCTTTCCGGTTGTGAGAGGTTGTAGAGGCGTGCTTTTGGCAGCTTGGCGCCGGGAATGAGGTTAATGGGACAGTCAAACTCCCGGTGAGGAGGTAGCTCCTGAACACCGCTCTCGGAAAACACGTCCGAGAAATCTGAGAGAAATGATGGCACCGTTTTAGTAGACACCTTTGCAAAAATCGCTGTGAGACAATTCTCTCTACAAAACTCACTCCACTCATTTATTTGCCTTCCTTGCCAATCAATAGTGGGGTTATGTCTAGTGAGCCAGGGTAACCCCAAAACTAGAGGAGAAGGCAATCCGTTAAGGACAAAACAAGATATATCCTCCACATGAGTGTCACCTACCGCTAACCGGATATTGTGAACAATGCCCTTCAGGGATCTCTGTGAGAGTGGAGCAGAGTCAATAGCAAAAACAGGTATAGCCTTTTCTAATGTGCAAACCTGAAAACCATGCATGGCTACAAATTGAGTATCAATAAGATTGACGGCCGCTCCACTATCGACAAAAACTTCACAAGAAATGACTTTGCTCCCTAGCGCTACCCTGGCAGAAAGGAGAAAACGGTAACTGCAGGTCAGAGGAAAAGCATCAATTCCTACATCAACTTTGCCCAAAGTAGCAGATGAAGCAGAGTTTGATGATTTACCTTTTGAGGTTTTTCTCTTATTATAACTCTTAGTACAGTTCAAGAATTTCCTAGACGGACAAACATTTGCCAAATGACCTATGCCCCCACAACAAAAACACACCATTCTCTGAGGACTAAATCCTCTTTTATCAGGGGCAAGTCGACCTAGCTGCATGGGCTCCTCCACAGAGGGAACCGAGAGAGGATGAGGCCCCTGCACACTGAATGAGTCCGCACCACTGCCCCTAGACTGAAAATGACTGGACAGAGAGGTCTTGTTTCTTTCTCTTAGACGCCTGTCAAGGCGTACCGCCAATGACATGGCAGACTCTAAGGACGTTGGTCTCTCATGGAAAGCAAACGCATCTTTCAATCTCTCTGAGAGACCATGAGAGAACTGACTCTGGAGTGGAGCATCATTCCAACCTGAATCAGCTGCCCATCTCCGAAATTCAGAACAATAAAGCTCTGCAGACAGTTTGTTCTGGCATAAAAAACATAAGTTAGATTCGGCCAGAGCAACACGATCCGGGTCATCATATATCTGCCCCAGGGCCACAAAAAATCTTTCCACGGATCGAAGGGAGGGATCCCCCGATGGCAACGAAAAAGCCCAAGTCTGAGCATTACCCCTGAGCAGGGAGATGACAATCCTCACCCTCTGTTCCTCATTACCAGAGAAATGGGGACACAAGCAAAAATGGAGTTTGCATGCCTCTCTGAAACGAACAAAATTCTCACTGCCCCGGAGAACGTTTCCGGAAGTGAGACCTTTGGCTCGCAACAGACTCCATGGGCCGGAGCAGAGCCCAATGCTTGAAGCTGAATCATAGATTGACGGAGATCCGCTACCTCCAAAGAAAAACCCTGCATGCGGCCAGGTCAGAAAGCGGATCCATGTCAAAAAAGGACGGTTTGGCGGATTATAATGTAACGGCTGTAAGTGAGCAACAGACAGTAAATAGCAACTGACCGGACCCAAACTAGGGAGGATAAAGGGTGACCCCTGTCAGACCCTAAAAGCTCTCCCTAAGCTGCTATGCACATGTCCAGATCCATATGGTGGATCGAGACATGCCCGCGTACCTCAGGCTGATGACCACTGAAACCCCTACAATAGTGGAAGGGGCACGGCCACCGGTGCCCTGCTCAGTATATGGACGGAACCGGGGTCGCCTCGGATCCAGTCAGCAAAGAAACAGAAACACACAATGTCTGAACACTTATCTGAAGGAGCTGCGGCTGCAGTGAAAACAGATCCAAAGTCAGCAGACAATATCCGAAGTACTTGCTTCAGCAGAACACAGATCCAGTGAAAAGATATCACACAGGTGAAGCTACTCAAGCGAGAGATACAGCTCAAATGAAAAGTATAATCCGCACCTCTACAGAGGAGGAGGGGTGATTTAAAGGCAGCTAAATCAAACACAGGAGAGACAGCTGGGAGGAAGGAAACCGAAAGTAAAGACCTCATCACAGGGGCGGAGAAACAGGGCAGAGGGAACTCCTCCAAGCTCTAGTAGTGACATCATCACAGGGGTGGAGAAACAGAGCTGTGAGAACGTCTCAAAGCTCTGGTAGTGACAAGGAGCGGATCCGTCTGTGCAGAGACCAGACGGATCCGCTCCAAACGCAAGTGTGAAAGTAGCCTAATGAGGTGTTATCAGTATATTGAGTTATAGACCTTTATTACCGATACCTAGAATATTGCACTGTTTGTATATGTCTGTATATTTTATGCTATATGTTCTATGATAACCCCATTGTTTGTACACACTGTCCTTTTTTTATATTAACAGGTTGCTGACCTAGGACGAGAATGCTCATCCTAACTGGCCGGTATTTAACGCCTTAGGATGAGCTGACCGCAGCATACAGGTGGTTTGCGGCAGCTTGTACATCCCCATCGGGTTCCCGTGCTGCGGTGACGGGGACCCGATGGTTGCTATGGGACTGCCAGCTACAGAAACCCAAGAGATCCAGCCTGAGGGCTGGGTCTCCTAGACAACTGTCAGCGTCTTACACTGTAAGGCACTGACAGTTCAATACAGCACAATACAGATGTGTTGTGCTGTATTGAAACAGGGATCAGACCCTGAAATGTTGAAGTCCCATAGTGGGACAAAAATAAAAAATAATAAAAGTGAACTAAGAGAAAAAAAATATTAAAGTTTCAATTAAAAAAAGCCCTTTCCCCATAAAAAGAGACATATAAAATAGTAAAAAATAGAAAAAATAAAAAACACACATATTAGGTATCGCCGCGTCCGTAACAACCTGCTCTATAAAAATATCCCATGATCCACCCCGTCCAGTCAGCACTGTAAAAAAATTTAAACTGTGCTAACAAAAAGGTGTAATACTAAGCGATCAAAAAGTCATATGTACCCAAAAATAATACCAATCAAACCGTCATCTCATACCACAATTTTTTTCAAAAATGCTTTTATTTAAAACCAAAATATATTTAAAAAACCAGACATATTAGGTATCGCAGCGTCTGTAACGACCTGTTCTATAAAAATATCACATGAGCTAACCCATCTCGTGAACACCGTAAAAATAAAAACTGTGCCAGAAAATAAATTTTGTCACCATACATCACAAAAAGTGTAATACCAAACGATCACAAAGTAAGTATGTACCCCAAAATAGTACCAATCAAAACGTCATCTCATCCCGCAAAAAAAGAGATCCTAACTAAGACAATCGCCCAAAAAAATAAAAAAGATTTGGCTTTCTGAAAATGGAGACATAAAAACATGATTGGTTTTCTTGTAAATTCTTTTTTTATTAAAAACATGATTGGTTTTCTTTCAAAAATTGTGCTGTCTGCCGTGTTCCCGTACATCAGTTTACGACTACATGTGGGTTGTTTCTGTAAACTGCAGAATCAGGGTAATAAATATTGATTTTTATTTGGCTGTTAACCCTTGATGTGTTACAGGGAAAAATGAATTAAAATAAAGAATCTGCCAAAAAAGTGAAATTTTAAAATGTCATCTTCTTTTCCTTTAATTCTTGTGGAACACCTCAAGGGTTAAAAACGTTTGTAAAATCAGTTTTGAATAACTTGAGGGGTGTAGTTTCTACAATGGGGTAATTTATGGATGTTTTCTTCTATGTAAGCCCCACAAATTGACTTTAGAATTGAAGTGGTCCTTAAAGTGGGTTTTGGATATTTTCTTAAAAATTTTCTTCTAAAATTCTAAGCCTTATAAGATCCTAAAAAATAAAATGACATTTACAAAATGATGCAAACATGAAAGTGGACATATGGGGAATGTAAGGGTACTTTCACACTAGCGTTATTCTTTTCCGGCATAGAGTTCCGTCAAAGGGGCTCTATGCCGGAAAATAACTGATCAGGCATATCCCACTGCATTCTGAATGGATAGAAATCCGTTTAGTTTGCATCAGTATGCCTTCCGTTCAGTCACTGTCAGGCGTTTTAGCCGGATATAATACCGCAGCATGCTGCGGTATTATGTCCGTCCAAAATGCCTGATTAGGTGCCAGATTTGGCATTAATTCCCATTGACTTGCATTAGTGCCGGATCCAGGATTGCAAAACAACTGAAGGACGGATTTGTCCTTCCGGTCTGCGCATGTGAAAAAGACTGCAAGGTCGGATCCGTCGATCCGCATGACAAGCGGAGAGACGGATCCATACTTGCAATGCATTTGTAGACGGGTCCGCACCCTGATCCGTCTACAAATGCTTTCAATTGTCACACTGATCGGCGGATCCGGCAGGCAGCTCTGACGACGGAACTGCCTGCCGGATCACACTAACGCTAGTGTGAAAATGGCCTAAGGTAATAACTCTCTTATGATGTATCACTATATGCCTTAACCACCTCCGGACCGCCTAACGCAGATGTGCGGTCCGGAGGTGGCAGCCCTGCGCAGAGTCACGCATATATGCGTCATCTCGCGAGGGCCGGGATTTCCTGTGAACGCGCGCACACAGGCGCGCGCGCTCACAGGAACGGAAGGTAAGCGAGTGGATCTCCAGCCTGCCAGCGGCGATCGCTCGCTGGCAGGCTGGAGATCCGAATTTTTTAACCCCTAACAGGTATATTAGACGCTGTTTTTATAACAGCGTCTAATATACCTCCTACCTGGTCCTCTGGTGGTCCCTTTTGTTAGGATCGACCACCAGAGGACACAGGTAGGTCAGTAAAGTCGCACCAAACACTACACTACACTACACCCCCCCCCCCCGTCACTTATTAACCCTTTATGAACCCCTGATCACCCCATATAAACTCCCTGATCACCCCCCTGTCATTGATCACCCCCCTGTCAGGCTCCGTTCAGACGTCCGTATGATTTTTACGGATCCACGGATACATGGATCGGATCCGCAAAACACATGCGGACGTCTGAATGGAGCCTTACAAGGGGGTGATCAATGACAGGCGGGTGATCACCCATATACACTCCCTGATCACCCCCTGTCATTGATCACCCCCCTGTAAGGCTCCATTCAGACGTCCACATGATTTTTACGGATCCATGGATACATGGATCGGATCCGCAAAACACATGCGGACGTCTGAATGGGGCCTTACAAGGGGGTGATCAATGACAGGCGGGTGATCACCCATATACACTCCCTGATCACCCCCCTGTCATTGATCACCCCCCTGTAAGGCTCCATTCAGACGTCCGCATGTGTTTTGTGGATCCGATCCATGTATCCATGGATCCGTAAAAATCATGCGGACGTCTAAATGGAGCCTTACAGGGGGGGTGATCAGTGACAGGGGGGTGATCACCCTGATCACCCCCTGTCATTGATCACCCCCCTGTAAGGCTCCATTCAGACGTCCGCATGTGTTTTGTGGATCCGATCCATGGATCCGTAAAAATCATGCGGACGTCTGAATGGAGCCTTACAGGGGGGGTGATCAGTGACAGGGGGGTGATCACCCCCTGTCATTGATCACCCCCCTGTAAGGCTCCATTCAGACGTCCGCATGTGTTTTGTGGATCCGATCCATGTATCCATGGATCCGTAAAAATCATGCGGACGTCTGAATGGAGCCTTACAGGGGGGGTGATCAGTGACAGGGGGGTGATCACCCTGATCACCCCCTGTCATTGATCACCCCCCTGTAAGGCTCCATTCAGACGTCCGCATGTGTTTTGTGGATCCGATCCATGTATCCATGTATCCGTAAAAATCATGCGGACGTCTGAATGGAGCCTTACAGGGGGGTGATCAGTGACAGGGGGGTGATCACCCCCTGTCATTGATCACCCCCCCTGTAAGGCTCCATTCAGACGTCCGCATGTGTTTTGTGGATCCGATCCATGTATCCATGGATCCGTAAAAATCATGCGGACGTCTGAATGGAGCCTTACAGGGGGGGTGATCAGTGACAGGGGGGTGATCACCCTGATCACCCCCTGTCATTGATAACCCCCCTGTAAGGCTCCATTCAGACGTCCGCATGTGTTTTGCGGATCCGATCCATGTATCCATGGATCCGTAAAAATCATACGGACGTCTGAATGGAGCCTTACAGGGGGGTGATCAGGGAGTCTATATGGGTGATCACCCCCCTGTCATTGATCACCCCCCTGTCATTGATCACCCCCCTGGTAAGGCTCCATTCAGACATTTTTTTTGGCACAAGTTAGCGGAAATTTTTAGTTTGTTTTTGTTTTTGTTTTTTCTTACTAAGTCTCATATTCCACTAACTTGTGTCAAAAAATAAAATCTCACATGAACTCACCGTACCCCTCACGGAATCCAAATGCGTAAACATTTTTAGACATTTATATTCCAGACTTCTTCTCACGCTTTAGGGCCCCTAAAAAGCCAGGGCAGTATAAATACCCCACATGTGACCCCATTTCGGAAAGAAGACACCCCAAGGTATTCCGTGAGGGGCATATTGAGTCCATGAAAGATTGAAATTTTTGTCCTAAGTTAGCGGAAAGTGAGACTTTGTGAGAAAAAAACAAAAAAAATCAATATTCGCTAACTTATGCAAAAAAAAAAAAATTTGCTAGGAACTTGCCAGGCCCCTCATTGAATACCTTGGGGTGTCTTCTTTCCAAAGTGGGGTCACATGTGGGGTATTTATACTGCCCTGGCTTTTTAGGGGCCCGAAAGTGTGAGAAGAAGTCTGGGATCCAAATGTCTAAAAATGCCCTCCTAAAAGGAATTTGGGCCCCCTTGCGCATCTAGGCTGCAAAAAAGTGTCACACATGTGGTATCGCCGTACTCAGGAGAAGTTGGGCAATGTGTTTTGGGGTGTCATTTTACATATACCCATGCTGGGTGAGATAAATATCTTGGTCAAATGCCAACTTTGTATAAAAAAATGGGAAAAGTTATCTTTTGCCAAGATATTTCTCTGACCCAGCATGGCTATATGTAAAATGGCACCCCAAAACACATTCCCCAACTTCTCCTGAGAACGGTGATACCAGATGTGTGACACTTTTTTGCAGCCAAGGTGGGCAAAGGGGCACATATTCCAAAGTGCACCTTTCGGATTTCACAGGCCATTTTTTACAGATTTTGATTGCAAGGTACTTCTTACACATTTGGGCCCCTAAATTGCCAGGGCAGTATAACTACGCCACAAGTGACCCCATTTTGGAAAGAAGACACCCCAAGGTATTCCGTGAGGGGCACGGCGAGTTCCTAGAATTTTTTATTTTTTGTCACAAGTTAGCGGAAAATGATAATTTTTCTTTTTTTTTCTTTTTTCCTTACAAAGTCTCATATTCCACTAACTTGCGACAAAAAATTAAAAATTCTAGGAACTCGCCGTGCCCCTCACGGAATACCTTGGGGTGTCTTCTTTCCAAAATGGGGTCACTTGTGGCGTAGTTATACTGCCCTGGCAATTTAGGGGCCCAAATGTGTAAGAAGTACCTTGCAATCAAAATGTGTAAAAAATGACCGGTGAAATCCGAAAGGTGCACTTTGGAATATGCGCCCCTTTGCCCACCTTGGCATCAAAAAAGTGTCACACATCTGGTATCGCCGTACTCAGGAGAAGTTGGGGAATGTGTTTTGGGGTGTCATTTTACATATACCCATGCTGGGTGAGAGAAATATCTTGGCAAACGACAACTTTTCCCATTTTTTTTATACAAAGTTGGCATTTGACCAAGATATTTTTCTCACCCAGCATGGGTATATGTAAAATGACACCCCAAAACACATTCCCCAACTTCTCCTGAGTACGGCGATACCAGATGTGTCACACTTTTTTGCTGCCAAGGTGGGCAAAGGGGCACATATTCCAAAGTGCACCTTTTGGATTTTGCAGGCCATTTTTTACACATTTTGATTGCAAAGTTCTTCTCACACATTTGGGCCCCTAAATTGCCAGGGCAGTATAACTACGCCACAAGTGACCCCATTTTGGAAAGAAGACACCCTAAGGTATTCCGTGAGGGGCACTGCGAGTTCCTAGAAATTTTTATTTTTTGTCACAAGTTAGCGGAAAATGATGATGTTTTTTTTTTTTTTTTTTTTTCTTACAAAGTCTCATATTCCACTAACTTGCGACAAAAAATAAAAAATTCTAGGAACTCACCATGCCCCTCACAGAATACCTTGGGGTGTCTTCTTTCCAAAATGGGGTCACTTGTGGCGCAGTTATACTGCCCTGGCAATTTAGGGGCCCATATGTGTGAGAAGTACTTTGCAATCAAAATGTGTAAAAAATGGCCTGCAAAATCCGAAAGGTGCACTTTGGAATATGTGCCCCTTTGCCCACCTTGGCATCAAAAAAGTGTCACACATCTGGTATCACCGTACTCAGGAGAAGTTGGGGAATGTGTTTTGGGGTGCCATTTTACATATACCCATGCTGGGTGAGAGAAATATGTTGGCAAAAGACAACTTTTCCCATTTTTTTATACAAAGTTGGCATTTGACCAAGATATTTATCTCACCCAGCATGGGTATATGTAAAATGACACCCCAAAACACATTCCCCAACTTCTTCTGAGTACGGCGATACCAGATGTGTCACACTTTTTTGCAGCCTAGATGCGCAAAGGTGCCCAAATTCCTTTTAGGAGGGCATTTTTAGACATTTGGATCCCAGACTTCTTCTCACGCTTTAGGGCCCCTAAAAAGCCAGGGCAGTATAAATACCCCACATGTGACCCCACTTTGGAAAGAAGACACCCCAAGGTATCCAATGAGGGGCCTGGCAAGTTCATAGAATTTTTTTTTTTTTCGTATAAGTCAGCGGAAATTGTTTTTTTTTTGTTTTTTCTCACAAAGTCTCAATTTCCGCTAACTTAGGACAAAAATTTAAATCTTTCATGGACTCAATATGCCCCTCAGCAAATACCTTGGGGTGTCTTCTTTCCAAAATGGGGTCAGTTGTGGGGTGTTTGTACTGCCCTGGCATTTGAGGGTCTCCGCAATCATTACATGTATGGCCAGCATTAGGAGTTTCTGCTATTCTCCTTATATTGAGCATACAGGTAATGAGATTTTTTTTTCCGTTCAGCCTCTGGGCTGAAAGAAAAAAATGAACGGCACAGATTTCTTCATTCGCATCGATCAATGTGGATGAAAAAATCTCTGCCCAAAAAAAAAAAATGGAGGGGAAAGGCGTCTGCCAGGACATAGGAGCTCCGCCCTACATCCATACCCACTTAGCTCGTATGCCCTGGCAAACCAGATTTCTCCATTCGCATCAATCGATGTGGATGAATAAATCATTGCCGGGATTTTTTTTTTATATATATATATATATATATATATATACAAAGTGTTTGCCAAAGCATAGGAACGCCACCTCCTCCTCAGCTCGTATGCCTTGGCAAACGTATCTGTCACTGCAGAGGAGAAAATCCCGTCTTGCAGCGCCGCATACACCGACTTGCGTGTAATCTGACAGCAGCGCAATGCTTCTGTTAGAATGCACATCGGTGCTGCAGCTAGTAGATCGGTTGGTCCACCTGGAAGGTAAAAAAAGAAAAAAAAAAAAAAGAAAAAACCAGGCCACAACGCAATAATTTTATTAACTTTGGAACAGAACATGTAAACTTTAACTTTTGGAACTAAACATTAACCTGTTTGCTTACTGGTGTTTTTTTTTTTTTTTACCTTTATAGAACAAACCTCTCCTTCCCCATGGGTCAATGTGCAAAGCGCAAATCGCCCAAAGATGTGGCGAAGTGCGTTATGCACTTTGTCCCATGTGAAAGGAGACGTTTGCAGCAGCTGTGAGTGAATGGGCCCTAATAGCCCTGTGTGCCTATCCTGGTGAGATGATCCTTATGCTAGGTGTACCTGTGTGTGGTACTTTCGGAAACACTCCCCTAAGCATAGGGCAGGGTGGTCAGGACAGTCAGGACAGAAATAGCAGGTGTCACGCCTTATTCCACTCCTGCTACAGACACGACATTTTTTTCGGGGTGGCGGTCGGTTTGAGGTACCAGCAACGACACTGGGGAAGTGTCGCTCGTTTAGACGGCTAACTACACTGGTGGATGGGGCCACGGAACCTCCTGGATACAGGAGGTTCGCGATGATCTCTTCCTGAAATTTGAGGAAGGATCCAGTTCTCCCAGCCTTACTGTAGAGAACAAAACTATTGTACAGAGCCAATTGAATCAAATATACAGACACCTTCTTATACCAGCGTCTGGTTCTGCGGGAAACTAAATACGGAGACAACATCTGGTCATTGAAGTCCACCCCTCCCATGTGGAGGTTATAGTCGTGGACTGAGAGGGGCTTTTCAATGACACGGGTTGCTCGCTCAATTTGTATTGTCGTGTCTGCGTGAATGGAGGAGAGCATGTAAACGTCACGCTTGTCTCTCCATTTCACCGCGAGCAGTTCTTCGTTACACAGTGCGGCCCTCTGCCCCCTTGCAAGACGGGTGCTAACGAGCCGTTGGGGGAAGCCCGCGCGACTAGTTCGCGCGGTACCACAGGCGCCAATCCGTTCTAGAAACAAATGCCTAAAGAGGGCCACACTTGTGTAGAAATTGTCCACATAAAGATGGTACCCCTTGCCGAATAAGGGTGACACCAAGTCCCAAACTGTCTTCCCACTGCTCCCCAGGTAGTCAGGGCAACCGACCGGCTCCAGGGTCTGATCTTTTCCCTCATAGATCCGAAATTTGTGGGTATAGCCTGTGGCCCTTTCACAGAGCTTATACAATTTGACCCCATACCGGGCGCGCTTGCTTGGGATGTATTGTTTGAAGCCAAGGCGCCCGGTAAAATGTATCAGGGACTCGTCTACGCAGATGTTTTGCTCAGGGGTATACAAATCTGCAAAATTTCAGGTTGAAATGGTCTATGAGGGGCCGAATTTTGTGGAGCCGGTCAAAAGCAGGGTGGCCTCTGGGACGGGAGGCGGTGTTGTCACTAAAGTGCAGGAAACGCAGGATGGTCTCAAATCGTGTCCTGGACATAGCAGCAGAGAACATGGGCATGTGATGAATCGGGTTCGTGGACCAATATGACCGCAATTTATGCTTTTTTGTCAGGCCCATGTTGAGGAGGAGGCCCAGAAAAGTTTTAAGTTCGGAAACTTGGACTGGTTTCCACCGGAAAGGCTGGGCATAAAAGCTTCCCGGGTTAGCGGTGATAAATTGTGTGGCATACCGGTTTGTCTCTGCCACAACTAAGTCTAAGAGCTCCGCAGTCAAGAACAGCTCAAAAAATCCCAGGGCCGAATCGATCTGAGCTGTCTCAACCCGAACTCCAGACTGGGCGGTGAAAGGGAAAACTACAGGTGCGGCTGAAGTTGGGGACTGCCAATCAGGGTTTGCCAGCACCTCAGGGACTCTAGGGGCTCTACGGGCACGTCTTTGCGGTGGCTGCGACGGGGTCACTACTGCACGTGCCACCGTACCAGCTTCAAATGCCCTTCTGGTGCTCGCTACTTCACCAGGTTGTACGGCAGTGCTGGTACTAGGTCCAGGAAGGGCTGGGCTGCTGGTGTATGCCTCACCACGTAATCCGACAGCACCAGCCCCACTCTGCTGCTCTTGAAGCGGATCCTGCGCAACCTGCGGTCTAGCGACACGGGGCCGGGTACGCCTGGTGGTATCAGGGACCTCAGCCTCCTCGTCCGAACTTTGGGTCAGAGAGCCACTGCTTTCTACAGGTTCGTATTCTGACCCGCTGGATTCATCAGATGAGGGTTCCCACTCCTCATCCGACTGGGTCAGAAGCCTGTAGGCCTCTTCAGAGGAATACCCCCTGTTAGACATGTGGGCAACTAAATTTAGGGGTATTCCCTGAGACTACCCAAGAAAAAAAAAGCAAGCCTGTCTTACAAATGGGAGGCTAGCGAAGTACCGGAGGCTGCTGCGGTTGATAAAAAATATCAAAACTGATTTTTTTATCGCCGCAGTGCGTGTAAAGTGAATGTGCAGCGATCCAAAAAAAAAATTTTTTTTTGTCACTGCGGTGGGGCGGGCGTGGGTGTACGCACGTGTGGGCGACCGATCAGGCCTGATCGGGCAAACACTGCGTTTTGGGTGGAGGGAGAACTAAAGTGACATTAGTACTATTATAGATCTGACCGTGATCAGTTTTGATCACTTCCAGATACTATAAAAGTACAAATGCTGATTAGCGATACGCTAATCAGCGAATAACGGACTGCGGTGCGGTGGGCTGGGCGCTAACTGATCCCTAAACTACCTAACCAAGGGGACCTAAACTATACTGAAACCTAACGGTCAATACCAGTGAAGAAAAAAAAGTGACAGTTTGCACTGATCACTTTTTTCCTTTCACTAGTGATTGACAGGGGGAAAAGGGGTGATCAAAGGGTTAATTGGGGTGATCTGGGGCTAGTATGTGGTGTAGTGGGTACTCACAGTATGATGTGCTCTGCTCCTCTGCTGGAACCAACCGACCAAAAGAAGGAGCAGAGGAGCACAGCAGCCATATAACCCCATCATATTTACTAATATGTGGGGTTAAATGGCTGCTGATTGGATTTTTTAAAAATCAGCAGCCTGCCAGCCAATGATCGTGGCCGGCAGGCTGCTGACGAAATACTCTGCTGCGAAATGCCGGCCCGTGATGCGCATGCGCGGGCCGGCTGTGACGAAATCGCGCGTCTCGCGAGATGACGCGCCGATGCGTCCAGGAGGAATAAATCAACCACCTCCAGGACGCATCGGTGCGTACAGCGGTCCGGAGGCGGTTAAATAATGAGTTTATTTATTTATTTATTTTTATGTTATAGGAACATATTGTTAAATCATGTTGTATTACTCACAGGGTCATTTTGAGAGGTTTGTCCTGCTAAAGTAACTTCTGTGTAATCAAATACGTCCAATGCCTGGGAATGTATAATTTATATTAAGATAGATAGATATACTGTAAGTATTACTACTAAAATACCTCACTATTAGGAGAAGAATCATCTACTTCATCAGCAAGAATATCCTCCTCAGAATATTGTAAAGATGATGTCTATAATAAATAAAGTGAGTGACTATAAATTTTCAGAAATAGATAAATAATAGCCCTAAATACATAATGATTATAATTATAACACACTAAGTTCAGCATTTTCTGCTTTATAAGATGCACTTTTTTCACCCCAAATGTTTGAGGAAAATTGCAGTGCATCTTATAAGGCAAATACTAGTGAGCTCTTCTATTATGAAAACACTCACTAGTATGCAGAAGTCGTGGGGAGTGAAGCACTATTAGCACTCACCTTTCCCTGCTAGATCGTCACCAAGCGCCACCCTGCACTGTCCTGACTCCATATATTGTCAGGACGTAGTGTGCACACTATGACCAAATGCTGTATGCAGTCAAGTGACAGTGCAGCGCGGCGCATGGAGAAGATCAGGAAACACGAAAGCAGCAGAGACTGCCAGACCAGGATAGAAGTGGCAGAGCAGGAGAGGTAAGTGAATTTTTTTTTCATTTTATCTATGATGGGCATCTGATATTGGGGGGGGGGAAGGGGGGGGTCTGATGTGAGTTCTGATAGGGCTCTGATGTGAGCTGTGATGGGAGTCAGATCTAATATGGGAGTCTGATCTGGTCTGACATGGGGGTCTGATCTAATATGGGAGTCTGTGTGCTCTGATGGGGGTCTGATCTAACATGGGCATATGATCTGAGGTCCGAAATTGGGTCTGATCTTATACAGAGGACTGATTTGAGGTCTCACAAGGGGGGTCTGATATGTGGTGTCTAATCTGAAGTTTTATATGGGGGTCAGACCAGATGTCAGAAATGAGGGTCTGAAGTCTGATGAAGATTGAGGGTGTAATTTGGGGGTCTGATGAAGATTGTGGATCTGTTCTGAGGTCTGATGAAAAAGAATCTTGTTCTTATTTTCCTAATCTTAAACCAGAGTGCGTCTTATCATCAGGTTTAGAAAAAGAGAAATGTGGTAAATATGAGATTACAGCTGTCAAATAGATTTCTGCTTAAAGGGGTTCTACGGTAATTAAGAAAATGAAAAAACTTAATTACTTTATTATAAATATCGATTAAAGTCGATTAAATAATTACTTTTCAATTACACCTTCCCTGTAACTATCGTACAAACTTCAGACCTGATAGGAATCTTATCCTGTAACAGAAATATCCTTTATTCTAACAGGTAATGCCACCGACAACATCCTTACACTGGAGCTAGCATTCACTTGTCACCGCCAGACATCTGAGAAGCTCTGACAGACGTTCTTCAGAACCTCCTGCCTGAGGTTCTTTTGTTTTGCTTTTGTTTTGTCATCTTGTTTCCCTCTTCAGCTGTCATCTAGTTGCACTGATTGCATCCCTTTAAATCCCCTTCCATACTGCATCACTTTGCGGTTTATACAACTTCCTGGAGTGTGCTGATGCTAGAAGCTGTTACTGCTGCATCCACAAGATAAGTCTGTTTTCTTTATTTCTGTTTGCCTGTGGGCTTGATCCTAGGTGACCCTAAATCCCTCCGTATTAAGTGTAGGGAGCCGGTGGTCGTGTCCCCTCACTATTATAGGGTGTTCAGGTGTCATACAGTCGAGGAACGAGGGTATGCAATTTTCTACCATTGAGATTTTTGCATTGGCTGAGTAGTAAGGGAGAGAGCTAGGGCTCTTACAGGGCTTACCCTATTGTTCCTTAGTTTTGGATCAAGTCAGTCGGATCTTCATTTGTGTCTTCTAGTTTTCTGTAACACCATCCGTGACATTATAAACCGCCAAAACGGTCTCAAGCATGGATCCGGTTTCACTTTTGATTGAACACATGCAGGGTCTTTCATTGGAGGTAGCAGATCTCCGTAAAACTGTATATCAGTTTCAGGTGACCGGTTCAGCTTGCATTCATGGAGTTTGTTCTGAGCCTAAGATCTCGCTCCCGGATACGTTCTCCGGGGGTAGTGAGAATTTTGTTCATTTTAGAGAGGCTTGCAAACTCCATTTTCACCTACTTCCCCATTCCTCTGGTGATAAGGAGCAGAGGGTGGGGATGATCATCTCGCTGCTCAAGGATAACGCTTAGTCTTGGGCCTCTTCGCTGCCGGTGGGGGCACGGCCCCTCCGTTCAGTGGATGATTTTTTTTTAGCCCTGGGTCAGATATACAGTACAGACCAAAAGTTTAGACACACCTTCTCATTCAAAGAGTTTTCTTTATTTTCATGACTATGAAAATTGGAGATTCACACTGAAGGCATCAAAACTATGAATTAACACATGTGGAATTATATACATAACAAAAAAGTGTGAAACAACTGAAAATATGTCATATTCTAGGTTCTTCCAAGTAGCCACCTTTTGTTTTGAGAACTGCTTTGCACACTCTTGGCATTCTCTTGATGAGCTTCAAGAGGTAGTCCCCTGAAATGGTTTTCACTTCACAGGTGTGCCCTGTCAGGTTTAATAAGTGGGATTTCTTGCCTTATAAATGGGGTTGGGACCATCAGTGGCGTTGAGGAGAAGTCAGGTGGATACACAGCTGATAGTCCTACTGAATAGACTGTTAGAATTTGTATTATGGCAAGAAAAAAGCAGCTAAGTAAAGAAAAACGAGTGGCCATCATTACTTTAAGAAATTAAGGTCAGTCAGTCAGCCGAAAAATTGGGAAAACTTTGAAAGTAAGGGCTATTTGACCATGAAGGAGAGTGATGGGGTGCTGCGCCAGATGACCTGGCCTCCACAGTCACCAGACCTGAACCCAATCGAGATGGTTTGGGGTGAGCTGGACCGCAGAGTGAAGGCAAAAGGGCCAACAAGTGCTAAGCATCTCTGGGAACTCCTTCAAGACTGTTGGAAGACCATTTCAGGGGACTACCTCTTGAAGCTCATCAAGAGAATGCCAAGAGTGTGCAAAGCAGTAATCAAAGCAAAAGGTGGCTACTTTGAAGAACCTTGAATATGACATATTTTCAGTTGTTTCACACTTGTTTGTTATGTATATAATTCCACATGTGTTAATTCATAGTTTTGTTGCCTTCATAGTCATGAAAATAAAGAAAACTCTTTGAATGAGAAGGTGTGTCCAAACTTTTGGTCTGTACTGTATGATGATCCGGATCGTATTGCTCTGGCTGAGTCTAGACTACGTCTTTTATGCCACGGTAAACAGTCCGCAGAGATATACTGTTCAGAATTTCGGAGATGGGCAGCTGATACTGGTTGGAATGATGCTGCACTCCGAAGTCAATTTTGCCATGGTCTTTCAGAGGGATTGAAAGATGCATTTGCCTTTCATGAGTGACCTATCTCTTTGGAGTCTGCCATGTCTCGGGCCGTTGGTATTGACAGGCGTCTTAGAGAGAGAGGAGAGATCACTCCTTCCTGTCATACTCAGTCCAAGAACAGTGCGGCGGTCTCATTCAGTGCGCAGGGGTCTCAGTCTCTCTCAATCCCTTCTGAGCAGGAGCCCATGCAGCTGGGTTTGCTTGCCTCTGACAATAGAAGATTCAGCTCTCAGATGAGGGTTTGTTTTTGTTGTGGAGGTATAAATCATTTGGCAAATGTTTGTCCCTCTAGGACAGGCATGTCCAAACTGCGGCTCTCCAGCTGTTGAAAACTACAACTCCCAGCATGCCCTAATAGCTGTAAGCTATCCAGGCATGCTGGGAGTTGTAGTTTTGCAACAGCTGGAGGGCCGCAGTTTGGACATGCCTGCTCTAGGAGATTCAGGCAGTTTTTTTTAGAGTAATATAGAAACAAAAATAAAAAAATCCTCTAAAAACGTTCCATCTGTTACTATTGGCAAGGTTAATGCGGAAATTGAAGGTTTTCCGTTTGCTTGTAGTTCCCGTTTTGTCCTACCTGCCAGGGTGGCGCTAGAGAGCAAGAACGTTTTTTGTGAGATTTTTGTAGATAGTGGAGCAGCTGTCAATCTCATTGATAATCAATTTGCTATAACACATGGTTTCCAGGTATGCACTTTGGGAAAGGATATACCTGTTTTTGCTATTGATTACGCTCCACTTTCTCAGAAATCGTTAAAGGGCATAGCTCACAATATCCGTTTGATTGTGAGTGATACTCATGTTGAGGATGTGTCATTTTTCGTCCTAAGCGGGTTGCCTACTCCTCTAGTGTTGGGGCTACCCTGGCTCACTAAACATAACCCCACCATTGATTGGCAAGCGAGGCAAATAAATGGTTGGAGTGACTTCTGCAGAGAGAATTGCCTTACAACATCTGTTTCAGAGGTTTCTACTAAGACTGTACCATCTTTTCTCTCAGAATTTTCGGATGTGTTTTCTGAGAGTGGTGTTCAGGAGCTGCCCCCTCACAGGGAGTACGATTGCCCTATTAATCTCATCCCAGGCGCCAAGCTGCCTAAATCTCATTTATACAATCTCTCCCAACCTGAAAGGGTCGCTATGCGTGCTTATATCTCTCAGAGCCTGAGAAAGGGACACATACGACCCTCGAAGTCACCTGTTGCCGCTGTTTTTTTCTTTGTTAAGAAAAAAGATGGTTCTTTAAGACCATGTCTGGATTTCAGCGAGCTGAACAGTATCACAATTCGTGACCCTTATCTGCTTCCTCTGATCCCGGACCTGTTAAACCAGATTGTTGGGGCTAAAGTTTTTTCCAAGTTGGACTTAAGAGGGGCATACAACTTGGTCATGGTCAGAGAAGGAGACGAATGGAAGACGGCCTTCAATACCCCTGAGGGCCATTTTGAGAATTTGGTTATGCCTTTTGGTTTGATGAATGCCCCAGCCGTTTTTCAGCATTTTGTGAACAGCATTTTTTTAAATCATTTAATGGGGAAATTTGTACTAGTGTATCTAGATGACATTTGGATTTTTTCTCCTGATTTCAAAACTCATAAGGACCACCTACGTCAGGTCTTGCTCATCCTGCGGGAGAATAAATTGTACGCTAAACTGGAAAAATGTGTGTTTGCGGTTCCAGAAATACAATTTCTGGGGTTTCTTCTTTCCGCTTCTGGTTTTCGCATGGACCCCGAGAAGGTCCGCGCTGTGCTTGAATGGAAGCTTCCTGAGAATCAGAAGGTGCTGATGCGTTTTTTGGGTTTTGCCAATTATTACAGGAAGTTTATTTTGAATTATTCCTCTGTTGTTAACCACTTCAGCCCCGCTAGGTGAAACCCCCTTCATGACCAGAGCACTTTTTACACTTCGGCACTACACTACTTTCACCGTTTATCGCTCGGTCATGCAACTTACCACCCAAATGAATTTTACCTCCTTTTCTTCTCACTAATGGAGCTTTCATTTGGTGGTATTTCATTGCTGCTGGCATTTTTACTTTTTTTGTTATTAATCAAAATGTAACGATTTTTTTGCAAAAAAATGACATTTTTCACTTTCAGCTGTAAAATTTTGCAAAAAAAACGACATCCATATATAAATTTTTCGCCAAATTTATTGTTCTACATGTCTTTGATAAAAAAAAAATGTTTGGGCAAAAAAAAAAATGGTTTGGGTAAAAGTTATAGCATTTACAAACTATGGTACAAAAATGTGAATTTCCGCTTTTTGAAACAGCTCTGACTTTCTGAGCACCTGTCATGTTTCCTGAGGTTCTACAATGCCCAAACAGTAGAAAAACCCCACAAATGACCCCATTTCGGAAAGTAGACACCCTAAGGTATTCGCTGATGGGCATAGTGAGTTCATAGAACTTTTTATTTTTTGTCACAAGTTAGCGGAAAATGATGATGATTTTATTTTTTTTATTTTTTCTTACAAAGTCTCATATTCCACTAACTTGCGACAAAAAATAAAAAATTCTAGGAACTCACCATGCCCCTCACAGAATACCTTGGGGTGTCTTCTTTCCAAAATGGGGTCACTTGTGGGGTAGTTATACTGCCCTGGCAATTTAGGGGCCCAAATGTGTGAGAAGAACTTTGCAATCAAAATGTGTAAAAAATGACCGGTGAAATCCAAAAGGTGCACTTTGGAATATGCGCCCCTTTGCCCACCTTGGCAGCAAAAAAGTGTGACACATCTGGTATCGCCGTACTCAGGAGAAGTTGGGGAATGTGTTTTGGGGTGTCATTTTACATATACCCATGCTGGGTGAGAAAAATATCTTGGTCAAATGCCAACTTTGTATAAAAAAATGGGAAAAGTTGTCTTTTGCCAAGATATTTCTCTCATCCAGCATGGGTATATGTAAAATGACACCCCAAAACACATTCCCCAACTTCTCCTGAGTACGGCGATACCAGATGTGTCACACTTTTTTGCAGCCAAGGTGGGCAAAGGGGCACATATTCCAAAGTGCACCTTTCGGATTTTGCAGGCCATTTTTTACACATTTTGATTGCAAGGTACTTCTCACACATTTGGGCCCCTAAATTGCCAGGGCAGTATAACTACGCCACAAGTGACCCCATTTTGGAAAGAAGACACCCCAAGGTATTCCGTGAGGGGCATGGCGAGTTCCTAGAATTTTTTATTTTTTGTCACAAGTTAGCGGAAAATGATGATTTTTTTTTTTCTCTTTTTTCCTTACAAAGTCTCATATTCCACTAACTTGCGACAAAAAATAAAAAATTCTAGGAACTCGCCATGCCCCTCACGGAATACCTTGGGGTGTCTTCTTTCCAAAATGGGGTCACTTGTGGCGTAGTTATACTGCCCTGGCAATTTAGGGGCCCATATGTGTGAGAAGTACTTTGCAATCAAAATCTGTAAAAAATGACCGGTGAAATCCGAAAGGTGCACTTTGGAATATGTGCCCCTTTGCCCACCTTGGCATCAAAAAAGTGTCACACATCTGGTATCGCCGTACTCAGGAGAAGTTGGGGAATGTGATTTGGGGTGTCATTTTACATATACCCATGCTGGGTGAGAGAAATATCTTGGCAAAAGACAACTTTTCCCATTTTTTTATACAAAGTTGGCATTTGACCAAGATATTTTTCTCACCCAGCATGGGTATATGTAAAATGACACCCCAAAACACATTGCCCAACTTCTCCTGAGTACGGCGATACCAGATGTGTCACACTTTTTTGCTGCCAAGGTGGGCAAAGGGGCACATATTCCAAAGTGCACCTTTCGGATTTTGCAGGGCATTTTTTACACATTTTGATTGCAAAGTTCTTCTCACACATTTGGGCCCCTAAATTGCCAGGGCAGTATAACTACCCCACAAGTGACCCCATTTTGGAAAGAAGACACCCCAAGGTATTCCGTGAGGGGCATGGCGAGTTCCTAGAATTTTTTATTTTTTGTCGCAAGTTAGTGGAATATGAGACTTTGTAAGGAAAAAAGAAAAAAAAGAAAAATCATCATTTTCCGCTAAATTGTGACAAAAAATAAAAAATTCTAGGAACTCGCCGTGCCCCCCACGGAATACCTTGGGGTGTCTTCTTTCCAAAATGGGGTCACTTGTGGCGTAGTTATACTGCCCTGGCAATTTAGGGGCCCAAATGTGTAAGAAGTACCTTGCAATCAAAATGTGTAAAAAATGGCCTGCGAAATCCGAAAGGTGCCCCTTTGCCCACCTTGGCTGCAAAAAAGTGTCACACATGTGGTATCGCCGTACTCAGGAGAAGTTGGGCAATGTGTTTTGGGGGGTCATTTTACATATACCCATGCTGGGTGAGAGAAATATCTTGGCAAAAGACAACTTTTCCCATTTTTTTATACAAAGTTGGCATTTGACCAAGATATTTTTCTCACCCAGCATGGGTATATGTAAAATGACACCCCAAAACACATTCCCCAACTTCTCCTGAGTACGGCGATACCACATGTGTGACACTTTTTTGCAGCCTAGATGCGCAAAGGGGCCCAAATTCCTTTTAGGAGGGCATTTTTAGACATTTGGATCCCAGACTTCTTCTCACACTTTCGGGCCCCTAAAAAGCCAGGGCAGTATAAATACCCCACATGTGACCCCACTTTGGAAAGAAGACACCCCAAGGTATTCAATGAGGGGCATGGCGAGTTCCTAGAATTTTTTTTTTTTTGCATAAGTTAGCGGATATTGATTTTTTTTTTGTTTTTTTCTCACAAAGTCTCACTTTCCGCTAACTTAGGACAAAAATTTCAATCTTTCATGGACTCAATATGCCCCTCACGGAATACCTTGGGGTGTCTTCTTTCCGAAATGGGGTCACATGTGGGGTATTTATACTGCCCTGGCTTTTTAGGGGCCCTAAAGCGTGAGAAGAAGTCTGGAATATAAATGTCTAAAAATGTTTACGCATTTGGATTCCGTGAGGGGTATGGTGCGTCCATGTGAGATTTTATTTTTTGACACAAGTTAGTGGAATATGAGACTTTGTAAGAAAAAACAAAAACAAAAACAAACAAAAATTTCCGCTAACTTGTGCCAAAAAAAATGTCTGAATGGAGCCTTACCAGGGGGGGGGTGATCAATGACAGGGGGGTGATCAATGACAGGGGGGTGATCACCCATATAGACTCCCTGATCACCCCCCTGTCATTGATCACCCCCCCTGTAAGGCTCCATTCAGACATCCGCATGATTTTTTACGGATCCATGGATACATGGATCGGATCCACAGAACGCATGCGGACGTCTGAATGGAGCCTTACAGGGGGGTTATCAATGACAGGGGGTGATCAGGGTGATCACCCCCCTGTCACTGATCACCCCCCCTGTAAGGCTCCATTCAGACATCCGCATGATTTTTTACGGATCCATGGATACATGGATCGGATCCACAGAACGCATGCGGACGTCTGAATGGAGCCTTACAGGGGGGTTATCAATGACAGGGGGTGATCAGGGTAATCAGGGTGATCACCCCCCTGTCACTGATCACCCCCCCTGTAAGGCTCCATTCAGACATCCGCATGATTTTTTACGGATCCATGGATACATGGATCGGATCCACAAAACGCATGCGGACGTCTGAATGGAGCCTTACAGGGGGGTTATCAATGACAGGGGGTGATCAGGGTAATCAGGGTGATCACCCCCCTGTCACTGATCACCCCCCCTGTAAGGCTCCATTCAGACATCCGCATGATTTTTACGGATCCATGGATACATGGATCGGATCCACAGAACGCATGCGGACGTCTGAATGGAGCCTTACAGGGGGGTTATCAATGACAGGGGGTGATCAGGGTAATCAGGGTGATCACCCCCCTGTCACTGATCACCCCCCCTGTAAGGCTCCATTCAGACATCCGCATGATTTTTTACGGATCCATGGATACATGGATCGGATCCACAGAACGCATGCGGACGTCTGAATGGAGCCTTACAGGGGGGTTATCAATGACAGGGGGTGATCAGGGTAATCAGGGTGATCACCCCCCTGTCACTGATCACCCCCCCTGTAAGGCTCCATTCAGACGTCCGCATGATTTTTACGGATCCATGGATACATGGATCGGATCCACAGAACGCATGCGGACGTCTGAATGGAGCCTTACAGGGGGGTTATCAATGACAGGGGGTGATCAGGGTAATCAGGGTGATCACCCCCCTGTCACTGATCACCCCCCCTGTAAGGCTCCATTCAGACGTCCGCATGATTTTTACGGATCCATGGATACATGGATCGGATCCACAGAACGCATGCGGACGTCTGAATGGAGCCTTACAGGGGGGTTATCAATGACAGGGGGTGATCAGGGTAATCAGGGTGATCACCCCCCTGTCACTGATCACCCCCCCTGTAAGGCTCCATTCAGACATCCGCATGATTTTTTACGGATCCATGGATACATGGATCGGATCCACAGAACGCATGCGGACGTCTGAATGGAGCCTTACAGGGGGGTTATCAATGACAGGGGGTGATCAGGGTGATCACCCCCCTGTCACTGATCACCCCCCCTGTAAGGCTCCATTCAGACGTCCGCATGATTTTTACGGATCCATGGATACATGGATCGGATCCGTAAAAATCATGCGGACGTCTGAATGGAGCCTTACAGGGGGGTGATCAATGACAGGGGGGTGATCAATGACAGGGGGTGATCAGGGAGTGTATATGGGTGATCACCCGCCTGTCATTGATCACCCCCCTGTAAGGCTCCATTCAGACGTCCGTATGCTTTTTGCGGATCCGATCCATGTATCCGTGGATCCGTAAAAATCATACGGACGTCTGAACGGAGCCTGACAGGGGGGTGATCAATGACAGGGCGGTGATCAATGACAGGGGGGTGATCAGGGAGTTTATATGGGGTGATCATGGGTGATCAGGGGTTTATAAGGGGTTAATAAGTGACGGGGGGGGGGTGTAGTGTAGTGTAGTGTGGTGTTTGGTGGGACTGTACTGACCTACCTGAGTCCTCTGGTGGTCGATCCTAACAAAAGGGACCACCAGAGGACCAGGTAGGAGGTATATTAGACGCTGTTATGAAAACAGCGTCTAATATACCTGTTAGGGGTTAAAAAATTCGGATCTCCAGCCTGCCAGCGAGCGATCGCCGCTGGCAGGCTGGAGATCCACTCGCTTACCTTCCGTTCCTGTGAGCGCGCGCGCCTGTGCGCGCGCGTTCACAGGAAATCTCGCGTCTCGCGAGAAGACGCGTATATGCGTCCAGGAGGAGTAAAGCAACCACCTCCCGGACGCATATATACGCGTACAGCGGTTGGGAGGTGGTTAAACCACTCACTGATATGACTAGAAAGGAGGTAGATTTTTCCTCCTGGTCGGTAGAGGCGCGTAAGGCCTTTTCTAGTATCAAGGAGAGTTTTACTTCCGCTCCCATCTTGGTACAACCTAATATCTCTTTGCCCTTCATAGTTGAGGTGGACACTTCTGAGGTGGGTGTGGGTGCGATCTTGTCTCAGGGTCCCTCTCCTGCCAAATGGCGACCGTGTGCCTTTTTCTCGAAGAAACTCTCCTCCGCAGAGAGAAATTACGATGTAGGAGATAGGGAGTTGTTGGCCATCAAGTTAGCTTTTGAGGAATGGCGCCATTGGCTAGAGGGAGCCAGACACTCTATTACCGTGTTTACCGACCATAAGAATCTGGCCTACTTGGAGTCAGCCAAGCGTCTGAACCCGAGACAGGCCAGATGGTCTTTGTTCTTTTCAAGTTTAAATTTTGTTGTCACGTTCCGCCCTGGAGTTAAGAATGTGAAGGCGGATGCCCTGTCACTTTGTTTTCCGGCAGGGGGGAACTTTGAAGACCCGGGTCCCATTTTGGCTGAAGGGGTGGTTGTGTCTGCTCTTTATCCTGAATTGGAGGCAGAGGTTCAGGCAGCCCAGGCAGAGGCTCCTGATCTTTGTCCTCCTAGGAGGTTGTTTGTGCCTCTCACTTTACGACACAAGGTTTTTAAGGAGCACCACGATACTGTCCTTGCTGGGCACCTGGGGGGTAGAGCCACAGTGGATCTCATTGCTCGGAGATTCTGGTGGCCGGCTCTTCGTAAGTCGGTTGAGGGTTTTGTGGCAGCCTGCGAGACCTGCGCTCGTGCCAAAGTCCCCTCATTCACGGCCATCGGGTCCTCTCCTTCCGTTACCCATTCCTTCCCGTCCTTGGACACATCTGTCCATGGATTTCATTACAGACCTGCCTCGCTCCTCGGGGAAGATGGTGATTCTGGTGGTGGTGGACCATTTTAGCAAAATGGAGCATTTTGTTCCATTTCCTGGTTTGCCCAATGCTAAAACGCTGGCGCAGGCATTTATTGATCACATTGTCAAACTGGATGGTATCCCTTCAGACATAGTCTCTGATAGGGGCACGCAGTTTGTTTCCAGATTCTGGAAGGCGTTCTGTTCTCGCTTGGGGGTTCGGTTGTCATTCTCTTCTGCTTTCCACCCGCAGTCGAATGGCCAGACAGCAGAGCGCGTCAATCAGAATCTGGAGACATATCTGCGTTGTTTTGTGGCGGAGAATCAGGAGGATTGGTGTTCTTTTCTCTCCCTTGCTGAGTTTGCTTTAAATAACCGTCGTCAGGAGTCCTCTGATAGGTCACCATTTTTTGGTGCATATGGGTTTCATCCGCAGTTTGGGACATTCTCTGGAGAGGGGGCTTCTGGTTTACCTGATGAGGAGAGATTCTCCTCATCTTTGTCATCTATTTGGCAAAAGATTCAGGATAATGTAAAGAGCATGAGTGAGAGATATAAGCGTGTGGCGGATAAGAGAAGTGTGCCTGGCCTGGACCTGAATGTTGGTGATCTAGTATGGTTGTCTACTAAGAATATCAAATTGAAGGTTCCCTCCTGGAAGTTGGATCCTAGGTTTATTGGGCCTTACAAAATCTTGTCCGTCATCAATCCCGTTGCCTACCGTCTTGATCTTCCTCAGACTTGGAAGATCCATAATGTTTTCACAAGTCCCTATTAAAACCTTATGTCCAACCCACTGTACCCTCCTCTTTGCCTCCTCCGCCGATTGTGGTTGATGGTAATCTTGAATTTCAGGTCTCTAGGATTGTGGATTCCCGTGTTGTCCGCAGTTCTCTCCAGTACCTCGTTCATTGGGAGGGTTATGGTTCTGAGGAGAGGATGTGGGTCCCAGTGACGGACATTAAGGCCACTCGTCTCATCAGGGCTTTCCATAGGTCCCATCCTGAGAAGGTGGGCTCTGAGTGTCCGGAGTCCACTCGTAGAAGGAGGGGTACTGTCACCGCCAGACATCTGAGAAGCTCTGACAGACGTTCTTCAGAACCTCCTGCCTGAGGTTCTTTTGTTTTGCTTTTGTTTTGTCATCTCGTTTCCCTCTCTCAGCTGTCATCTAGTTGCACTGATTGCATCCCTTTAAATTCCCTCCCATACTGCATCACTTTGCGGTTTATACAACTTCCTGGAGTGTGCTGATGCTAGAAGCTGTTACTGCTGCATCCACAAGATAAGTCTGTTTTATTTATTTCTGTTTGCCTGTGGGCTCGATCCTAGGTGACCCTGACTCCCTCCGTATTAAAGGGGTTGTCCCACTTTGCTGTTTCAATCTTACCAGCAGTAAATGTCCTGATAACTTCCTGGTTCTCAGGCAGTTGAGTGAAGGCCACGCCTCCTCATGACTCACCCTCAGAGCTCAGTCCTTGCGTGCTCGTTCATGTGGATGAGTCATCCACATGGAGCCTGCAGAGTATGTAAAGCCCATCCCCCTGCTGGGGAATCACTCAGTGACCACTGACCAATGCTAGTGAACTAATGGAGTAACTTGTGGCTGTCCTGCATTCTAATACACTTTTACTCATAAAACCTGTGTTACAAACCCATTCTGTGCAGCAAAAACAATAAATCACTACAGCCCAAATGCATGTTAGCTAGTAGCCATATGATCTGTGCTAGATATAGATAGATATATTCACTGACTTATTACCCAGCTTTCCCGATGTACAATATTATTACAGACTTATTACCCAGCTTTCCCGGTGTACAATATTATCACTGACTTATTACCCAGCTTTCCCGGTATCAGATATTATCACTGACTTATTACCCAGCTTTCCCGGTATCAGATATTATCACTGACTTATTACCCAGCTTTCCCGGTATCAGATATTATCACTGACTTATTACCCAGCTTTCCCGGTGTACAATATTATCACTGACTTATTACCCAGCTTTCCCGGTGTACAATAATATTGTACACCAGAAAGCTGGGTAATAAGTCAATGATAATATTGTACACCGGGAAAGCTGGGTAATAAGTCAGTGATAATATTGTACACCGGGAAAGCTGGGTAATAAGTCAGAAGTCAGTGATAATATCTGATACCGGGAAAGCTGGGTAATAAGTCAGTGATAATATTGTACACCGGGAAAGCTGGGTAATAAGTCTGTAATAATATTGTACACCGGGAAAGCTGGGTAATAAGTCAGAAGTCAGTGATAATATCTGATACCGGGAAAGCTGGGTAATAAGTCAGTGATAATATCTGATACCGGGAAAGCTGGGTAATAAGTCAGTGATAATATCTGATACCGGGAAAGCTGGGTAATAAGTCTTATAGACTTATTACCCAGCTTTCCCGGTGTCTGATATTATCACTGACCTATTACCCAGCTTATATGGAACTCGGCCACATATCAGTGTATTACCCTATCTCTTCACCATTCTTTATATGCCATATATTGATAATCCCCACCTCACCAATCACTAAGAATGCACCAGCGCATACCTAGCTCTGCTACATATGCATTTTATGTCAGTCCTACACCTGTAATATCTCTCCACCATTCTTTATATGCCATATATTGATAAACCCCACCTCACCAATCACTGAGAATGTACCAGCGCATACCTAGCTCTGCTACATATGCATTTTATGTCAGTCCTACACCTGTAATATCTCTCCACCATTCTTTATATGCCATATATTGATAAACCCCACCTCACCAATCACTGAGAATGTACCAGCGCATACCTAGCTCTGCTACATATGCATTTTATGTCAGTCCTACACCTGTAATATCTCTCCACCATTCTTTATATGCCATATATTGATAAACCCCACCTCACCAATCACTGAGAATGTACCAGCGCATACCTAGCTCTGCTACATATGCATTTTATGTCAGTCCTACACCTGTAATATCTCTCCACCATTCTTTATATGCCATATATTGATAATCCCCACCTCACCAATCACTGAGAATGTACCAGCGCATACCTAGCTCTGCTACATATGCATTTTATGTCAGTCCTACACCTGTAATATCTCTCCACCATTCTTTATATGCCATATATTGATAATCCCCACCTCACCAATCACTAAGAATGTACCAGTGCATACATAGCTCTGCTACATATGCATTTTATGTCAGTCCTACACCTGTAATATCTCTCCACCATTCTTTATATGCCATATATTGATAAACCCCACCTCACCAATCACTGAGAATGTACCAGCGCATACCTAGCTCTGCTACATATGCATTTTATGTCAGTCCTACACCTGTAATATCTCTCCACCATTCTTTATATGCCATATATTGATAATCCCCACCTCACCAATCACTAAGAATGTACCAGCGCATACCTAGCCCTGCTACATATGCATTTTATGTCAGTCCTACACCTGTAATATCTAAAATACATATAGTTCCCCCCAGTCTCCATAAAATACATATAGTTGCCCCCAGTCTCCATAAAATACATATAGTTGCCCCCAGTGTCCGTACATATAATATAGTTGCCCCCAGTCTGCATAAAATTCATATAGTTGCCCCCAGTGTCCATACATATAATATAGTTGCCCCCCAGTGTCCATACATATAATATAGTTGCCCCCCAGTGTCCATACATATAATATAGTTGCCCCCAATGTCCATTCATATAATATAGTTGCCCCCAGTGTGCATACATATAATATAATTGCCCCAATGTGCATACATATAATATAGTTGCCCCCAATGTCCAAATATATAATATAGTTGCCCCCAGTGTCCATAGATATAATATAGTTGCCCCCAGTCTGCATAAAATTCATATAGTTGCCCCCAGTGTCCATAGATATAATATAGTTGCCCCCAATGTCCATTCATATAATATAGTTGCCCCCAGTGTCCATAGATATAATATAGTTGCCCCCAGTCTGCATAAAATTCATATAGTTGCCCCCAGTGTCCATTCATATAATATATTTGCCCCCAGTGTCCATAGATATAATATAGTTGCCCCCAGTCTGCATAAAATTCATATAGTTGCCCCCAATGTCCATTCATATAATATAGTTGCCCCCAGTGTCCATAGATATAATATAGTTGCCCCCAGTCTGCATAAAATTCATATAGTTGCCCCCAGTGTCCATACATATAATATAGTTGCCCCCAGTCTGCATAAAATTCATATAGTTGCCCCCAGTGTCCATAGATATAATATAGTTGCCCCCAGTCTGCATAAAATTCATATAGTTGCCCCCAGTGTCCATTCATATAATATATTTGCCCCCAGTGTCCATAGATATAATATAGTTGCCCCCAGTCTGCATAAAATTCATATAGTTGCCCCCAGTGTCCATACATATAATATAGTGGCCCCCAGTCTGCATAAAATTCATATAGTTGCCCCCAGTGTCCATAGATATAATATAGTTGCCCCCAGTGTCCCCTGGATATAATATAGTTGCCCCAAATGTCCATTCATATAATATAGTTGCCCCCAGTGTCCATAGATATAATATAGTTGCCCCCAGTCTGCATAAAATTCATATAGTTGCCCCCAGTGTCCATAGATATAATATAGTTGCCCCCAATGTCCATTCATATAATATAGTTGCCCCCAGTGTCCATAGATATAATATAGTTGCCCCCAGTGTCCCCTGGATATAATATAGTTGCCCCAAATGTCCATTCATATAATATAGTTGCCCCCAGTGTCCATAGATATAATATAGTTGCCCCCAGTCTGCATAAAATTCATATAGTTGCCCCCAGTGTCCATTCATATAATATATTTGCCCCCAGTGTCCATAGATATAATATAGTTGCCCCCAGTCTGCATAAAATTCATATAGTTTCCCCCAATGTCCATTCATATAATATAGTTGCCCCCAGTGTCCATAGATATAATATAGTTGCCCCCAGTCTGCATAAAATTCATATAGTTGCCCCCAGTGTCCATACATATAATATAGTTGCCCCCCGTCTGCATAAAATTCATATAGTTGCCCCCCAGTGTCCATAGATATAATATAGTTGCCCCCAGTCTGCATAAAATTCATATAGTTGCCCCCAGTGTCCATTCATATAATATATTTGCCCCCAGTGTCCATAGATATAATATAGTTGCCCCCAGTCTGCATAAAATTCATATAGTTGCCCCCAGTGTCCATACATATAATATAGTGGCCCCCAGTCTGCATAAAATTCATATAGTTGCCCCCAGTGTCCATAGATATAATATAGTTGCCCCCAGTGTCCCCTAGATATAATATAGTTGCCCCAAATGTCCATTCATATAATATAGTTGCCCCCAGTGTCCATAGATATAATATAGTTGCCCCCAGTCTGCATAAAATTCATATAGTTGCCCCCAGTGTCCATACATATAATATAGTTGCCCCCAATGTCCAAATATATAATATAGTTGCCCCCAGTTTGCATAAATATAATATAGTTGCCCCCAGTGTCCATAGATAGAATACATTTGCCCCCCCAGTGTACATAAAAATGCCCCCATGGAATTTCCTATGAAACCCCTTTATTGCAGAATATTCAATTATCGTTGGTCGATTAGTGGGACAGCAGATATTATACTTACAGTATCCTGTTCCTCCGACGTCCGTCCGCTCACTCCGCTGACTCGCACGAACTGTTGTGACGCCCGCGCATGCGCAGCTTTATCCAAGACGCGGCGGATATACTGCGCATGCGCGGTCGTGCGCGTTCATGTAGTGGAGAGGCCGGGCGAAAAATTTACTCCACTGTAGTGCGCAGGCGCGGCAAAAGGATGCGGCCGGCGAAAAGCGGCCGTATCCAGGGGAGATCATAGTAAACAAAGGATTGTAATATAAGCTGTTTTAGGGTGAAGGAAAGTTTTTTTTTACACACATATATAGGAAGAAATGTTCACTGGGGGACAATAAATTAGGATAAACCGATTTAATGAAGTGGGACAACCCCTTTAAGTGTAGGGAGCCGGTGGTCGTGTCCCTTCACTATTATAGGGTGTTCAGGTGTCATACAGTCGAGGAACGAGGGTATGCAATTTTCTACCATTGAGATTTTTGCATAGGCTGAGCAGTAAGGGAGAGAGCTAGGGCTCTTACAGGGCTTACCCTATTGTTCCTTAGTTTTGGATCAAGTCAGTCGGATCTTCATTTGTGTCTTCTAGTTTTCTGTAACACCATCCGTGACATCACTATAATGGGGCAGAGGTGGAGTTCCAGCGGCAGTACGGCAGCGCACGCCGAGAGGCAGCCGGACAAAAAGTACTGCATGCAGTACTTTTAGTCCGGCGGCCGCACTGCCGCCGGAACTCCGCCCCTGCCTCATTATAATCAATGGGGACGGAGCGGCAGTCCGGGGGGGCATGTGAACTAGCGGCAGGACGGATCCGACAGGCTATTCACCTGCCGGAACAGCCTGCTGGAGTCCCCTGCCGCTAGTGTGAAAGTACCCTTACACTGGGGTCTGCTCTATGATGTTGGGATGAGCATATTATGTGACATATTTCCACTTTTTCTACCACTTCCTGTAGTCCCATTTTAATTCCTATGTGACTCCAGCATAAGGACATTGTCTGCAACAGCACTCAGAAATGTGAAGTGGCATACAAGAACAGAATACATTAGTGAATGTGTGCTGGACTCTAAATTTTCTCAAATTGGACGATACATAATAAACTCCCCCGCTGTTCTTGTAGTCCTCTTGACTCTCCCTGTTAAGAATGCAGATGTTATGCCACTCTTATCCGATTCAAGACTTTATATGCAATGGGGTTTAGGAGAATAAAGAGAACTACAAGAAAGGAGAGGTGCGTAGCATGTAAGAGATATGCCTGGTCTTTCAGATGTTCAAGACACACTCCGCTTCTTGATCCACATTCATATTGGCATCTTTTTAAGTTATAGTCAACACAGAATGTATACATATGAAAAGACAACAGGGGCTGGAGAAATAAAGGGTGACGAGTCATGAGCTCCCAGAAGTGCAGGCCAGTCTCTCAGATGCCACACAATCTAGTAAGCGATCCCGGTTCTTGTATTCACCTTCACTCTCTGACACCACTGCAGAAATATGTCTTGACATTGGCACCAGTGTCATGGCTTTTTCTGAAGTGCCTGGGAAAGTGAAAAGGAATAGAGGAACATAATACAATAATGAATAGTCCTTGGCTTCTAGAATTACAGACCTTTATGTATGACCTCTGATTGGCTATTGCTTATGTTATTGTATTTTGAAAACGTTAATAAAAAACAAATAAAAAAAATATTTTTTTAGTGTTCAAATAGTATTTTAATGCATAATGTAACTTACATTCTCTGTTTTTTATTTTAGGGATTGTGCTGCTCCCTACTGGCCATGTCTAACAGTACATGGCTTAGATTTTATGAGTAATATTATTAGTTATAGTAATCCACTGACCTATTATACTAGTCCTATGTTATTGTACAGGTCCTTCTCAAAAAATTTGCATATTGTGATAAAGTTCATTATTTTCTGCAATGTACTGATAAACATTATATTTTAGATTCATTACACACAACTGAAGTAGTTTTAAGCCTTTTATTGTTTTAATATTGATGATTTTGGCATACAGCTCATGAAAATCCAAAATTCCTATCTAAAAAAATTAGCATATTTCATCCGACCAATAAAAGAAAAGTGTTTTTAATACAAAAAAAGTCAACCTTCAAATAATTATGTTCAGTTATGCACTCAATACTTGGTCGGGAATCCTTTTGCAGAAATGACTGCTTCAATGCGGAGTGGCATGGAGGCAATCAGCCTGTGGCACTGCTGAGGTGTTATGGAGGCCCAGGATGCTTCGATAGCGGCCTTAAGCTCATCCAGAGTGTTGGGTCTTGCGTCTCTCAACTTTCTCTTCCCAATATCCCAAAGATTCTCTATGGGGTTCAGGTCAGGAGAGTTGGCAGGCCAATTGAGCACAGTAATACCATGGTCAGTAAACCATTTACCAGTGGTTTTGGCACTGTGAGCAGGTGCCAGGTCGTGCTGAAAAATGAAATCTTCATCTCCATAAAGCTTTTCAGCAGATGGAAGCATGAAGTGCTCCAAAATCTCCTGATAGCTAGCTGCATTGACCCTGCCCTTGATAAAACACAGTGGACCAACACCAGCAGCTGACATGGCACCCCAGACCATCACTGACTGTGGGTACTTGACACTGGACTTCAGGCATTTTGGCATTTCCCTCTCCCCAGTCTTCCTCCAGACTCTGGCACTTTGATTTCCGAATGACATGCAAAATTTGCTTTCATCCGAAAAAAGTACTTTGGACCACTGAGCAACAGTCCAGTGCTGCTTCTCTGTAGCCCAGGTCAGGCGCTTCTGCCGCTGTTTCTGGTTCAAAAGTGGCTTGACCTGGGGAATGCGGCACCTGTAGCCCATTTCCTGCACACGCCTGTACACGGTGGCTCTGGATGTTTCTACTCCAGACTCAGTCCACTGCTTCCGCAGGTCCCCCAAGGTCTGCAATCGGTCCTTCTCCACAATCTTTCTCAGGGTCCGGTCACCTCTTCTCGTTGTGCAGCGTTTTCTGCCACACTTTTTCCTTCCCACAGACTTCCCACTGAGGTGCCTTGATACAGCACTCTGGAAACAGCCTATTCGTTCAGAAATGTATTTCTGTGTCTTACCCTCTTGCTTGAGGGTGTCACTGATGGCCTTCTGGACAGCAGTCAGGTCGGCAGTCTTACCCATGATTGCGGTTTTGAGTAATGAACCAGGCTGGGAGTTTTTCAAAGCCTCATGAATCTTTTGCAGGTGTTTAGAGTTAATTAGTTGATTCAGATGATTAGGTTAATAGCTCGTTTAGAGAACCTTTTCATGATATGATAATTTTTTGAGATAGGAATTTTGGGTTTTCATGAGCTGTATGCCAAAATCATCAATATTAAAATAATAAAAGGCTTAAAAACTACTTTAGTTGTGTGTAATGAATCTAAAATATATGAAAGTCTAATGTTTATCAGTACATTACAGAAAATAATGAACTTTATCACAATATGCTATTTTTTTTAGAAGGACCTGTATATTACCAGGGCCGGCTTTAGGTTACATGGCACCCTGTGCGAGAAGTCTTCTTGAAGCCCCCCCACCCACAACACACATACCTCTCCATATAAGGTTCTAAATTAGTAGCATCAATTTTAAAATGTATTGTAATTTTATGGAGAGAAGAATGCACTACTAATGCTTAAAGGGGTTCTCCAGAAATTTGGAAAATGAAAATACTTAAATATTACTTTATTGTAAATATATTCCCAATATCTTTCATTATTTATAATGGATCATTTTGTTTGGGGAGCAATCAGTAGGAGAAATAAAATGGCCACCATCCTATTAATACACACAAAATCTGTCCTAATCACACAGCAGGACAAGTTACTTCACAAAACTGAGCTATAGAGCTGCCTCATCCTCCTCTGCTCTGCTTGTCAGATTATAAGAACTTTAACTGAATATTTGTAGGAATGGAGTTCATGAGGAGACATAAAGAACAGAGGACAGACTGTGGTAATGTGGAGCTGTGGTAATGAAGACTGTATACAAGTGCTGCTGCTCATTATCCACATAACCCCCACCCTCCTCTCTGTACTTCATGTCTCCTCATGAACTCCATTTCTACAGAGATTTAACTGAAGATCATATTACACTGTATTCAGGATCATAGAAGATGATGAGGCAGCTCTTTGGCTCACTGCTCTGAAGTAACTTGTCCTCCTGTGTAAATAGGACAGATTTTGTGTGTACTAATAGGATGGCGGCCGTTTTATTTCTCCTAATGATTCCTCTCCAGACAAAACAAGCCATTATAACTAATGAAAGGTATTTAGGAATATATTTATAATAAAGTAATATTTAAGTATTTTCATTTTCCTAATTCCCGGAGAACTTCTGTCACCAGAATTAACCCTATTAAACTATCTGACATTAACGATGTGCTAATGTCAGCTGAACCTAACTAGCCTATTCCTACTTTTATCTATGCCCCCGTTACTCCAGAAATATAACTTTTATAATATTCTAATTTGCCTATAGGTGCAGGGGCGCTTTGCCCCTGCTTCTAGAGGCTCCGTTCTACCATCTCTGGCCACGCCCCACTACACTAGATTGACAGGGCTAGGCAGCCTTCACCTCCAACTGCCATCCCTGTGCGCTGGGGAAATCTTGCACCGTTTAGTATTCAGCGCAGGCGCAGTGAGGAAGCCGGTGAACGCCCTTCACTCACTGTGCCGAATACTGAATGGGACAGCGCAGGCGCGAGATTTACACGGCAGACAGGGCCGGCAGTAGGAGACTAACGCTGCCTGGCCCTGTCAATCTAGTGTAGCAGGGCGTTGCCAGAGGTGGGAGAACGGAGCCTCTAGAGACTAATTAGCATGTTGTAAAAGTTATATTTCTGGAGTAATGGGGGCATAGATAAAAGTAGGAATAGACTAGTTAGGTTCAGCTGACATTAGCACATCGCTAATGTCGGCAAGTTTAGTAGGGTTAATTCTGGTGACAGAAACCCTTTTAAAAGGTTTGTCCTATCTGGTACATTTATGGCATATTGATATCATATGCCAATAAATGTCCAATGGTTCTACCTCTGAGTGCTCCAATCTCAAGAATGGGCCCCATAGCGAATGGACATACGCGGCCTCCCTCCATTCACCGATATGGGATGTTCAAAAATAGCTGAGTACTGGCTATTTTCAGAAGTCCCATAGCAGTGAATGGAGAGGACACAGTGCATGCATAGTAGTAGTGGTGCCGTACAAAGCTCATTACATAAATATAGCACCAGAACCAAGCTCATTAAATAAATGCAATGCCAGAACCAATATGGTACATATATACAGCAACAGCTCAATACAGATATTATTTGCATAGTCAGGTTAGCCCTTGCCATATAAGTAAGTATAATGGAAAACTACAGGTGCCACTGCCAATATGGTCTGAGGTTAGCCCTTGCCATATAAGTAAGTAAAATGTAAAACTGCAAGTGCCAGTATGGTGTGAGCAGCTGTAAAGTTATGGTGAGAGTAGCAGTTTCACAAAATAGAATACTACTATCCACGCTGTAAACCATAGAAATGACTACATCACTGTTCAAACACAGTGGCAGAATAATCATTTACATTTAGGGACTTAATAGTGACGTCTCCTTTGGAGTTTTCTTTCCATCTGGTTCAGACACCATGATGACTTCTCCCTGCCACAACTTGTCTCTGCAGAGTTTGCTGCCCAGATGGCAAAACAGGAAGCTGAAGACAACACATCTGCACCCTATATACTAACACAAACTCCTCTTAGTGCCACATGCTATGCCCTGAATATAATGGCATCATACACTGTGCCCCTGAACACTCTTGTCCCACATACTATTCTCGCTGAAAATAAAGCTCCACGCACACAATGCTCTTAATGGTAGTGCCCTCCTATACAGGTGTATTTCAAATTAGAATATCATTGAAGAGTTATTTCAGTAATTCAATTCAAAAGGTAATCTATTTCAAGCGTTTATTTATTTTAATGTTGATAATTATGGCAGTATCTCCGAAAACTAGAATATTGTGAAAAAGTTCAATATTGTAGACTTATGGTGTCACTCTCTAATCATCTAATCAATACAATCATCTGCAAAGGTTTCCTAAGCTTTTAAATTGTCCCTCAGGCCTGTTTAGTAGGCTACACAATCATGGGGAAAACTGCTAACTTCATAGTTGTCCAGAAGACAGTCATTGACAACCTCTACAAGGAGGGTAAGCCACAAAAGGTCATTGCTAAAGATGCTGGCTGCTCACAGAGTGCTGTATCCATTCTTATTAAAGGAAAGTTGAGTAGAATGAAAAAGTGTGATAGAAAAAGGTTCACAAGCAGATTCACAAGGAGTGGAGAGTCAGTGCTCCAAGAGCCACCAAACAAAGACTTATTTAGGACATGGGCTATAACTGTCGCATTCCTTGTGTGAAGACACTCATGACCCAGAGCAGGGGTGGATTAAAGGGAACCTGTCATCAACTTTAGCAGCAGAAAATAGTGACAGAAATGCTGATTTTAGCGGTGTGTCACTCATGAGCTAAAAGTAAGTGGTTGCTGAGAACCTGCATCATATTTATATATATTATATTCATTGCAACCCAGGCCTTGAAAAGAGTCAAATCTACCTGAGAAGAGTCCTGGTTATTCATAATCTCCTGCTCTCCCCGTCCATCTGCTGATGATTGGCCGTTCTCTCCTAGAGAGAAAGGGAGAAAACTAGGTAGAAGCCTGTCAGTCATCAGCAGGTGGGCAGGAATTAATGAATGACCATGACTCTTCTCAGGTGGCCGTGACTCTTTTCCAGGCCCAGTCTGCAATGATTGTGATGTTGGTTCTCAGCAACCACTCACTTTTAAATGACAGACCGCTGAAATCAACTCGCCTGTCTCTACTTTATTCTGCTGTTAGTCAGGGCAGCAAAAAGTTGATGACGGGTTCCCTTTAAGTGCATGATGGGTCCAGGGCTGTCTACCCAACTCAGGCACCTCCCTCCATTTTAGTTTAGTATTTTGTTTTTTTCTATATGAAGAGGCTGTGGTGCTTCATGAGCGCCACAGACTCTTCCTAGGCCATATGACATCACACTTATCGTTACATGGAATAGGTGCAGCTCAGTTCCATCCGAGTGATTAGGGCTGAGCTGCAATACCAAGCACAGTGCTATCAAATGGACAGAGCTGTGCTTGGTAAGGAGCAAAGAGGCTGAGACTCTTACTGGAACATTGCAGTCTCCTCAAACAGCTTATTGGCTAGGGTGCCAGGAGTCGGACCCCCACCAATCTCATATTGATCAATATATAAATCCCAGAGAACCCTTTTACCTTATGTTATCTGTAGTGTTACATAGGACTGCTAAAATACCCAGGAGCCATTGGCTCCTACACTGAAATATTTAGGAGCCAAATTTAATTTTTAGCTGCCAAATTTACAATACATACCGTATGTTCTGCTTTAAAGGGACACTGACAGGCCCAAAAAGCATATTTAGGGGTATATATGACAGTATAGGTCTTATAAAGGGTATTAGAATCATCTAAGTATCCCCCCTGTCCGCCTCATAAATACAGTAATCTGAAGTTTTATAACCTGCTTTCCTGGTGTTCAATCTGCCCAAGGGGCGGTGCTTCATATCAACTTGCGCCCAGCCAGCCTCGCCACAACTGCCGTTTGAAGCGCCGCCCAGCTCATCAATATTCACTGAGCTGGGCGGCTACTCTGAAGCGCTGTACTAGTGTCCCCGGCCATCTTCAGCGCATGCGCCCGGCACCCTCACTGGCCGGGATCGCATTGCGCGTCTGCTTTATGCGCATGCGCCGGGCACAGCTTCAGAGTACTTTCACACTGCCGTTTCAGTGTCCGCCTGTGAGATACGTTTCAAGGCTCTCACAAGCGGCCCCAAACGGATCAGTTTATCCCCAATGCATTCTGAATGGATGCGGATCCGTTCAGAATGCATCAGTTTGTAAACGGATCCGCCCCCCATTGACTTTAAATGTAAAGTCAGGACGGATCCGTTTGACTTACACTTAGACTTAGACTTTTTTGACTAAGTGTATGCAGACGGATCCGTACTGAACGGATACTAACGTTTGCATTTATAGGTGCGGATCCGTCTGTGCAGATACCAGACGGATCCGCACCTAACGCAGGTGTGAAAGTAGCCTTAAATTAAAAGTGGAATCTGGTTGTTATGGGCAACTAAGCCAGTTCTACATTACATCAGTTTGATAAATGACCCCCAAATGTCCCTATGGTGTCTACAGCATTTATCATGTCCCCTAGAGTGCCCCCAGTAATAATAACGCCCTATATTGTGCTCCAGGTAATTATGCCGGTATAGTGTCCCTGAAAAATAATGTCCCCGAATATGTCCTTGTAATAGAAATGCCCCTACAGTTCCTACCCAATAGCAGCATCCCCCACACTACCCCCATATAGCAGTTTGCCCCCACAGTAGTAATTGTCCCCCACACTGCCCCCACAATAGTAATTGGCACCCACAGTATCAAAATATGAAATTCGCACATGTCTAGTGTAGACCGTAGGAGAAAGCTTTTGGCCAGGGAAACATACTGGATTTTCATGTTAGAAACTAGAGCCCCAACTGGTCTAAATAAAAGACAGGATGTAATTTATTATTACTAAATTAATTTATATTAGTAGGATATTTTATCATGATATAAAGATATGTTGTTGATCCAGGGGGTTATTCTGATTGCCTGATTGGAGTCGGAAAGGAATTTTTTATTCCCCTAAAGTAAGGAAAATTGCCTTCTACCTCACAGTTTTTTTTTTTTTACCTTCCTCTGGATCAACTTGCAGGATAACAGGCCGAACTGGATGGACAAATGACTTTTTTCGGCCTTATGTACTATGTTACTATATTATGCACTTTATTGTAGGGTGAGCAGTGATAGACGTTATTTGTGAAGTTATCATGTATATGAAGTATTGTTTTTATTTTTTTTCTTTGTAGGTGTCTTCCCCTCCTCCCCCTCTCGAATAATTAGTCATGAACCTGTGGAAACCTAATGATATTCACCTGATCATGTATTTGTTGATTTATTATTGGTTACCCAATTTTCCAAACTGGTATTTTAGCTGTTGCTTTGTGTGAGATTTTATTCTTTTGACAAACAGCTAGTGTTGCCCGAAACACGTCAAGAAAACTCAGTCTTTTTAATTGCATGTGTACTCTTCAATAAAGTCTACAGTTCGGAGAAAGGCAGTGCTGCATACTTGTTTTCCATTTTTGGGAGTCTTCACTCACCGTGACATGCCGCATCCACTGACATATTATTTAATCCTAGTTTGGAGCTGGTAAGGGGATTTTTCTTCCGTATATCTATTTATTTATTTAAAGTAAAATTTGTATTTCATTTGTAAATCAAGGTTCCAGACTCTGGAGGAAGAGTGAAGAGACACACAATCCAAGTTGCCTGAGGTCCTGTCATCACCAGATCTTTGAGAAGTTCTGATAGACGTTCTTCAGTACCTCCTGCATGATCTTCTTTTGTTTTGCTTTTGTTTTGACATCTCTCCTCTCTCTCCCAGCTGTCATCTATTAGCAGTGATTGCCTCCCTATATATCTTCTCCCCATACTGCCTCACCTTGCGGTTTATATTACATCCTGGATTGTGTTCTCTGCTAGAGGTTGCTACAGCTGGGTTTTCAGATAAGTCTATTTCTGTATTTGTTGTTTTCCTGTTGGCTTGGTTCTAGGTGACCCTGAATCCCTCCGTATTAAGTGCAGGGAGCTGGTGGTCGTGTCCCCTCACTATTATGGGGTTTGCAGGTGTCATTCAGTCTAGGTTCGTGGACATGCAACCTTCTATCACTGAGATCTTTGCATGGGCTGAGAAGACAGGGAAAGCTTCAGGGCTTTAATAGGGGTCACCCTTTTGTTCCTTAGTTTTGGATCAAGCCAGTCGGATCCTTATTTGTAACTTCTTGTTTTCTGTTACACCATCCGTGACATTATAAACCGCCAAAACCGTCTTAAGCATGAATCCGGTTTCAGCCTTGATTGACCGCATGCAGGGTCTTTCACTGGAGGTAGCAGATCTCCGGAAAACTGTCTCTCAGTTTGAGCTGACCGTTTCTGCTTGCGTTCATGGAATTTGTTCTGAGCCTAAAATCTTATTCCGGATACGTTCTTCGGGGGTAGTGAGAATTTAGTTTGTTTTAGAGAGGCTTGCAAACTACAAATTTTCGCCTACTTCCCCATTCCTCTAGTGATGAGGAGCGGAGGGTGGGGATCATCATCTCGCTGCTCAGGGATAATGCTCAGTCCTGGGCCTCTTCGCTGCCGGTGGGGGCACGGCCCCTCCGTTCAGTGGATGAATTTCTTGTAGCCCTGGGTCAGATATATGATGATCCGGATCGTATTGCTCTGGCTGAATCTAGACTGCGTCTTTTATGCCAGGGTAAACAGTCCGCAGAGATATACTGTTCAGAATTTCGGAGATGGGCAGCTGATACTGGTTGGAATGATGTTGCACTCCGAAGTAAATTTTGCCATGGTCTTTCAGAGGGATTGAAAGATGCATTTGCCTTTCATGAGAGACCTACCTCCTTGGAGTCTGCCATGTCTCGGGCTGTTCGTATTGACAGGCGTCTTAGAGAGAGAGGAGAGATCACTCCTTCCTGTCATACTCAGTCCAAGGACAGTGGGGTGGTCTCATTCAGTGCGCAGGAGCCTCAGTCTCTCTCAATCCTCTCTGAGCAGGAGCCCATGCAGCTGGGTTTGCTTGCCTCTGACAACAGAGGATTCAGCTCTCAGAGGAGGGTTTGTTTTTGTTGTGGAGGTATAAATCATTTGGCAAATGTTTGTCCCTCTAGGAGATTCAGGGAGTTTTTTGAGGGTAATAAAGAAGCAAAAAGAAAAAAGTCCTCTAAAAATGTTCCATCCGTTACTATTGGCAAGGTTGATGCGGAAATTGAAGGTTTTCCGTTTGCTTGTAGTTCCCGTTTTGTCCTACCTGCTAGAGGGCAAGAACATTTTTTGTGAGATTTTTGTAGATAGTGGAGCAGCTGTCAATCTCATTGATAATCAATTTGCTATAACACATGGTTTCCAGGTATGCACTTTGGGAAAGGATATACCTGTTTTTGCTATTGATTCCGCTCCACTTTCTCAGAAATCGTTAAAGGGCATAGTTCACAATATCCGTTTGATTGTGAGTGATACTCATGTTGAGGATGTGTCATGTTTCGTCCTAAGCGGGTTGCCTACTCCTCTAATGTTGGGGCTACCCTGGCTCACTAAACATAACCCCATCATTGATTGGCAAGCGAGGCAAATAAATGGTTAAAGTGACTTTTGCAGAGAGAATTGCCTCACGTCATCTGTTTCAGAGGTTTCTACTAAGACTGTACCATCTTTTCTCTCTGAATTTTCGGATGTGTTTTCTGAGAGTGGTGTTCAGGAGCTGCCCCCTCACAGGGAGTACGATTGCCCTATTAATCTCATCCCAGGCGCCAAGCTGCCTAAATCTCGTTTATACAATCTCTTCCAACCTGAAAGGGTCGCTATGCATGCTTATATCTCTGAGAGCCTGAGAAAGGAACACATACGACCCTCGAAGTCACCTGTTGCCACTGTTTTTTTCTTTGTTAAGAAAAAAGATGGTTCTTTAAGACCATGTCTGGATTTCAGGGAGCTGAACAGTATCACAATTCGTGACCCTTATCCGCTTCCTCTGATACCGGACCTGTTTAACCAGATTGTTGGGGCTAAAGTTTTTTCCAAGTTGGATTTAAGAGGGGCATACAACCTGGTCAGGGTCAGAGAAGGCGACGAATGGAAGACAGCCTTCAATACCCCTGAGGGCCATTTTGAGAATTTGGTTATGCCTTTTGGTTTGATGAATGCTCCAGCCGTCTTTCAGCATTTTGTGAACATCATTTAATGGGGAAATTTGTACTAGTGTATCTAGATGACATTTAGATTTTTTTCTCCTGATTTCAAAACTCATAAGGACCACCTACGTCAGGTCTTGCTCATTCTGCGGGAGAATAAATTGTACGCTAAACTGGAAAAATGTGTGTTTGCGGTTCCAGAAATTCAATTTCTGGGGTTTCTTCTCTCCGCTTCTGGTTTTCGCATGGACCCCGAGAAGGTCCGTGCTGTGCTGAGTGCTGTGCTGAGTGGGAGCTTCCTGAGAATCAGAAGGCGCTGATGCGTTTTTTGGGTTTTGCCAATTATTACAGGAAGTTTATTTTGAATTATTCCTCTGTTAAACCACTCACTGATATGACTAGAAAGGGGGTAGATTTTTCCTCCTGGTCGGTAGAGGCGCGTAAGGCCTTTTCTAGTATCAAGGAGAGTTTTGCTTCCGCTCCCATCTTGGTACAACCTGATGTCTCTCTACCTTTATTGTTGAGGTGGACGCTTCTGAGGTGGGTGTGGGTGCGGTCTTGTCTCAGGGTCCCTCTCCTGCCAAATGGCAAATGTGCCTTTTTCTCGAAGAAACTCTCCTCCGCAAAGAGAAATTACGATGTGGGAGATAGGGAGTTGTTGGCCATCAAGTTAGCTTTTGAGGAATGGCGCCATTGGCTAGAGAAAGCCAGACACCCTATTACCGTGTTTACCGACCATAAGAATCTGGCCTACTTGGAGTCAGCCAAGCGTCTGAACCCGAGACAGGCCAGATGGTCTTTGTTCTTTTCAAGGTTTAATTTTGTTGTCACGTTCCGCCCTGGGGTTAAGAATGTAAAGGCGGATGCCCTGTCACATTGTTTTCCGGGAGGGGGGAACTTTGAAGACCCGGGTCCCATTTTGGCTGACGGGGTGGTTGTGTCTGCTCTTTATCCTGAATTGGGGGCAGAGGTTCAGGCAGCCCAGGCAGAGGCTCCTGATCTTTGTCCTCCTGGGAGGTTGTTTGTGCCTCTCGGTTTACGACATAAGGTTTTTAAGGAGCACCACGATACTGTCCTTGCTGGGCACCCGGGGGGTAGAGCCACAGTGGATCTCATTGCTCGGAGATTCTGGTGGCCGGCTCTTCGTAAGTCGGTTGAGGGTTTTGTGGCAGCCTGCGAGACCTGCGCTTGTGCCAAAGTCCCTCATTCACAGCCATCGGGTCCTCTCCTTCCGTTACCCATTCCTTCCCATCCTTAGACACATCTGTCCATGGATTTCATTACGGACCTGCCTCGTTCCTCGGGGAAGACTGTGATTCTGGTGGTGGTGGACCGTTTTAGCAAAATGGCGCATTTTGTTCCTTTTCCTGGCTTGCCTAATGCTAAAACGCTGGCGCAGGCATTTATTGATCACATTGTCAAACTGCATGGTATCCCTTCAGACATAGTCTCTGATAGGGGCACGCAGTTTGTTTCCAGATTCTGGAAGGCGTTCTGTTCTCGCTTGGGGGTTCGGTTGTCATTCTCTTCTGCTTTCCACCCGCAGTTGAATGGCCAGACAGAGCGCGTCAATCAGAATCTGGAGGCATATCTGGGTTGTTTTTTTGACGGAGAATCAGGAGGATTGGTGTTCTTTTCTCTCCCTTGCTGAGTTTGCTTTAAATAACCGTCGTCAGGAGTCCTCTGATAAGTCACAATTTTTTGGTGCATATGGATTGCATCCGCAGTTTGGGACATTCTCTGGAGAGGGGGCTTCTGGTTTACCTGATGAGGAGAGATTCTCCTCGTCTTTGTCATCTATTTGGCAAAAGATTCAGGATAATCTAAAGAGCATGAGTGAGAGATATAAGCGTGTGGCGGATAAGAGACGTGTGCCTGGTCCGGACCTGAATGTTGGTGATTTGGTATGGTTGTCTACTAAGAATATCAAATTGAAGGTTCCCTCCTGGAAGTTGGGTCCTAAGTTTATTGGGCCTTACAAAATCTTGTCCGTCATCAATCCTGTTGCCTACCGTCTTGATCTTCCTCAGACTTGGAAGATCCATAATGTTTTTCACAAGTCCCTATTAAAACCTTATGTCCAACCCACTGTACCCTCCTCTTTGCCTCCTCCTTCGATTGTGGTTGATGGTAATCTTGAATTTCAGGTCTCTAGGATTGTGGACTCTCGTATTGTCTGCGGTTCTCTTCAGTACCTCGTTCATTGGGAGGGTTATGATCCTGAGGAGAGGATGTGGGTTCCAGTGGCGGACATTAAGGCCACTCGTCTTCTCAGGGCATTCCATAGGTCCCATCCTGAGAAGGTGGGCTCTGAGTGTCCGGAGTCCACTCGTAGAGGGAGAGGTACTGTCATCACCAGATCTTTGAGAAGTTCTGATAGACGTTCTTCAGTACCTCCTGCATGATCTTCTTTTGTTTTGCTTTCGTTTTGACATCTCTCCTCCCTCTCCCAGCTGTCATCTATTAGCAGTGATTGCCTCCCTATATATCTCCTCCCCATACTGCCTCACCTTGCGGTTTATATTACATCCTGGATTGTGTTCTCTGCTAGAGGTTGCTACAGCTGGGTTTTCAGATAAGTCTATTTCTGTATTTGTTGTTTTCCTCTTGGCTTGGTTCTAGGTGACCCTGACTCTCTCCGTATTAAGTGCAGGGAGCTGGTGGTCGTGTCCCCTCACTATTATAGGGTTTGCAGGTGTCATTTAGTCTAGGTACGTGGACATGCAACCTTCTATCACTGAGATCTTTGTATGGGCTGAGAAGACAGGGAGAGCTTCAGGGCTTTAATAGGGGTCACCCTTTTGTTCCTTAGTTTTGGATCAAGCCAGTCGGATCCTTATTTGTAACTTCTTGTTTTCTGTTACACCATCCGTGACAGGTCCAGTGTGAAGTTTCCACAGTCAGTGATGGTTTGAGGAGCCATGTCATCTGCTGGTGTTGGTCCACTGTGTTATATCAAGTCCAAAGGTAGCGCAGCCATTCTGTCTGCTGACACTCTTTAGGAAGATGCTGATTTCATTTTGCAGCAGGACTTGCCCACGCTGCCAAAATTACCAATACTTGGTTTAATAACCACAGTATCACTGTGCTTGATTTTCCAGCAAACTCACTTGACCTAAACCCCATAGAGAATCTATGGGGTATTGTCAAGAGAAAAATGAGTCACCAGACCCAACAATGCAGACTAGCTAAAGGCCTCTACCAAAGCAACCTGGGCTTCCATAACACCTCAGCAGAGCCATAGGCTGATCGCCTCCATGCCATACCGCATTGACACAGTAATCCACGCTAAAGGAGCGCCGACCAAGTATTGAGTGCGCATACTCTTCAATAGGCCAACATTTTTGTATTAAAATTTTTTTTTCCTAAAATGGTGGCTGGAAAAAAAAAAAAAATACTCACCTCATCCACTTGCTCACAGAGAGGCTGTCCATTCCTGTCTTGATTGAAGAAAACCTGCCAAAAGACCTGCGGCGTTATAACGTCACCACATGATCATGCTGGGAGAGTGCGGTGACGCCATCTGTGATGACTGAAAGGCGGAGGGGTTAAATGACGGGGGCGGTGCGATTGCAGTTCACTATCATTGTGCCCGCTCCATACAATGGAAAGCGATTCATAAGGAATCAAATTTCTTGTCGAAGTTCGACGAAGCAGCCGAATCAAATTTTTTAAAACTTTGCTCATCTCTACTTACAATTTCAAATCAGAGGACAAAGGGAGCCCCTCCCTCTGTTTAACAGCTCTGAGGCTGTGGTTGTTAGGCCTCATGCACACGACCGTTGTGTGCATCCGTGGCCGTTGTGCCGTTTTCAGTTTTTTTTTCGCGGACCCATTGACTTTCAATGGGTCCGTGGAAAAATCTGAAAATGTACCGTTTTGCAGCCGCATCCGTTATCCGTGTATCCTGTCCGTCAAAAAAATATGACCTGTCCTATTTTTTTGACGGACAACGGTTCACGGACCCGTTCAAGTCAATGGGTGCGTGAAAAAACACGTGATCTGTGGCCGTAGGTTACTTTCATACAGACGGATCTGAAGATCCGTCTGCATAAAAGCTTTTTCAGAGCTGAGTTTTCACTTTGTGAAAACTCAGATCCGACAGTATATTCTAACACAGAGGCGTTCCCATAGTGATGGGGACGCTTCTAGTTAGAATATACTACGAACTGTGTATATGACTGCCCCCTGCTGCCTGGTAGCACCCGATCTCTTACAGGGGGCTGTGATCCGTACAATTAACCCCTCAGGTGCCGCACCTGAAGGGGTTAATTGTGCAAATCATAGCCCCCTGTAAGAGATCCGGGGCTGCCAGGCAGCAGGGGGCAGACCCCCCTCCCTCCCCAGTTTCAACTTCATTGGTGGCCAGTGCGGCCCCCCCTCCCTCCCTCTATTGTATTTATATCACTGGTGGCCAGTGTGGCCCTACCCGGCCACCCCTCCCTCCCTCTACTGTATTTAACTCATTGGTGGCACAGTGTGCGGCCCCCCCGGACCCCCCCTCCCTCCCTCTACTGTATTTAACTCATTGGTGGCACCAGTAATTCAGGATGGATCCGTTTGGCTCCGCACGGCCAGGCGGACACCAAAAAAACTTTTTTTATGTCCGTGGATCCTCCAAAAGTCAAGGAAGACCCACGGACGAAAAAAACGGTCACGGATCACGGACCAACGGAACCCCGTTTTGCGAACCGTGAAAAAATACTGTCGTGTGCATGAGACCTTATTGAGATTACTGTAAGCCAAAGTCATCAACATTAAAAGAAATGATGCTTGAAATAGATGACTCTGTCTGTAATGAATCTATATTTTATGAGTTTCACTTATTGAATTACTGTAATAAAGTAACTTTTTGATGATATTCTAATTTATTGAGATGCACCTGTATAGTTCCACATGTGTTGTGCCCTCTGTGTATAGTGCCAGGTTCTGTGTGCCCATATATAGTGCCAGGATCTGTTCCACTTGTAAAGTATATAACATCAGGATCTGTGACCCCTTTAAATATCACCTCTTGCTCTGTATCCCCTTAATATGGGGCCAGATTTAGGGTCCCCTTTATATAATGCCAAGATCTGTGACCCCTTTATATAGTGCCTGATCTTCTTTGCCCCTCTAGTGCTTTATGCTACACTTATGCTTATGCTACACTCTCATACAGTGTGCCTCATGCTATAACCACTTCTAGACAGGGGCGCATCACCTGCATCACAAAAAGCTCTGCCTTGCCCTACTGCACTTTTCTTGTTATGTAAGTGGTGCAATGACATCATTGCGCCACCTGCAAAGTTCTACAGATGCAGGTCTGGCCAGACCAGCATGTGCAGGATATTACAGCTGCGGTGTGCGCCTGCATCACAAAATAATTGTTGAATGGCGGGGTAGAGAACCATTGATTCCCTTATCCCTCCAGCACTGACTGTCCCCCCCCCCCCCACAGTAATTATCCACATATAGTAGTTATGTCACTTTAGTGTCCCTAAATATTAAAATGCCTCCTTAGTGACCCTACATAGAAAATGCCCCTTTTTGCCCTAATCCAGTAGTGCTGCCTACCTAGTGTCCCCATCCAGTAACGCTAACAATATGGTGTTAAGAAAATAAATAACGTAATGCTCACCTAGCAGCCTCTTTTCCCCTATGAATGAAGAAAATCCTATCCAGCAGCAGGCACGATGTGGTGCCGATTCCCGGCCTGTGCGCTTTTTCTACACAGCCCAACAGGCATGATGTGTCACTGCATCATGCCTGCTGTTGTGGAACACAGGCCTGTGGACATAGAAAGAATTAAGTGCAGGGGCACACGGAGAAAGGTTCAGTCTCCCATTGTCCCCCTCCCGCCCTGTCAATTTTACTGCCAAAATACCTTTTTAAGTGCTGGCAACTTGTAAAATATTATGGTGTGTCTTACCTGTCGAAGGGATCAGTCTGATCCTGAAATGCCTTGATTTTAACCAAAAAAGTAATCTTTTAATTCTCCATTGGATCATTCTTCCTGCTAACGCCACCAGCAGTCCTGTTTTTCTTCAATACATCTTTCTTCTGTGTGTTCAGGGTTAGGGAACTTGTCTTTTTCGAGTTCAGTGTTTGGGTGTTATTACAATTCCGTGATGGATTCCGTTATCACAGGCCATCACGGAATACTATGACGGAATGCATAACAGAATGCCTTTAAAGAGGACCTTTCACTCGTATACAAACTAAAAACTAACTCTATCTGTGGGCAGAGCGGCGCCCAGGGGTCCCCCTGCACTTACTAGTATGCCTGGGCGCCGCTCCGTTCGCCCGGTATAGGCTCCGGTGTCTCAGCTCCGTCTGTTGTACTGGACTGATTTTTTGTAGGAGGCGTGTCCCTTGCTGCAGCACTGGCCAATCGCAGCACACAGGTCATAGCCAGTCTATGAGCTGTGTGCTGCGATTGGCCAGCACTGCAGCAAGGGACACGCCTCCTACAAAAAATCAGTCCATTTTTAAGCAACGCAATGATAGCTGCACTCGTTTCTTTGCAGGTCCCCATGGTTAACAATGGAAGAACAATGATTTCAAGCATCACCCTCCTTTTAACAGGTCAAGTCTGCCATTTTAACCCAATCAGCCTGACATAATGATCTCCAGCCTTGTGCTCGTCAACATTCTCACCTGAGTTAACAAGACAATTACTGAAATGATCTCAGCAGGTCCTTTAATGACAGTAATTAAATGCAGTGGAAAGTTTTTGGGGGGATTAAGTTAATTTTCATGGCAAAGAAGGACTATGCAATTCATCTGATCACTCTTCATAACATTCTGGAGTATATGCAAATTGCTATTATAAAAACTTAAAGGAAACCTGTCACCATGATTTTGCGCATAGAGCTGGGGACATGGGCTGCTAGATGGCCACTAGCACATCTGCAGTACCCAGGTCCCATAGCTCTCTGCGCTTTTATTGTGTTAAAAAACCATTTTGAGTGATATGCAAATTACCTGATATGAGTCCTGTAGCCGGAGATGAGTCAAGCGGAAAGGAGCCCAGCACCGCCCCGCGTCCTCCGAATCTCCTCCTTGCTGGCTGACGTCACAGAGCTGGAGCGCCGAAATCTCGCGATGCGCGAAGCTAGCGCATGCATAGTTCGTTCCCTGTGCTGATGCCAGCACAGGGAATGAACATGATGCCGACACTGCGCATGCGATAGCTCGCGCATCGCGAGATTTCGGCGCTCCAGCTCTGTGACATCAGCCAGCAAAGGAGGAGATTCGAAGGACGCGGGGCGGTGCTGGGCTCCTTTCCGCTTGACTCATCTCCGGCTACAGGACTCATATCAGGTAATTTGCATATCACTCAAAACGTTTTTTTAACACAATAAAAGCGCAGAGAGCTATGGGACCTGGGTACTGCAGATGTGCTAGTGGCCATCTAGCAGCCCATGTCCCCAGCTCTATGCGCAAAATCATGGTGACAGGTTTCCTTTAAGCAGCAACTTTTCCAATTTCCAATATTTATGTAATGCTCAAAACTATTGGCCACGACTGTATACTGATAAAAAAAAAAAAATCTAATAAAGAAAAAGAGAATTTTTTTTAAAAAAAATTTAATTTACGAATATATATATAACTATATTCAAAATATTCGCGAATTTTCGAAGTACCTATATTCGCGATAAAAAATCGAAATTCGAATATTTGTGATCAACACTACTGACCAATCCTAGCCCTCCTGCACATATATAAGTGGCTCAGCCCCCTTTACAGTGGAAGCCCCCATAAAGTGACCACATTTTGTTGATACGAAAGAGCAACCCCTTGCACTTGTAATGGCATTCTGAAGCTAAAGATTCAGGAAAACAAATCACTGCAATTATTAATAGATATTCACAATCGCGTCACTGATAGATCTAATTTACAGTTATTGTAGGGACGCTAAAATGAAAATAACAAACTTTATTCTCTGTCTTTACTTAAAATCAAGGAGACCGCACTTCTAATCATCTATAACCAAAACAATACCATACTTAGGAGCAGTTATGGTACTCTTTGCTGATCTTGCTGGGTACATGTATGAATGTAGTCACACTATTGCTCTTATGTGCGTTTAGTACTAGGAGCAGCCTATGATGCACTCTGCTGATCTCACTGGGTACCTATAACAATGTATCAACACTGTCGCTCCTATATGAGTTAGGTATCCTAAGTGAGGGAGCGGGGTTGGGATATATGCTGTTAATAGAAACTGCTCTCACCCTCAGTGTAGATCACTAGCAGCCTACTATCCCACTATCCTAGTATCATAATCAACGTCCCTCACCACTGACTGACTTAAAATCTATGTGTCGCTTCCTAATACATATTCCTGTTGTCTGTTAATACTGCTGCAGTTAAACGCTGGCTCAACGTGTTTCTGGTTAGAACACCTCATCAGGAGCCTTAACACTGTTACTGCCAATGTCACATAAATTCCTACGGACAGAGAAACATAAAATGAGCACGCCACCTCTCACACGTGACAAAGCACCCGGCACTTGTGCCCTCCAACTGAGACACTCCCTGTCACGCCTTGCACTGTGAATGTGCGGAGGTCTGTCAGACTGGCTGCACATGTCTGACTTCTTGGTTTGTTTTGATTTGGGTTTGAGCTGGATCAACCTTCCCTCAGGTGTACTGGGTTTCATTGTTAGTGAGGCTATTTATCCCTCCCCCCAGTGTCCGGTGCGGGTTATAGTTCTTTCCTGGGAGCTCTTTATGTGTGGTGGATTGTCTGCTACAGTTCTGCTTAAGATAAGTCCTCTCAGTTATTTCCCTTTGTGTGTTTTATCTAGGCCTCTAGGGAGACGCTTGCTTCCTCCTGGTTTGAAGAAGCAGGTTGCCTCTTCCCATTTCCCTGATGCTTAGGGTCTGCCTAGGGTTTTTAGGTTTAGACACGAGGGCATGTGCATATCCACCATAAGGGTGTGCACATGGGCACAGCAGTTTAGGGAAAGATTTAGGGATAGCTAGGAGGTGAGCCTTTTCTCCCTAGTTTTTGGGCCTAGTCGTTTGTTCTGTTTGTTTTACTGTGTTTGGTTATTTCCAGCTTACCTACCTATCGTGACACTCCCCTGAGCTGACGACAGTCATTATTGTAGTAACATCCAGGTCATGAATTGATATGGATGATGGTAGTCGAGTAACTACTGGCACTTAAGTAAAACGGAGTATCCGTCTGTTGGCTTATGGTTGTTGTAATTTATGCCACTTCACACCATCCCCATCTCCATCTCCCTGGATGTACACGTTGGAGGAGTACATTCACCCACCATGGTGTTGATATACATATTTACTGTTAGCTGCAGTCACGGTGGTGAAGTGACAGGCAGAATTGTACGATTACAAGCTAATGTTTTCAGTTAGTTTTCATAATAAGGAGTCTGTCATTTGAATTATTTCCTGCTGTTTGATCATCTGACAGTAAATATATCCGCCGAATATGATCCCTGTAATAGGAAGGTTTGTTTACCTGTCACGGACGGTGTTCTGCCAGATTCCTATACCTTAGCAGAATGCTATACCCGGAAGTGACGCTGCCGCACTGGAATCAGCTGGAAGAGGGTGTGTGTGGATCTGAGCAAGTGCAGATCCACTGGATTCATAAAAATAATTGCACCACCGCGGGAGAAGCACCTACTTTTGCATGCGTGAAACATTTGCGTGCGTGAAACCGTGCGCCGCGCATGCGCACTCAGTGACCGCACGTGCAATATCCTGCAATCACCTCCGCTATGTGGTGTTCCCAATATCCTGTACTCAGCTCTGCTATGTGGTGAGGCTGAACTGCTTCAGATGACGTGTCCCCGCGTGCGCACTCAGGGGTAGGGAGATCTGATGGAACATTTTGCACTAAAAAATCTACCTACCCCTGAGTGCGGTGTAGGGTTTCGCGCATGCAAATGAAGCAGGTGCTTCTTCCGCGGTGCTGCAATCATTTTTATGAATCCAGTGGATCTGCGCTTGCGCAGATCCACACACACCCTCCTCCAGCTGATTCCGGTGCATCTGCGTCACTTCCAGATATAGCATTCTGCAAGGTATAGGAATCTGACAGAACACCGGTCTTCATGTATTGCAGCTGACGTCAGCCCGGGGGAGTGTCTCAGTTGGAGGGCTCCTACCTCCCGAGTTGGGTCAGCTGATTGGCCAAGTCAAGTGCTATGGGCGGAGCCACATGGTTAAATCATCGTGGTTTCAGTGGCCTCTTCACGGCCGCACAAGTGTCGGGAGCTCTGCCACATGTGAGAGGTGGCGTGCTCATTTTTGGTTTCTCTGTCCATAGGAATATATGTGACACTGGCAGTAACAGTGTTAAGGCTCCTGATGAGGTGTTGAGCCAACATTTAACTGCAGCTAGTATTAACAGACGACAGGAATATGTATTAGGCAGCGACACATAGATTTTATTCAGTCAGTGGTGAGGGACGTTGATTATGATACTAGGGTTTTTGTAGGATAGTAGGCTTCTAGTGATTTACACTGAAGGTGAGAGCAGTTTCTATCAACAGGAATCCATACAGCATATATCCCAACCCCGCTCCCTCACTTAGGATACCTAACTCATATAGGAGCGACAGTGTTGATACATTGTTATAGGTACCCAGTGAGATCAGCAGAGTGCATCATAGGCTGCTCCTAGTACTAAACGCACATAAGAGCCTACATTCATACATGTACCCAGCAAGATCAGCAAAGAGTACCATAACTGCTCCTAAGTATGGTATTGTTTTGGTTATAGATGATTATAAGTGTGGTCTCCTTGATTTTAAGTAAAGAAAGAGAATAAAGTTTGTTATTTTCTTTTTAGCCTCCCTACTACTGTTGATCAAGCATGCTTGGCCGAACACCAGTTCAGCTTGAGCATCGCTATGCTTGGCCGAGCACGATACACTTAACATGTAGCTGTATAGTGTAGTGGTTAATGTCCTTGCCTCTAATGTACAAGGTTGGGAGTTCGAATCCCGGCAGAAACATGTACAGTGGATATAAAGTCTTAAAATGTCAGGTTTCTGTGATGTAAAAAAATGAGACAAAGATAAATAATTTCAGAACCTTTTCCCACCTTTAATGTGACCCATAAACTGTACAACTCAATTGAAAAACAAACTGAAATCTTTTAGGTAGAGGGAAGAAAAAATATAAAAATAAAATAATATGATTACATAAGTGTGCACACCCTTAAACTAATACTTTGTTGAAGCACCTTTTGATTTTATTACAGCACTCAGTCTTTTTGGGTATGAGTCTATCAGCATGGCACATTTTGACTTGGCAAGATTTGCCCACTCTTCTTTGCAAAAACACTCCAAATTTGTCAGATTGCGAGGGCATCTCTTGTGAACAGCCCTCTTCAGATCACCCCACAGATTTTCAATCACATACAGGTCTGGGCTCTGGCTGAGCCATTACAAAACTTTAATCTTCTTCTGGGTGAGCCATTCCTTTGTTGATTTGGATGTATGCTTGGGGTCTTGTCCATTGAAGTCATCATCGTCTAGCAGAAGCCTGAGGGTTTTGTGCCAATATTGACTGGTATTTGGAACTGTTCAAAATTCCCTCTAGCTTAACTAAGGCCCCAGTAACAGCTGAAGAAAAGCCCCCCAAAGCATGATGCTGCCACCACCAATGCTTCACTGTGGGTATGGTGATCTTTTGGTGATTTGCAGTGTTGTTTTTGCGCCAAACATATCTTTTGAATTATGGTCAAAAAGTTCCACCTTGGTTTCATCAGACCATAACACCTTTTACCACATGCTTTTGGGAGACTTCAGATGTGTTTTTGCAAAATGTAGCCTGGCTTTGGATGTTTTTCTTCGTAAGAAAAGGCTTTCGTCTGACCACTCTACCCCATAGCCCAGACATATGAAGAATACGGGAGATTGTTGTCACATGTACCACACAGCCAGTACTTGCCAGATATTCCTACAGCTTCTTTAATGTTGCTGTAGGCCTCTTTGTAGCCTCCCAGACCAGTTTTCTTCTCGTCTTTTCATCAATTTTGGAGGGACATCCAGTTCTTGGTAATGTCACTATTGTGCCATATTTTCTCCACTTGATGATGACTGTCTTCACTGTGTTCCATAGTATATCTAATGCCTTGGAAATTCTTTTGTACCCTTCTCCTGACTGATTCCTTATAACAATGAGATCCCTCAGGTGCCTTGGAAGCTCTCTGTGGACCATGGCTTTTGATGTGGGATGCGACTAAGAAAATTTCAGGAAAGACCAACTAGAGCAGCTGAACTTTATTTGGGGTTAATCAGAGGCACTTTAAATGATGGCAGATGTATGCTGACTCCTATTTAACATGATTTTGAATGTGATTGCTTAATTCTGAACACTTATGCAACCAAATAATTTTTTTTTAATTTTTTTTCTTCCCTCCACCTAAAAGATTTCAGTTTGTTTTTCAATTGAGTGGTACAGTTTATAGGTCACATTAAAGGTGGAAAAAGTTCTGAAATGATTTATCTTTGTCTTTTTTTACAGCACAGAAACCTGACATTTTAACAGGGGTGTGTAGACTTTTTATATCCACTGTATATATATATAGATTTAAATACACTGAGTTGTCCCCAAGCACTGACTCCATATATGGATATAGCTATATATGGAGTCAGAGCAGGGACTCCTAAGTCAAACTAGAGTCCTGACACCCTCCCCTCTTCAGAGCAGGTGGTGCTCTGAACACCCGATCATCGCAAAGTGTTCTACTAGAGCACACAAGCACTTTGGTGCTCAATCAACACTAGTCCCTACAATAAAGATTCAGGAACTCTAGGAAGAATTACACAAACCCTGGACAGATTGTCTGACAATAGCCTTGTCAAACTAGCTTTTAGTCCAAAGATGGGGCTCTATTCACCTCAGCAGTTACAAGCCCCTCATGGAGACCTCACCTCCTATGTATTTAAGTTGCAAAAAGAAACTAAATTGCACTCATAAGCATGTTTTCTCTTCCATTCCAGACTCTAGTAGTAGATTGCAAGCACATAATCTGTGTAACAATGGCTGCTGTCCTTCCATGTTCCACGTGGTCTTTGACTCTGTGTTCAGGGGTGATCTACTGCCGGTTTTTCCATTCACCGCTACAGTCCTGGGCTCTGTCTTTGCTGGCATTGTTTGTTCTGGAATCCGTTCCACAGTTTACTTCCAGCCCTGGCCACAGCATGCTTGCTGCTTGTTCTCTGTAGCCCTTCCTTAGGACTAGCGCACATCACTTCCTGTGCTTTATGGGTTAATTCATGTGACCTTGCTGACCAATCCTAGCCCTCCTGCACATATATAAGTGGCTCAGCCCCCTTCCAGGTGCCTGAGTGTCAAGGTCCTTGTGTCCAGCAAAGCTTGCTGATTGTTACGGATGAGGTTTAGGAGGAAACACCAAACTGACAACCAGACAGGAAAAGGAAAGCCACTCGGCCTCAACGCTAGGGACAGGAAAAGGTCACCTTCATTAACCCTACTCCTGGCCCTGACTCCTAACCGTATAGGCACCCCTTGAAAGTAGAAAGTTCCCATACCCTGGAGACCCTAGAGAGCCCTAAGAATATTGTCAGGGCTGAGGCCACCCGTTCCTTCCCAGATGAAGGAACAGGCATCTCCCTGAGGCCTAGTAACAACAAGCAAGGAAGGGAAAACAAAACTCAAACAAAGACGACACTTAACGTCTGTAGTGATGTAAGGACGAGCAGAAACGCCAGAGACTACCTTACACCAGCTCAGCCAAACCCAAATGAATATATCTATCGCACAGTTGGAAGGGTGAGGCAATACTAAATAGGGTAGAGTAATGAGTACTAAGCTACACCTGAAACAGGGGATGAGGTCACAAACACTGAATAAAGAGTAATTAAAGAGGCTGTTAGATTCCTCCACACTCTGCCAGTCTCCTTGATCTCCTGACATTTGTCACAGAAGGGACCGTGACAGTACCCCCCTTCTATGGGTGATCTCTGGGCACCCAGGACCCACCTTATCAGGATGAGCTTGTGAAAGGCCTTCATAATCATTAGCATTAACATCGTCCACTGGAACACACATCCTCTCCTGTGGTCTGTACCCTTTCAGTGGATGAGATAAGGGAGGGATTTACGGAGAACTCGGGAGTCCACAATCCTGTTGATCTGAAATTCTAAATTACTGTCCACCATGACAGGAGTGTGAGGGAAGGAGGACGGCTCAACAGGTTCAACACATTTTTTCAACAACTTATGAAATACGTTATAAATTTTCAAAGCCTGAGGAAGTTCAAGGGTTTACAATGGCAATGATCTTATATGGACCAATAAATCAGTCCATTCGACTGAGGATGAAAAGCAGACAAGGACAGTTGTACCCCCAGTAGAGTACAGAACACCTTGGCAATGATCTTATATGGACCAATAACTCCTTGGCAATGATCTTACAGAACGCCTTGGCAATGATCTTACAGTTGCAAGAAAAAGTATGTGAACCCTTTGGGAATATAGATTTCTGCACAAATTGGTCATAAAATGTGATCTGATCGTTTATCTAAGTCACAACAATAGACAATCACAGTCTGCATAAACTAATAACACACAAAGAATTAAATGTTACCATGTTTTGATTGAACACACCATGTAAACATTTAAAGACAGTTGTCTATGCAAAGTTCACTCCAATCGAGAATCTGTCTCGCTTGCCAGTCGATGGTCGGTTATGTTTTCTTAACCATGGTAAGCCCAAAACCAACGGAGCAGGCACACCCTCCAGCACAAAACATGAAATGGCTTTCTGATGAAAATCACCCACTCTTAAATGGATGTCATTCACCACCTGCAACAGGCATTTTTAGGTAAGAGGTTCTGAATCAATGGCAAAGACAGAAATACTTCTCCTCACTACTAGTAACAACCCATGAATAAACAAACTGTCCATCAATCAGGTTAACCCCTGCCCCACTGTTGATAAATTCCTTGATTGCCACAGTTTTGGACTCTAGCACCACCTCGGCAGACAGAAGAAATTGGGTACTACCAGTAAATGACAAAACTACGTTTTCTTTCTGCTCCCCATCCACACCACCAATAGTAATCAGTGTAAGCGTTTTTTTTTGTTTACACCTTGACGCTGAATGTACAGGCAAATATTCAAGAAATGTTCCTTTTTACCACAACAAAAACAGACTCCCTTCATATGACCAGAGCTCTTACCAGCAGTCGCAGGAGTAGCTCCCCCCCAACTTCATAGGCTTATCACAAGGCGTAATCACAGGTGTCTCTTTACCATAAGTGTCAAAGGAAGCCGCCGCCTTATTTGACAGTACGTCCTGAGGGTGAGGACCCTTAGATCCCCCCCTCCGGTGTCTATCCATACATACAGCAAGGGACATAGCTGCTTCCAATGACTCAGGCTTCTCATGAAAAACCTCTTAGATAGACCCGGACAGAACTGGCTACGGAGAGCAGGATCATTCCATTCCGTATCCGTAGCCCATCTCCTAAATT